>NC_135233.1:306606339-306943839 GCF_051348905.1 Ranitomeya variabilis
GTCACAAGAACACAATCTCAACAATCTCATAATCAGTGGGGTCCATTGAAGTGTTCAAGAGTTATGACCTCATAATTTATTGACAGTGGTAGAATTGTAAAAATTGGCCTGGTCAGGAAGGTGCAAACAGGCTTTCGGGGTGAAGGGGATAACTGGGGTGTGTAGATTTTTTATATCCACTGTAATTGAGAAGTTAGGTCCGCTTTGATAACCAGTCACTCCCTCCTGTTAAAAGGAACCTGTCACTTTCCCCAGGCGTTTTTAACTAAAAGAGCCACCTTATGCAGCACTAATGCTGCATTCTGTCAAGGTGGCTCTTTTAGTTCGGGTCCCTGCAAACGCTGAAATAATCGCTTTTATAATGTGACCCTCATAACTGAATTTGTAGGGGGGCATGTCTTTTCCCGCCTGACACAAACACATCCCAGCCGTCACTCAGAGCCTCCGTGTGCCACCTCCATTTCCTTCCTGAACGTCCCCGGCACCTGCGCTGTAAGTTTTTTTCGGGCACGCGCAGTTTGCACTGCCCTTCGAACTTATGAAGGAAATGGAGGTGGCACCCGGAGGCCCTGAGTGATGGCTGGGAGGCATTTTTTTCAGGGGGAAAAGACATGCCTCCCTGACAAATTCAGGTATGAGGGGCACATTATAAAAGTGATTATTTCAGCATTGGCAGGCACCCGAACTAAAAGAGCCACCTTGACAGAATGCAGCATTAGTGCTGCACAAGGTGGCTCTTTTAGTTAAAAACGCCTGGGGGGGTGACAGGTTCCCTTTAATCTCTTGTCCTTCTTTATAGCTAATGGGCAGAGAAGGTAGGAGATGTAACCCATCCTGCTATGTTTAGGACTGGTTTTGTGTTCAGTTATGTGATGGCAGTCATGTTAACAATCCTAATGCCACCAAGACAAGATGAGTCTAAATAAATGATTAAAAGTATTTCTAAATTTAACTGTAATAATGCACTTTCTTAATTTGCAGTTGTCTTTATTTCCAAGATATCCCTTTAAACATTAATTTTAGAGATACAGAATATCAGATTGTTGAAAATAAAGTCTAACCCCTACCCTCTTAACTAAAAAGTACTTGAGCGTTACTTGAACCCCACTGTTATGTAGAGGACTGCCCTTTAGACCCTCTTGCGACATACAAGAACAAGTTATTTGATGGATCGAAAGCTGTGCTTAATAATTATTAATTTGTAACCCACTTCAGTGTATTGCTCAGTGGTTCACTAATTTTGTGCCAGTTACTCTTAGTATTCTTTCCTAATACATGCTCAAGTGGCTCTCGTAGCTAACATCCCTCTCTTTTTGTAATGAGAATACATGCTATATATTGCTAGCTAACAAATACAGGCGTTTCTCACAAAATTAGAATATCATCAAAAAGTTAATTAATTTCAGTTCTTCAATACAAAAAGCCAAGTTACTAAGATAACTTTTGGGTTTTCATTGGCTGTAAGCCATAATCATCAACATTAACAGAACTAAACACTTAAAATAGATCACTCTGCTTGTAATGACTCTATATAATATATGAGTTTCACTTTTGTATTGAAGAATTGAAATAAATTAACTTTTTGATGATATTCTAATTTTTTTTAGAAGCACCTGTGTGTGGTTCACTATACTATTATGGTTCGGATTGTCCATCAGGGACAGTTGTGTTGAGCGCACTGGCTGGATGTAATTTTTTTTTTAAATAACAGCCATTAGAGGTTGTAGGACACCAATTCAGACATTCCTATTCACTAATGGCCAGACGGGGCAGAGACAAAGGAACTATATAACCTGTCCTGCTATTTTAAGGACAAATTTTGTGTTCAGTAATTTAATGGCTGTCATTTAAAAAAAAAAATCCAAATAATTATCCCTAAGACAAAACAAGAGTAAATAATTAGAAACATTTATGAATTTATAATAGTGTATTTATCTTTTACATGCCTTACAGCAGAACAAACCAAGACGGATATCTCTGCCCTTTGAGTTGATTGGACAGGTGGAATTTTTAATGAAGCACAATCATATAGTTGCGAAAATACACTTATGGCGCCTCGGATACATTCAGTATTTCCTACTTGGTGTCCTCCTTCCTCTGGTCATTGACTCCATTATGTCATGTTTATGCATCATGAATTCTCCACTCAGTCTTTTTCCACCATGCTTGCGTAGTTATTTCCCACTTGTGGAAATGGCTTTGAGTATCTACTGCACATGTGTCACTGACACCAATGACCTGTCAATGAACAAGAGGAAGTTGGTGCACATACGTGTCTTATATGTCTATGAGCTTTCCTTCTAATAATCTGGAGATTGCCATTCACTATTTTTGATTGCGTGGTTCCTCTTTGTCTACATTCTGCCATTACTATATGTGGTGGAACGTCTTTTTTCTCACTTCCCAGCATAAAAACAAGCATCTTAGAAAGGAGGCCAGTATTTGAAAGTGAATTTTTGGAGGTAAGGCTACACAATTTTAAATAAAATGATTTTCAGACTTTCTAAATAGCACATTATCAAATGAAATCATGTTTTCTGAAAGTACAGTGACCATTCAATAGATTGGGGTCCTGCATGGGGAGGGGTCACCTTTATAAATGAAAAATCCCTTAATATATTTATTTTACTGTTTGTTTAGCATTCAGGCCCTTACCTGTCCCCTCTGTTTCCATTTCAGTCAATAGGAAGTGATGCAGCTTTGATGCTGGTGTCGCAGGGCAGAAACACAGCAGTCCTTTTTAAATACTTTTAGGGCTGCTCATCAGGGAGCAGCAACGGAGTTAATTGCTGGCTACATTCTATGGTCCCTGGGTGGGGCTGTCTTTTATTTAAACCTCTGAACCTCTGACTCTCACTGCCTGTTCTTGTCCTTCTTTGGTTCAGTCCCTGAGTTACCTGCTCCTGTTTGCTTGTTTGATTTCTTGTTGTCTTACCACACCATGTTTCTTGACCATTCTTTTGTCTTTTGATTTTATATCTTGACTGCCCTCCTGGTTCTGACCAGTCAATCTTGACTTCTCTTCTCTCTGATATGCTCCACAAGCCAGCAGCCCTTCAATAGAAGCAATCTAGTGAACCCTATTGTAAGACCAAATTCCTGTACAGTCGTGAAAATAGTAAATCCTGCTGTACTCCGAAATCAGCTGAACAGAGTGGCTAACGTCAAGTTTGTCCGAGGTAGCCTTTTACAGCCTATGGCCTTTGACAAACGTTAGTTTGCTTGTAAACCCTTGGATGTAATATGTACAGAAGAGATTCCTTTGCTGCCCATAGTTTCATCTTGCCTTATTCTCTAGGCAAAAATGTCTTGTAACTGGGAACATTCAGATACTGAGTATTTGTTGAAAATTCACTCTCTATCTTCTATACCTTTAACATTTGCATTTGTAATTACTTTCTTTAAAATGTAATGATTTCTTCCCTTAGATTACCAGAAAAATCAGTAATAGCACTTGACATTCATCCTTGAGGCATGGAAGAGGTTAAAAAGCCTAGTCTTCTGGATAATGAACCTTTAGCAATAATTGCCCTGAGCTAACTCTCACGAAGTTTCTGCATGCTAGCTGAAGGCTGTGGAAGGCATAGTTGTTGATGATCAGATTGTCTAAAGATGTCAGTAGCAGTGGTGCATGTAAAACAGTTCCCAGAGTTCAGTAAGTGTTGCCAATAATTGGTTACCCTGCAGTTAAAGTGAAGATGAGATTTCTGACATTCCTCACAGTGTGTGTCTTCTGGAATAAAGCTGTCCGTCTCTTGACTTACAAATCCGACACTTACCCACTTTTTCCTCTTTTTGTAATTGACCCCTATCTAACACAAACTGCTCTTGGCATCTGCAGTAAAAGGTAAGGGTCAGGTGCACTCATGGTCGAAGATAGAAGTTTATACTGAGATAAAGGGGAGAAGAAAGGAGTTTTGAGCAGGTAATCTGTCGAGTATAGACATTCAGAAATAAAGGTGTTCAGAGAGTTGTCACTTTATGACCTCTTCTACATTCCACTAGTTTTACAATTTCACAAGTTTGATCCTCGGTTATTTGTTGTGCGATTCTTAAATTATATCTTATACTCTGTCTTCAAGTATCATCATCACCTTTATAACTCCATAATCTAAGAAATGAACTAGGGAGCTGCTATGAATACAGGTTCCTCCTAAATGAAAAGATTTCTAATTTATCATTCCAACTTAAGAATCAAATTAATTACTAAAAGGAAGGTTGATTCTTTATGTAGGAAACAATTACCGGCATGGCGTTGTATTAATTAAAAATGAGTTTAACAATTAAAAATTAAGATGAGAGTATAAAGAGAATAGGCAAAAGTTATTTTAATTAACCCTCTGCGTTGTCAAGAAACACTTTGTCAATCGGAGGTATTTTTGGTTTTGCATTTTCATTTTTTGTTCCCCTTCTTCCCAGAGCCATAACTTTTTTAATTTTTTGTCAAAAAGGCCATGTGAGTTCTTGTTATTTTGCAGGACGAGTTGTACTTTTGAACAACACCATTGGTTTTAGCATATCGTGTACTGGAAAACGGGGAAAAAATTCAAAGTGCGGTGTGTTGTGAATTTGCTTTTTGCTCCCTCTAGTGGTTACTAGTTTTTTGACTCTGGTTTTTCTGTCATTCCTTTTATCCGCACCTGGGTCGTTAGTTAGGGGTGTTGCTATATAAGCTCCCTGGACCTTCAGTTCAATGCCTGGCAACGTAGTTATCAGAGCTAGTCTGCTGTGCTCTTGTCTACTGATCCTGGTTCCAGTTATATCAGCTAAGTCTGCCTTTTGCTTTTTGCTATTTGTTTTGGTTTTGTATTTTTGTCCAGCTTGTTCCAAATCTATATCCTGACCTTTGCTGGAAGCTCTAGGGGGCTGGTGTTCTCCCCCCGGACCGTTAGACGGTTCGGGGGTTCTTGAATTTCCAGTGTGGATTTTGATAGGGTTTTTGTTGACCATATAAGGTACCTTTCTTTATTCTGCTATCAGTAAGCGGGCCTCTCTGTGCTAAACCTGGTTCATTTCTGTGTTTGTCATTTCCTCTTACCTCACCGTCATTATTTGTGGGGGGCTTCTATCCAGCTTTGGGGTCCCCTTCTCTGGAGGCAAGAAAGGTCTTTGTTTTCCTCTACTAGGGGTAGCTAGATTCTCCGGCTGGCGCGTGTCATCTAGAATCAACGTAGGAATGATCCCCGGCTACTTCTAGTGTTGGCGTTAGGAGTAGATATATGGTCAACCCAGTTACCACTGCCCTATGAGCTGGATTTTTGTATTCTGCAGACTTCCACGTTCCTCTGAGACCCTCGCCATTGGGGTCATAACAGCGGTGCAATTGCAAAAAAAGTGAAATTCCACAATTGTTTTTTGTTTTGCTTTTTTTACTATGTTCACTAAATGCTAAAACTGACCTGCCATTATGATTCTCCAGGTCATTACAAGTTCATAGACACCAAACATATCTAGGTTATTTTTTGTCTAAGTGGTGAAAAAAACTTCCAAACTTTGCTAATAAAAAAAAGAAAAAAAATTGTGCCATTTTCTGATACCTGTACGTCTCCATTTTTCATGATCTGCAGTTGGGTGAGGGCTTATTTTTTGCGCTCTGAGCTGTCGTTTTTAATAATGCAATTTTGGTGAAGATACGATCTTTTGATCGCCCGTTATTACATTTTAGTAAAATGTTGCGGCGACCAAAAAAAACCTAATTCTGGCGTTTTGACTTTTTTCTTGCTACACCATTTGCCAATCAGGTTAATTTTTTTTTATTGATAAATGGGGCAATTCTGAACATGACAATACCAAACATGTGTATGTTTGATTTTATTAATAGTTTTTTTTATGGAGCAAAAAGGGGATGATTTGAACTTTTATAATTTTTTTATTTTTGTATTAAACTTTTTTTTATTTTTTTTACTTTTTTCATGCTTTATTAGTCTCCATGGGAGACTAGATCACCTTTGCTATATACAGGCGATGATCAGATCGCCTGTATGTAACAGAATTACTCACTTGCTATGAGCGCCGACCACCGCAGAGAGGAGTGGCCAACACTGGACAGCTGAGACAATCCAAGCAGAAAAGCTCCAGGATCTTCAACTGAACAGATTAACCCTTGCACTACCAGCAAAGAAAATATCTTCACTGTTTAGTAAGATGGTGAAATACTTCTAACCAGTGTATGAGTTCGTGAAACCAGACTCCCCGATCTCTCCGCCTCTCTCTGTTGCGGTATCTTCGTGACAGAGTCATACATATATACCTCATATATGTAAGACATTTGTAGGGAGAATTTCAGCCCTATCTCATTATTGGGTGTGTATTTTAGTCCAGGTAAATAATTTGTAATTTAGTTAGGAGTATGTTTTAATAAAGAACCGAAACATGTAAATGTTGAGAGGTCTTTTTAGCTATTCGGAAGATTTGAAGATGTTTTTATCATATTGATCATTAAAAGTTGTGTCTTATCTAACAGTTCTGCTGTTCTGGATTCTCTTATCCAATGTATTTAGACTTCTATGGATGGAACCTTGATGCCTTCTCATGTATCCTCTCATTAAATGCAAATATACCGGCTTATTATGTTTGATGTCTGTTTCTTAAATCTGCCACTTTTACACTGATTTTTTTCATCTTCTTTTACAAATAAACCAAGATACATTTTACTGATCATTGTAAATCTGTATAAAATCATCAGTCTGACATTTCCCAGTCTAAACCTTCCATTGTATTATAGTTATTAATATGCTTCCATCAGCCACCCTCCCACATATTCTGATGTGCAGTTTGCAAGCTGCCAACTTTGCAATTCTTATTTAATGGAAGCAGCATTTCGTAATAACATGAGATAGTAAAAGTAAATGGCTTTCAAAACTATGTCACCAATTTGAGTAAATAACCTATCAGAATATACTTTCCTCAACAGTATTCATTTCATTATTTAATTAGTGCCACAATATAGGAACATCCAATTAAAAAAATAGAGGGAAAATATAAATGGTTTCCATAAATTGTTCTGGGTTGACTTTGTGTCTGCAAGACAAAAAACTAATTGACAAATGTGTGTGTCAATGAGCTTCAGCTCAGGTGACAGAAAATGGTTCTTTCAGCTACTTCATTTGCATTTACAAATTAAATTATATATTCAAAAACTATATGTTGAACTGCGTCTAAGGTTATAAGATAGTATACATATGTAGTATAAGAACTGTATATAATAAATTCAGTTGAATATATAACCTGTAATAACAGGCACAGCCTATACATTTACACAACATGGTTTCTAAGGCTAGGATCACACAAGTGTGTATTGTCTCGTTCGGAAAAATTTAGTTGATTTATGCTAATGACACTCTGATCAAACTTTGTGTCAAAGTGTGGTCAGTGTGTTCCTACTTTTCCAGATGAGAAGATGGGAAAAATACATTTCTCAATCTGCTCCTCTCTGTAAATCCATGAAAATGGGACTCAGATGTCATCTGAGCACAGTTCAGTGTTTTCCACTGATTCATTGACTTGCATGGCCGAATGCGATCCAATAATTGGATCCAACTCTGGCATAATACTATTTTTTTCCTCTGACTCATCTGATCTGATAAAAAAACTGAGTCTGTGCCACATAATAACATTGGTCCGAGTGTGATCAGATGTTTTGTCGGATTGCACTTCAACTGAAAATATGGTACACGAGCCATGAGAGTTGCCCGTTTAAAGGGAAGCTGTCATCAGAAAATGACATCAGTTATTTGTGTGACATGGTTTAAAAAATAACATTTTTCATATCTTGATTAGAACTAAAAGAATCAAACTAAATGTTCGGCCACGATAAAACAATAAAGCCTATGCTCGCATCCCGTGCCGGTGCCGTTTCCGCAGTGACTTCACTCGCTCTTCCCGGTGCTGGGATGCGCTGTTGTGACATGTGACCCCGGTGCCTAATCAGCACTGGCTTCACAGTGTCTGCCTTCTGACAAACTGAACATGAAGAGGAAGCCAGGGATCAGCTGCAGCCTGGTCTTCCTCTACATGTTCAGTTTGTCCAAAGGTTGGCGCCAGGCATCATGTGTAATTCCACCGCATCACAGGCCCAGGACCGCGAGTGCTGACACTGCTAGAACATAGCTGGCGTGGAAGGAGAGTATAGGCTTTATTAATATATCAGGGCCGAATATTTAGTTTAAGAAGAGGTTGTCCTAGTAGTGGACAACCCCTTTAAAGTTGTAACAGCTATAGCGGTTGGATACTAATAAAACTTAGCCTTTATCAAAGTTGTCCCTTACATATCACAATTTATTGCATCTCGTTGGGATGCAATGTCACTCCTCATCTGGGTGCAGACCTAATCACTAGTCTGTGGAGTCCCGTCCGCTATTCTCACCTAAAGTTAGCTATTGCAGTCTTATATTGTACTTCATGTGTAACAAACTTTATGAATGCCTTGACATTATTTATACTGGGGAAAATATTCTTATCTTGCTGTATATTAAGACAGTATAATTTTAGGCCAGGAGGTCTGAAAATGGACCGGTTTATCACTGTAGGATAAATTTGGTGCATCTTGCTAACTACTTTTCCTAATTTGTACACCACTGATTGGTTAGTTGATTTGTGTCAATATTTTGTATAAATTTGGCAAAAGTTGTCATATTTTAAGTCCTTCATTTTTCCTACTAAGAAATACTGCTAATTGAGTGTTGCACAAAGTGTCTGACATTTATAATAAATGTGTTCCAATGCATATATACAATTTTTGGTAAACCTCCCCCATTGTGTTTTCAGTTGTGTTTCATTTTTGGCGGTGGTTGTAATATTGTACGAATCATCTTGTAAAGTGTAGCAGTTGTAGACATATAGTATCCATCCTCACACTGTCTAATAAACAAGTTTTCAAATGGTCACCCTCTTCCCGTTTCTTTGTGTCAGTGATCCATGAGCTGTTACAACGATCTCATTATTTTGTGCATTCCCCCATAAGAATTTAACGATGATACTTACGTTGAGTAGAACCCTTGTTAAACAGCTCCACAAGCTAATCCATTGAAAGTAAAATATACTTTGATATGAAGATCTCATCACACAAGTAAACCAGTTCATGTGAAATTATCACTTTTCACATCTGAATAATGCACCTTTTTGCTGCAATACAGTATAAGATGCTTTCATGCTACCAAGCAATACGCATGTAGCTTGTAATGCCCTGGAGATCCAGAGCCGATATAAAAATTATATTGTTAGAATATGCTACTTTTTATTTTGTATGTCTAAGCTTCAAGAGGTACTTGGGTTTAATTTCACAAAACAATGTCTCTGTGAATTATAATAGGTACACACCCTTGAATTGTCTATAATTTGGGAAATAGAGATGAGCAAATTTACATTCTGGCAAAATGAGGATTTTTTTGTGCAAATTCAGCATACCGCCAGTGTCCACAATTTTTCTGAACCATAAAAGACAAGCAAAAGGTTAGAAAAAATATAAAACATACTTTTACTCACCTTACCACTCACCTCTAAGGCCCCTGCGTTACTCACCATCCCCTCCGCTACTCACCATCCCCTCTGCTACTCACTGTCCCCTCCGCTACTCACTGTCTCCACCACTACTCACTGTCCCCTCCGCTACTCACTGTCCCCTCCGCTACTCACTGTCCCCTCTGCTACTCATTGTCCCCTCCGCTACTCACTGTCCCCTCCACTACTCACCGTCCCCTCTGCTACTCACCGTCCCCTCCGCTACTCACGGTCCCCTCCGCTACTCACCGTCACCTCTGCTACTCACTGTCCCCTCCGCTACTCACTGTCCCTCGTTTGGTCCTCATTGCATCTTCTGATCCCTTTAGCCCATGCTGAAATCTGAGTTGCTTCTGCGCATGCACATGCCAGGCCTTAATCAACTTCATGATGTCATGATTTTGTGACCTTTTGTGCTCTTGAGGTGGGGATCAGAAGATGCAATGAGGACCAGACATCTGACAATTTGGAAGTGAAGGGGCCGGAGATGTAAGAGCTAAGTATAAGGATTCTTTTTATTTCTTACATATTATGTTTATTATGCCCTGAGCCCAGAGTATAATAAGGGATGCTTTATTCATGGAGAATAACTTCTCTGCAAATCGAAATACCTAGGTAAAAACACACAAACAGGAGGATTAAAATTTAGCATGATCTGCTCATCTCCACTTGGAAGAGTTATTATTGTTATAAAGCGTAAGTAATTCACAGTTGCTGTATATGTAGATAAGATTATGTGCAGCGCATCCATGTGAGGCCACCATGGTCTCTGCTTCAAAGTACTGCGTGTGTGGAGGTCCCGGGAGCTGGACAGGAGGACGCGCTGCACATAATCTGATCTACATATACAGCAAACAAGCACTTGGTCACAGCAATAGTAATTACCTATAAAGGACATGCTGAACTGAATTCTGATTCCCCACGCAGCATCCAGTACTCTACCACAGAGACAGCAGTCGCTGTTTATGGTGCTCTACATTCAATTTAGCCACATTTAATCTTGCCTCCTTAAACCGCATTCAGCAAGATACTCTGATGAAGGTCCAATGTGTGACCGAAAACGTTCAGTTATTTCTTCTGTTTTTGTCTGGATGCAAAATACATTAAATTTCCTCATCTTTCATCAATTTGAGTGCCAAGTTTATTTTTGCCTACCTTTGCCTGACATTGCCATCTCTGTGTGTGGTTCCACCATCACCCCAAGCAACATGCCCGCTGCCTTGGGGTCATACTTCCCCCATCCTCTGGAACTCTCTGCCCCAACACGTCCGACTATCATCCACAGTCGGATCCTTCAGACGGAACCTGAAAACTCATCTCTTTAGGAAAGCCTACAGCCTGCACTGACCCCGCTGCCTCCTCATCACTACCGAAGCTACCGCCTCACCAACACTGGAGCTCCTGCAACCCCCAACCTACTGTCTCCTTCCCCATAATCCTGTAGAATGTAAGCCCGCAAGGGCAGGGTCCTCGCCCCTCTGTATCAGTCTGTCATTGTTAGTTTGTTTACTGTAAGTGATATCTGTAACCTGTATGTAACCCCTTCTCATGTACAGCACCATGGAATCAATGGTGCTATATAAATAAATAATAATAATAATAATACTTGATTCTGAGCTTTCATTCACCACCCACATCCGATCACTGGCTCGCTCTTCTTATCTGCATCTCAAAAACATTTCTAGAATTCGACCTTTTCTTACTTTCAACTCTGCAAAAACTCTTACTGTTTCTCTTATTCATTCTCGTCTGGACTATTGTAACTCTCTACTAATTGGCCTCCCTCTTACCAAACCCTCCCCTCTCCAATCTGTCCTGATTGCTGCAGCCAGGATCATATTCCTCACCAATAGTTATACCGATGCCTCTACCTTGTGCCAGTCATTACACTGGTTATCTATCCACTCTAGAATCCAGTACAAAATTATTACCCTCATCCACAAAGCACTCCATGGCTCAGCACCACCCTACATCTCCTCTCTGGTCTCAGTCTACCACCCTACGCATGCTCTCCATTCTGCTAATGACCTGAGGTTAGCATCCTCAATAATCAGAACCTTCCACTCCCATCTCCAAGACTTTTCACATGCTGCACCAATTCTTTGGAATCCACTACCCAGGTTAATAGGATTAATCCCCACAGTTTTAAGCGTGCCCTAAAAATGTATTTGTTCAGACTGGCCTACCACCTCAATGCATTAACCTAACTATCCCTGTGTTGCCCATTCAAAAAACTTAAACCAAAATCAGGTTCCTCGCATCATGTTCTCATACACGTTATGCAGTTAATAGCCCTCTGTGTCTGTACTGCTACATACTTAGGCAGTTAACTGGTTCATGCAGCATTACATGAACACCCGAGCCTTACACTATGGTTGGTCCAAATAACTAAAGCAATTGTTACCATCCACCTCTCGTGTCTCCCCTTTTCCTCATAGTTTGTAAGCTTGCGAGCAGGTCCCTCATTCCTCCTGGTATCTATTTTGATCAGTGTTTATTGTTATGCTGTAATGCCTATTGTCTGTCCCCTCTATAATGTAAAGCGCTCCGGAATATGTTGGTGCTATATAAATAATATTATTATTCTTGGGTTCTCATAGTCATACTCCTACCAAAAGCTTGCTCATTATAAAATTGTTTTCCATACTCATTTTATTAACTGTTCCTAGAAACATACTCTGTGTGAAGACAAAAGATGTTAAACTGTGATCCGCTATATAACTATCGTCAGTTCACATTACTTGGCAGCACTTGCAAAGTCCATATGTTGCCTTAGTATTGCTATAATTAAGCCAAAGAGTCATGTCAGATTGGCCTTTTCCATCTGCTGTATGATCTGTTTAGGGACTAATTCTAGAGGAATGACAGCTGACCTTAAAATGATTCATTCTGTTAACAGGCGTGTTCTTAGGGAGCGATTCCTTATGCAGATATCAAAAAGACTCAAATGGCGATCTATCCTAAAACGTGACGTAGATTTTCACCTAAAGCTGCAGGAAATGTGTAGCTTGACTTTTCCGCATCTATTTATTTCTTGCATGCTGGCAGTGCCACTTGGTCTGCTTTATCTCATAGATCTTATTGGAGCTTGTGGAGCTTTGATTCCTCTCTCTGGCTGTTACTTACTCTGACCGTGTTGGTGCAGTCAATGTTTTATTTGTGAGATGCGGGCAACTTAGCCTGTATTTATGATACTAATTGATTTCATTTATTTTGCATCCCCGGTGAATTTCTGACTGTCACTCTGGCCATTATCTTAATGTTGTTGTTTCCAATAACAGTTAGAAAAGTCATTTTAAAGGCAGGGGGTCTTCTCGCACAGATGCATCAGGTGTAAAGCTGACTTTCCTCTGAGATGTTCAAATTGGCTGAAGGAGCCCCATGGAATCTTGCAGGACTTGTCCATCTGTTAGGATCTGTGTTACCTTGAGAAGGCCACTCTTTGCTTTCCCTTGGTTGCATGTATGAATATAGCATGCTCACATTGCTAGTTGTAACCTGCATTGCCTTTGCCTAAAATACCTAATATTAGAAAAGTCAGACGTTTCATTCAAGTGTATAATCTCTCTATTAATTGCTTCATCTATCCTTGGTTCATTTGAGCTCCAATTAATATTGATCGCAAACATGCCCTGTTAAAATATATGGCATATGATAATGGGATGTGCAGAGTAATTCCACCTCGGAAGTGTTAGTTTGAAAATGTTCATGTTTTTGTGTCCCGTACACATTCAAATCCTAAATATTTGCCTCCAATTTGTTTTTGAAATCTTATTAGTAAATCAATAAATCATTATTTTCAGCATAAATATTTAGACACATATAAAAAGGGCACTGTGCATATAGATTGACCTAATGTATAAAAGAGCTGTTTGGTTTGGGAAAAATTGCTCCTAGCCACCAATGTGTATATGTATAGGAAGCTGCCTGTTTTTTCTCTGCAATAAGGACACCAAGAAATGGGCAACTCTAAGGACCTTAGATGTGGTAGTTGGTCAAAAAAAAGTGCAGCATCTGAAAGACACAACACGTTTTCCTTCAAGATGAGAAGATGTCCAGCAGTGCCATCAACGCAGAGCTGACGGCAATCAGTGAAACCCAGCAGCAACACCCATCTACTGTTCAGAGAAGTCTGGCTAGCAGTGGTCTTCATGGAAGAATTGTGGCCAAAAACTATAGCTTCTACATGGAAATAAGGCCAAGTGACTCCACTAATCATGAAAACATATGAGCTAGAGTGCAGAAAAATGGCCAAAGGATTTGGCTGCTACAGAAAGTGGTTTGTTTCCAGTAGCATGGTACAATAATGAGGGTCTGCAGGCAGCAGTGAAACAGAGAAGCTGTCATGGTCTGCTGAGGTTCTGGGATTAGGTGGTTTTAGGGTTAACCTGGAAGTGCTGATATGATCTCCAATGAACTTGGAATGAAGCATTGAGTTTGACTGGAAATGCCTGAAGAGATAGAAGGATCTGCTTAAATCTACACACGTGGTCAAAATTGTTGGTACCCCTTGTTTAATGACAAAAAAAACCCACAATGGTCACAGTAATAACTTGAATCTGACAAAAGTAATAATAAATAAAAAATCTATGAAAATACAAAAAGGAAAGTCAGACTTTGCTTTTCAACCATGCTTCCACAGCATTAAAAAAAAAAAAAAAAACTCATGAAATAAGCCTGAACAGAAATCATGGTACCCTTAACTTAATATTTTGTTGCACAACTTTTTGAGGCAATCACTGCAATCAAATGAATCCTGTAACTGTCAATGAGACTTCTGCACCTCTCAACAGGTATTTTGGCCCATTCCTCAAGAGCAAACTGCTCCAGTTGTCTCGTATTTGAAGGTTGCCTTTTCCAGGTGGCATGTTTCGGCTCTTTCCAAAGATGCTCAATAGAATTTAGGTCAGGGTTCATAAAAAGCCACTTCAGTCCAGTGTTTTCCTCTTAGCCATTCTTGGGTGTTTTTAGCTGTGTGTTTTGGGTCATTATCCTGTTGCAAGACCCATGACCTGTGACTGAGACCAAACTTTCTGACAGTGGGCAGCACATTTCTCTCTAGAATTCCTTAATAGTCTTGAGATTTCATTGTACTCTGCACAGATTCTAGGCACCCTGTGCCAGATGCAGCAAAGCAGCCCCAGAACATAACAGAGCCGCCTCTATGCTTCACAGTAGGGACAGTGTTCTTTTCTTGATATGCTTAATTTTTCCACCTGTGAACATAGAGCTGATGTGCCTTGCCAAAAAGTTCAATTTTTGTCTCATCTGTCATAGGACTGTTGTGAATTTGGATTCTGGGCTCCCCCGGTGGCGTCTGGTGGAATTGAACTGGTGTCTTCATCTTCTCTGTTCACCTGTTCCCATCAAGATGTGGGAGTCGCTATATAACCTTGCTGCTTTGTTAGTTGCTTGCCGGTCAACAATGTTATCAGAAGCCTCTCTGTGCTTGTTCCTGCTCCTAGACAACTACTAGATAAGTTGGACTCTTGTCCATGTTTGTTTTTGCATTTTTGTTCCAGTTCACAGCTGTAGTTTCGTTACTGTGTCTGGAAAGCTCTTGTGAACAGGAATTGCCACTCTGGTGTTATGAGTTAATGCCAGAGTTTTAAAGTAATTTCTGGATGGTGTTTTGATAGGGTTTTCAGCTGACCATGAAAGTGTTCTTTCTGTCTTCTGCTATGTAGTAAGTGGACCTCAAATTTGCTAAACCTATTTTCATACTACGTTTTGTTATTTCATCTTAATTCACCGCCAATACATGTGGGGGGCCTCTGTCTCCTTTTGGGGTATTTCTCTAGAGGTGAGCTAGGACTGATATTTTCCTCTGCTAGCATTATTTAGTCCTCCGGCTGGTGCTGGGCATCTAGAATCAACGTAGGCATGCTACCCGGCCACTGCTAGTTGTGTGTTAGGTTTAGTTCATGGTCAGCTCAGTTCCCATCTTCCAAGAGCTAGTTTCTATATATGCTGATGCTATGTTCTCTTGCCATTGAGATCATGACAGTTTGACCGGCCAACAAAGTGTTGATTGTTTGGGCTGAAGCAGGAGATAGAGAAGTGTTTAAGGGAAATTTTTTTTTTTTTTTCCCTTCAGAGTTTTGCTGCCTAGCCCTTAATTGCTGTCTAGCTGCTTCTTACCTCCTCTTAACCCTTGAATGGCTCTGTGTCCACCTGTTTGTAATGGATCTTCAGAGTGTAACTGCAGGTTTGAATAATCTCGCCACGAAGGTACAAAATTTGCAAGATTTTGTTTGTCATGCACCTGTATCTGAGCCGAGAATTCCTTTGCCGGAATTTTTCTCGGGGAATAGATCTGGGTTTCAGAATTTTCGAAATAATTGCAAATTCTTTTTGTCCCTGAAATCTCGCTCTGCCGGAGACCCTGCACAGCAGGTCAGGATTGTGATTTCCTTGCTCCGGGGCGACCCTCAAGACTGGGCTTTTTCATTGACACCAGGGGATCCTGCGTTGCTCAATGTGGATGCGTTTTTTCTGGCCTTGGGGTTGCTTTATGACGAACCTCATTTGGAGCTTCAGGCAGAAAAAACTTTGATGTCCCTATCTCAGGGGCAAGATGAAGCGGAAATTTACTGCCAAAGATTCCGTAAATGGTCTGTGCTTACTCAGTGGAATGAGTGCGCCCTGGCGGCGACTTTCAGAGAGGGTCTCTCTGATGCCATTAAGGATGTTATGGTGGGGTTCCCTGTGCCTGCGGGTCTGAATGAGTCCATGACAATGGCTATTCAGATCGATAGGCGTTTGCGGGAGCGCAAACCAGTGCACCATCTGGCGGTGTCCACTGAGAAGTCGCCAGAGAGTATGCAGTGTGATAGAATTCTGTCCCGAAGCGAGCGGCAGAATTTTAGACGGAAAAATGGGTTGTGTTTCTATTGTGGTGATTCTACTCATGTTATATCAGCATGCTCTAAACGCACTAAAAAGCTTGGTAAATCTGTTTCCATTTGCACCTCACCGTCTAAGTTTATTCTATCTGTGACCCTGATTTGCTCTTTGTCATCTATTACCACGGACGCCTATGTCGACTCTGGCGCCGCTTTGAGTCTTATGGATTGGTCCTTTGCCAAACGCTGTGGGTATGATTTAGAGCCTTTGGAGACTCCTATTCCTCTGAAGGGGATTGACTCCACCCCATTGGCTAATAATAAACCACAATACTGGACACAAGTAACTATGCGTATTAATCCGGATCACCAGGAGATTATTCGCTTTCTGGTGCTGTATAATCTACATGATGATTTGGTGCTAGGATTGCCTTGGCTGCAATCTCACAACCCAGTCCTCGACTGGAGAGCTATGTCTGTGTTGAGCTGGGGATGTAAGGGGGCTCATGGGGATGTACCTGTGGTTTCCATTTCATCATCTATTCCCTCTGAAATTCCTGAGTTCCTGTCTGACTATCGTGACGTCTTTGAAGAATCCAAGCTTGGTTCGTTACCTCCGCACCGAGAGTGCGATTGTGCCATAGATTTAATCCCGGGTAGTAAATACCCAAAGGGTCGTTTATTTAATCTGTCTGTGCCTGAACATGCTGCTATGCGAGAATATATAAAGGAGTCCTTGGAAAAGGGACATATTCGTCCATCGTCATCTCCCTTAGGAGCCGGTTTTTTCTTTGTGTCAAAAAAAGACGGCTCTTTGAGACCATGTATTGATTATCGGCTTTTGAATAAAATCTCTGTTAAATATCAATACCCATTGCCGTTGCTGACTGATTTGTTTGCTCGCATAAAGGGGGCCAAGTGGTTCTCTAAGATTGACCTTCGTGGGGCGTATAATTTGGTGCGAATCAGGCAGGGGGATGAGTGGAAAACCGCATTTAATACGCCCGAGGGCCACTTTGAGTATTTAGTGATGCCTTTTGGTCTTTCAAATGCTCCGTCAGTTTTCCAGTCCTTTATGCATGATATTTTTCGCGATTATTTGGATAAATTTATGATTGTGTATCTGGATGATATTCTGATTTTTTCGGATGACTGGGACTCTCATGTCCAGCAAGTCAGGAGGGTTTTTCAGGTTTTGCGGTCTAATTCTTTGTGTGTGAAGGGTTCTAAGTGTGTTTTTGGGGTACAGAGGATTTCCTTTTTGGGATATATTTTTTCCCCCTCTTCCATTGAAATGGATCCTGTCAAGGTTCAAGCTATTTGTGATTGGACGCAGCCCTCTTCTCTTAAGAGTCTTCAGAAATTTTTGGGCTTTGCTAACTTTTATCGTCGATTTATTGCTGGTTTTTCGGATATTGCTAAGCCATTGACCGATTTGACTAAGAAGGGTGCTGATGTTGCTGATTGGTCCCCTGATGCTGTGGAGGCTTTTTGGGAGCTTAAGCGCCGTTTTTCCTCTGCCCCTGTGTTGCGTCAGCCTGATGTTGCTCTACCTTTTCAGGTTGAGGTCGACGCTTCTGAGATCGGAGCTGGGGCAGTGTTGTCGCAGAAAAGTTCTGACTGCTCCGTGATGAGGCCTTGTGCCTTCTTTTCCCGTAAATTTTCGCCCGCTGAGCGGAATTATGATGTTGGGAATCGGGAGCTTTTGGCCATGAAGTGGGCTTTTGAGGAGTGGCGCCATTGGCTTGAGGGGGCCAGACATCAGGTGGTGGTATTGACGGACCACAAAAATTTGATTTATCTTGAGACCGCCAGGCGCCTGAATCCTAGACAGGCGCGCTGGTCATTATTTTTCTCTCGGTTTAATTTTGTGGTGTCATACCTACCGGGTTCTAAGAATGTTAAGGCGGATGCCCTTTCTAGGAGTTTTGAGCCTGACTCGCCTGGTAACTCTGAGCCCACAGGTATCCTTAAGGATGGAGTGGTATTGTCAGCCGTTTCTCCAGACCTGCGGCGGGCCTTGCAGGAGTTTCAGGCGGATAGACCTGATCGTTGCCCACCTGATAAACTGTTTGTTCCTGATGATTGGACCAGTATAGTAATCTCTGAGGTTCATTCTTCTGCGTTGGCAGGTCATCCTGGCATTTTTGGTACCAGGGATTTGGTGGCAAGGTCCTTCTGGTGGCCTTCCCTGTCACGAGATGTGCGAGGCTTTGTGCAGTCTTGTGACGTTTGTGCTCGGGCCAAGCCTTGTTGTTCTCGGGCTAGTGGATTATTGTTGCCCTTGCCTATTCCTAAGAGGCCTTGGACGCACATCTCGATGGATTTTATTTCAGATCTGCCTGTTTCTCAGAAGATGTCTGTCATCTGGGTGGTGTGTGACCGTTTCTCTAAGATGGTCCATTTGGTTCCTCTGCCCAAGTTGCCTTCTTCTTCCGAGTTGGTTCCTCTGTTTTTTCAAAATGTTGTTCGTTTGCATGGTATTCCTGAGAATATCGTTTCTGACAGAGGGACTCAATTCGTGTCTAGATTTTGGCGGGCATTCTGTGCTAGGATGGGCATAGATTTATCTTTTTCGTCCGCTTTCCATCCTCAGACGAATGGCCAGACCGAGCGGATTAATCAGACCCTGGAGACATATCTGAGGTGTTTTGTGTCTGCTGACCAGGATGATTGGGTTGCTTTTTTGCCATTGGCGGAGTTCGCTCTCAATAATCGGGCCAGCTCTGCCACTTTGGTGTCCCCGTTTTTCTGTAATTCGGGGTTTCATCCTCGATTTTCCTCTGGTCAGGTGGAATCTTCGGATTGTCCTGGAGTGGATGCTGTGGTGGAGAGATTGCATCAGATCTGGGGGCAGGTGGTGGACAATTTGAGGTTGTCCCAGGAGAAGACTCAGCTTTTTGCCAACCGCCACCGTCGTGTTGGTCCTCGGCTTTGTGTTGGGGATTTGGTGTGGTTGTCTTCTCGTTTTGTCCCTATGAGGGTCTCTTCTCCTAAGTTTAAGCCTCGGTTCATCGGCCCGTATAAGATATTGGAGATTCTTAACCCTGTTTCCTTCCGTTTGGACCTCCCTGCATCCTTTTCTATTCATAACGTTTTTCATCGGTCATTATTGCGCAGGTATGAGGTACCGGTTGTGCCTTCCGTTGAGCCTCCTGCTCCGGTGTTGGTTGAGGGTGAGTTGGAGTACGTTGTGGAGAAAATCTTAGACTCTCGTGTTTCCAGACGGAGACTCCAGTATCTGGTCAAGTGGAAGGGATACGGCCAGGAGGATAATTCTTGGGTGAATGCATCTGATGTTCATGCCTCTGATCTGGTTCGTGCCTTTCATAGGGCCCATCCTGATCGCCCTGGTGGTTCTGGTGAGGGTTCGGTGCCCCCTCCTTGAGGGGGGGGGTACTGTTGTGAATTTGGATTCTGGGCTCCCCCGGTGGCGTCTGGTGGAATTGAACTGGTGTCTTCATCTTCTCTGTTCACCTGTTCCCATCAAGATGTGGGAGTCGCTATATAACCTTGCTGCTTTGTTAGTTGCTTGCCGGTCAACAATGTTATCAGAAGCCTCTCTGTGCTTGTTCCTGCTCCTAGACAACTACTAGATAAGTTGGACTCTTGTCCATGTTTGTTTTTGCATTTTTGTTCCAGTTCACAGCTGTAGTTTCGTTACTGTGTCTGGAAAGCTCTTGTGAACAGGAATTGCCACTCTGGTGTTATGAGTTAATGCCAGAGTTTTAAAGTAATTTCTGGATGGTGTTTTGATAGGGTTTTCAGCTGACCATGAAAGTGTTCTTTCTGTCTTCTGCTATGTAGTAAGTGGACCTCAAATTTGCTAAACCTATTTTCATACTACGTTTTGTTATTTCATCTTAATTCACCGCCAATACATGTGGGGGGCCTCTGTCTCCTTTTGGGGTATTTCTCTAGAGGTGAGCTAGGACTGATATTTTCCTCTGCTAGCATTATTTAGTCCTCCGGCTGGTGCTGGGCATCTAGAATCAACGTAGGCATGCTACCCGGCCACTGCTAGTTGTGTGTTAGGTTTAGTTCATGGTCAGCTCAGTTCCCATCTTCCAAGAGCTAGTTTCTATATATGCTGATGCTATGTTCTCTTGCCATTGAGATCATGACATAGGACATTCTCCCAGAAGCTTTGTGGCTTGTCAACATGTAGTTTAGCAAATTCCAGTCTGGCTTTTTTATGATGGTGTCCTTCTTGGTCATCTCCCATGAAGTCCACTTTGGCTCATAGAATGATGGATGGTGCAATCTGACACTGATATTCCTTGAGCTTGAAGTTCACCTTTAATCTGTTTAGCAGTTTTTCTGGGCTCTTTTGTTACCATTTGTATTATCCAGCTCTTTGATTTGTCATCAATTTTCCTTGTGCGGCCACGTCCAGGGAGGTTGGCTACAGTCCCATGGATCTTAAATTTCTGAATAATATGTGCAGCTGTAGTCACAGGAACATCAAACTGCTTGGAGATGGTCTTATAACTTTTACCTTTAACATGTTTGTCTATAATTTTCTTTCTAATCTCCTGAGACAACTCTTTCTTTCGCTTCCTCTGGTCCATGTTGAGTGTGATACACACCATGTCACCAAACAGCACAGTGAGTATCTGCAGTCCTATATACAGGCCCACTCACTGATTCCAAGATTGTAGACACCTGTGATGCTAGTTAGTAGACACACCGTGATTTAACATGTCCCTTTTGCCACATTATTGTCAGGGGTACCATCATTTCTGTCCAGGCCGATTTCATGAGTTTTATTTTTTTTAAATTCTGTGGAAGCATGGTTGAAAAGCAATGTCTGACCTTCATTTGTTCATTTTCATAGATTTTTTATTTATTATTACTTTTGTCAGATTCAAGTTATTTCTGTGACCATTGTGGGTTTTTCTGTCATCAACTAACAATTTTGACCACGTGTGTACATCCATAGAAGATCTGTGGTTAGCTCTCCAAGATGTTTGGAACAACCTCCTGTTGAGTTATTTCAAAAACTTTGCGCAAGTGTATCTAGAAGAATTGATGTTGTTGGGGAAGGCAGAAATCATACCAAATATATTAATTTTATTTTGGATTTTTCTTTTTTCATGTACTTTTCATTTTTTTAATTGATAAAAGTAAATTAATATTTCTATTTTTTCAAAGCATTCTTTGCCACTTTTTTCCACACCTGCCTAACATTTTTGCACAGTAATGTATGTAAACAAATATTTAGAGAACCTGACAGCTGGAACATGCTGCCCGATCCAGGGGCAGCATTGCTGTACGAGCTGAGCCAGGTAGGTTTGACCCTGCTGCAGCGTTTCAGAGAAAAACATACTGTGCTGCAGATTGGTCAGACAGGCGGGTCCCTGGTGACTTGTCTCTGCCTGCTATCCTAGCTTGACTGCCTATGTGCCCACAAACCTGTCAATCCAGGACAGCTTGTGGGGAGAAGCCCGGCAGCTTTCAAAGTACATTTTTTTTCTGAAGCACGCAGCATTTCAGACTCAAATATACTTGTCTGAGATCATACACCAGTGTCGGATACAGCAGCATGTATCAGCTGTCAGGTTCTCTTTAATATCGTGATCATTGGGATCCAACCTTTATTTCACCTTGCACATTCTAATATTGAAAAATTACCATTATAAAATATATTCATCATATTTCTGCTGTGGAGCATCTTTTGAGAAATTATTAGTTAAACCCCAATTCCTCTGCAGGAAACAATAAGAATGACCTATCTAAATGCATTGAATTATGAACAGTCGCAAAATAGGCCAGATGGAAATATAACTTGTAAGTATATAACTCAATTGTTAACGCACAGGAGAAATTGAACTATAAATAAAATACCAAAAATGATCACAGTTTTGGCAGCTTCTATATCTTTATAGGCAGTAAGGCTTAAGTGTGTCAGGGAATGTCACTGTGGCTGCGAATAGCAAATGGAAATGTCAACTAGCATAACAAAATAAATTGCTGATTAAAGCGGCAGCCTAAACAAGATCTAAAAAGTCCGGGCCCTGTAGGAAATAAGCTGGCAAGGAGATTGGCCTCGTAATACACCTTCTGGGAGACGGCCAGTGGTTAGCAATGAATGTTTCAGATATAGCGCAGTGTATTCAGTGAGGCTGATGGAGCACCGGATGATCGTCATACACACGTACGCACTCGGAAAGCAATTTCACCCTTTCTTCAGGTTCATTACGACATTGTCTGCACCCAGTCCCAGTGTGATTCAGGCCCTATCATTAATCTCCAGCGTTTTGTTGTACTTGTCTCACTTTTCTACCTTCGGAGCACTGCTGAGAAACTTGTCTTGTGCTGGATCCTTTAGCCAAAAATTGTAGTTCCATTTTAATGATCTTATCTCTTACGCTGCTTAGCACAAAACAATAATACCAGAAGAACACCATGTGACTTCTGCAGATCTTGATTGGCTGGAGAGGTCACATGCTTCCCGCTTGTCTGCAAAGAATGAAAAGACCGCTGAAGGAAAGGAGGGGAGTACAATTTTTGTTTTTGTTTTAGAACATTTGCAGCTTGTGTTATTTTTAAACATTTGAAACCGTTTTTTAAAAGGAATCTGTTGGCAGGTTTTGCTATGTAATATGACAGCAGCATGATGTTGGGACAGATACCCTAATTCTACTGATGTATCGTTTAGTCACAATTTTCTCTGCTGCAGATCTAGCAGTTCACAGAATGCTGTGCATAACCTGTGATTGGCAGCTTTCTGTGTACACTGTATTGTGACAGAGAGCTGCTGATCACTTGGGGGGGCGTAGTTGGACCACCTAGTCCTCTAGTGATCATCTCCTGCTGATTAAACACTGATTATATTGAAACAGCAAAACACAGCCCAGTAAGTGACATATCGCTGGAATCAGGCTCTCTGCTTCTACATTATGATGTTAGGCTAGTTTCACACTAGCATTTTGAGGAGCTGCGGAGGGCTGCGGATTTCCTCCGTGAAGCCCCGCCCTCGGCCGCACCTCCGCCGCTAGCTCCGCCTACTTCTGCATGCGGCCTGCATACGGCCTGCGTATCTATCTTTAACATTAGGTATGCAGGTCGTGCGGCTGTATGCGGATGCTTCCGCATGGACTGACACCAGACTTGCGGTGGATACCGTGTCTCCCTCCTGCTCTCCAGCTGTTTCCAACTTGATCAGCTGGCCTAGCCCTCTGTCTACAGGATTCCTGTTTATCCAAATCATTTTTTGATGCAATACCTTTCTCTCAAGGGTTTATTTCACATACCCTTCTCCGATTAGCTATAGAGCACACTGATGAAGGTCGTTTGCAGACCGAAACGTTTGTGAACATTGTGAATACTGTATGTATTAAACAATTTGTTGAATCAGACTCCCCAGAGTGTGCCTAAGGGTACTGTCACACAGTCACACTTTGATCGCTACGACGGTACGATTCGTGACGTTCCAGCGATATCCATACGATATCGCAGTGTCTGACACGCAGCAGCGATCAGGGATCCTGCTGAGAATCGTACGTCGTAGCAGATCGTATGGAACTTTCTTTCGTCGCTTGATCACCCGCTGACATCGCTGGATCGTTGTGTGTGACAGCGATCCAGCGATGTGTTCGCTTGTAACCAGGGTAAACATCGGGTAACTAAGCGCAGGGCCGCGCTTAGTAACCCAATGTTTACCCTGGTTACCAGCGTAAACGTAAAAAAAACAAACAGTACATACTCACATTCCGGTGTCTGTCCTCCGGCGTCTCAGCTTCTCTGCACTGTGAGCGCCTGCCGGCCGGAAAGCGAGCACAGCGGTGACGTCTGACGTCACCGCTGTACTTTCTGGCCGCTGTGCTTACACAGTGCAGAGAAGCTGAGACGCCGGGGGACAGACACCGGAATGTAAGTATGCACTGTTTGTTTTTTTTACGTTTACGCTGGTAACCAGGGTAAACATCGGGTTACTAAGCGCGGCCCTGCGCTTAGTAACCCGATGTTTACCCTGGTTACCTGGGGACTTCGGCATCGCTCCAGCGCCGTGATTGCAATGTGTGACCGCAGTCTACGACGCTGGAGCGATAATCATACGATCGCTGCGACGTCACGGATCGTGCCGTCGTAGCGATCAAAATGGTACTGTGTGACAGTACCCTTAGTATATCTTATATCATAGTCACAGGGGGAGTCTGTGCCGACTAATCCCCACGGGGCTCTGCCCTGCTGGCACGTCTCTTTCTAAGGTTAAGTTCACATGATCCTATTTTTGGTTCAATTGCAGTCCATGAAAAAACAGACATCACTAGGACCAATGTTATTTATTTGGGCTGTTCAGATGACATGTTTTATTTTCACGGACCAAATTTGCGCGTGAACAAAATCACAGCATTCACTAGTTTCTTCCATATATTGGCTAAAACTCGCCCATTAAAGTCTATTGGTGCCCCCCACCCCCACCCCGAAAAAGTAAAATTCCATATGGATCAACCATACAGCATCTGATTTTTGTGGATTCGTTGCGATTGTTTAACATAGGAAACTTGTAAATGTTAATAACTGCTGATGTATAAAAAGTGATGCCAAACAGATGTTGTACATGTAACAATTGAGATGAAAATTGTCCATTTTTTCTGGCTGAAAATCAGACATTTTTTTCATGCGCTCATGTGAACTTTAGTTATGGGTGTATGGGGTGAGGCCGGGAATCACCAGGCAGGTTCACTTTAAAGGGGTTGTACTATATATATAAGTTATCCTTTATCAATTAGATTAGGGATAATTTATTGATCGCTATGTGTCTGATTGCTGGGTCCTCCACCAATCCCAAGAAATGGACTCTGTAGAGAACCATCAACATGGAGTGGAAGCTGAACATGTGTGTCCTCCCATTCATTATCTGTGTGACTACCCTAAATTGCCATGTGCATTCCTTGGCTACCTCTGAGAGTTCCCTAGTGAATGAATGGAGCAGAGGAGCACATCTGTCGCATCCACTCCATTTAGATTGGGTTCTGGTCTTGGAATTACTAGGGTTCCCAACAATCAGATCCTGAACAATCAATAGGTTATACCCCATCCTGTCAATAGGGGATAACTTACATGCTTGGTGCAACGTCTGTAAGTTATTTGATGCTTCTGTATACTCAGAAGAAATGTAGTGACTAGATAAATGTCACTTGCAAAAGTTTTCAGGTCCCTCTAATGCTCCAAAAGGATTTCATACTGTGAGTAAATCACAAGAATCATTATTTTCTCATGTATAATAAGTATTTCAGGCAGGCAGTCTAATGACCCCTTTATTCACCATGCTATGAAACCACTATAGGTTTGATGTATGAATGGAGCGGACCCTAGTCCCATTGTTGTTGGTTACCTAGCCTGCTGCCTTGAAGCATAACCTGAGATAAGGTAATAACTTAAGTTTCAGGCTTGTTCCAAATATGTCACTTGTGTTTGGCATTTCCACATAATTAACAACTTGCCTAACTTTTGTAATAGCAAAAGAGATATAAAGCGTAATAAACCTGATCGATCATTCGCAATGTATCATACTTGTACTTGACTATATCATTTCTGCTACATTTCCTCGTAAAGAATAGTAAAATATGGCATGTCTGATGGGAGGGTTTGGCTCATTGCCTGCTACAGGAGAAGGTAATTTAACAGATATTTATAGAGACGTTGGTAAATATGAATGGATGGTGAATTATTGATTAAATCCCACTATTTATGCTGCTTCCTCGCTATAAGAGAAATACTGGGGAATACCGATACTGAATGTTTTAGGATTTCAGGGATTGCTGAAATATTCAATAAATAATTCAAGGATGTGAATGCTTTATTCTTGTCTATTAAGCTTTATGCCACCAGATAACCAAAACCGTTGATTTTATTAATCTATTTCATCAGTTTATTTTTGCTGTTGCATAATACATGTCTCCTGATTAAATGATGACATGTTTTGTATCATGCAATATGTAGGTTAGCAGTTCTACTGAAAAACATGCAGTGAGTGGCACTAGTTTCTGTGTGTTTATTCTCTGGATAAGATGTCTGCAATGGCTGAATTAGAATGGTAAGACTTGTCTTGGGAGAATTATGCTGCATTTAGGAATAACTAATATACAGAGATGAGCGAATATTTTGAAATTCGAATTTGCAGAATTTTACCCCAAAATTCGATTTGTGGTGAATAAATTTGCATGAATCTCAATTTTGAAAAGCTTGTAATTTTTTGGAAATTACACATGTGGGAGAGGAGAGAGAACCCAGCTGATCATAACAGCTTACACCCTACAGTAAAGAAAATGAAATTGAGGACCCTACTGATCATAAGAGCTTACACACTGCAGAAGAGAGAGGACCCTGCTGGCCATAAGAGGATATACCCCACAGAAACAAAAATGACAGTGAGGACCCAACGGATCATAAGAACTTGTACTCTACAGGAGAGAGAGAGAAGCCCTCTGACCAGACCATCTTACACCCTACAGAAAAGATAATGAGATTGAGGACCCCATGGATCATAATAGCTTACACTCTATGAGAGAGATGACCCCGTTGACCATAAGAGCTTACACTCTACAAGAGAGGACCCTGTTGACTATGAGAGCTTACACTGTATGAGAGGACCCTGTTGACCATAAGAGCTTAAACTCTATGAGAGAGAGAGGACCCCGCTGACCTTAAGAGCTTACACTCTACGAGAGGACTCTGCTGACCATAAGAGCTTACACTCTACGAGAGAGAGAGGACCCTGTTGACCATAAGAGCTTATACTCTACGAGAGAGAGAGGACCCGTTGACTATAAGAGCTTACATTGTATGAGAGAGAGAGGACCCCGCTGACCATAAGAGCTTACAGTCTACAGGAGAGAGAGAGGACCCCGCTGACCAGAAGAGCTTACACTCTATACAGGAGAGAGGACCCCGCTGACTATAAGAGCTTACACTCTACAGGAGAGAGGACTCCACTGACCATAAGAGCTTATACTCTACACAGGAGAGAGGACCCTGCTGACTATAAGAGCTTACACTCTACACAGGAAAGAGGACCCCGCTGATTATAAGAGCTGACACTCTACAGGAGAGAGAGGACTCCGCTGACCATAAAAGCTTACATCCTATGGAAGTGAAAATGAAAGAAAATACACCACTAAACATAAGAGCTTGCACCCTATAGGAGAGAGAGAAAGAGAGTTAGTGGACCCCGCTGACCATAAGTGGTTATACCCGTTAGAATAGAAGATGAATGAAGATCCCTCTGATCATAAGAGCTTATACTCTACAGAAGAGAGAGGACATCAGTGTCTCCTGAGTGTAAGCTAGATGTGGTGCAGAGAATAAGTACAATAATCGTTCACAGAACCACTTACTCTTCTGTGTGTGGCAGGTGTAACGAACGCCCCAGCACTTTAATGGACAGCCAGCACTTCAGTGCATCTCTCCAGTGTGTGCTGTCAATTGCAGTACCGCGGCTTTCTTCCAGCTGCCACTCCCAGAATGGTAAGCGGTGCTGTGAACGATGACTGTAATCACTTCCTGCACCGCCCCTAGGACTGAAAACTGGGGACTCTAAGAAGGAAATAAGTTAATTTTTTCCTGATAGCTGTACATTCAGCAAGTCAGCCTGGCAGCATTGTAATGCAATTTACCTGCAGATTAACTCAATATAGTGTAGCATGTTCCAAGGTGACAGGGTTCTTTTTAAGACGTCGAACACTATTGGTCAATTCTTTTTCAGAGGAGTTAGGGTGTCGGACCCCCACCAATCTGATATTCATAACCTTTCCTTGAGATTGGTCGTTAATATTAAATGTCTGGAGAAGCCCTTGAACAGAAGAGGACAATTGAAAGATCTATATATTTGCAGATCATATCTTAATTTTAAAGGACATAATCTATAAGATCTCCACCAAGTACACTATTGTGTCACACATAAGTAGTATGTGTGTCCTATACCATATGTAGCAGCCAGAAAGCTTGTCAGTAATTTAATTTGGAGACACAGGTAGTTGTTAATGTCTCCTGCAAATACACATCTTTGTGTTTAGATAAGGCATATCTGCTTCAGTGCTTGGCGGAAATGTTACATTTGCATAACTGTCATTAATGTGTCATTTTAAACAATGCTCCACTGATAAATATTGATTGGGCGGATGTCACATCAGATTTAATTTATTATCTCATAATAGTGCAAAATTGGATTTGTTCATTAACCCATAGAGGGACAGTTATAGTTAAATAATATGATAATGATTATTTAATTACATGTACTACACATTTTCTGCAACGTAAAGGAAACAGAGTAATGGTGCTGAGCGTAGCAGATGGCACTGGCAGAACTTGACATTATTCTCTTCTCTGTGACTCTTCACCCTACTTTATGAATGAAAGCTAAAAAGCTGTAAAAAGGACAATTCAGCCCTGTTGCTTTTTTCTCGGCGTGTGCCAAGAGAGCATCCAACACATGGGATTTAAGTGCAAAGAGACAGATTTCTATCACTAGGAATTATCAAGGCCACTTGCAGCCCTTTTTTTTGCAGCAGTGATATCTTTGTATGTGACTAATGCGGGAGTGAAAATTTATAGTTTTCCTCCTCTTTATATATTCTAGAATTGTGCCTGTTTTATTGTAAGTGATAAATTGAACATTGCTGCCTTAGTCGTTTACTTTACAGGATATCAAATATGTTTTTTTTATTATCTTTGGTTAAAATGAATCAGTAAATAGGCATATTTTATTAAATGTTGTGCTGGATCAAAATAAGGAGGTTAACCATTGCTGCACTTAAAGGGAATCGGTCAGTAGGATCAACCCTCTATACGGGCATGCGGGTCATAGGGAGCTGAATAATATGATATCTTGATATCTGCTATCTGATGTCTTTTTCCAAAGAAATCCATGTTTTTCTTATATGTAAATTACTTCTTCTAGGCTATGGGGAGAATGTTGCCTTGAAAATATCAGGGGAGAGTTACCAGTGTGAGACAAGTAACTAACACAGAACAGGAGAAATGAACTTTGTATTTGCAGTTCTCACAACTCTGCTGTATTGAAACAATATTGCTGCCCTGTCTGTCTGTGAGATGGAAGCTGAAGCTCCGAGGAATCTGCAGATGTGTTCGTTATAATCACACACAGCTCTACAGTGAGATCAGGAGAGCAGAGAGTGGCCATAACACATCACACTAGTAACACCACCTTTCTATATTATTATTATTATTTATTTATATAGCACCATTGATTCCATGGTGCTGTACATGAGAAAGGAGTTACATATAAATTACAGATATCACTTACAGTAAGCAAACTAACAATTACAGACTGATACAGAGGGGCGAGGACCCTTACATTCTACATATATATAAAATAAGTTCTGGAGGCAGAGTTATCTTCCAGGCAACATTCTCCCCAGAAAACAATAACCTATATGGAAAATAAATACCACAGATAACAAATATTTATTAACCATACTATGAATACCATAACTATAATATTGCCAACCGAACAAAGTATTCAAATAAAGCGGGTACAAATATAATTCTTTATTACGGTGGCGCTCGACGTTCCTGCAACCACCTTTAAAAAGGGAACAGGCGATATGAAAATATACATATAAAGAGGGCAAATAGTGCGGCTGTGAAACCGCGGATTGTGGTGAAGAATATATCCCTAAAAAGCATATAAACGTGCTCATATTAGTGGATAAGATCAGTCTTGAATGCAAAAACTGGATAATAAAATATATTATGATATATAATTATTATTATATTATTGCTTTCTGCAGTTTTGATAACAGTCCTGTTTTCTTTGCTGCGTATCTACCAGTTCTCTGAATGCTGAGCTCTGTATAACTCCTCCCACACCACTGATTGGAAGCTTTCTTTGTACACTGTGCATAGGCAGAAAGCTGCCAATCATTGGTGGGGATGGTTTTACACAGTGCTCATGCAAGTGCAGGACTACTAGGCGGTAGGTTTACTAGTCCTCTAATAATATTCTGCTGATGAATCTGTGATTTTATCAAAGCTACAGTAAGCAGCCTAGTAAGTGTTGCATAGCTAGAGTCAAAGTCTCTGCTCCTACATACCTACAGATTCACGATATAAAGGGAAAGATTAAAATGCTGAAGGGGCCATTTCATCTCTGTTTACACCCTTTGTCAGTGGGGGTCCGTAAATTGGGGGCATACCCAAGTGACATTCCCTAGTTATTGTAGCTGGAAAAAGTTTGTATATCCATAGAGAAATTATTTGTCTGCAGGGTCATCTCTCTTCATATGCATTACTTGTACCGTGTGCGGATTACTGCTTAACTAATGAGAAAATTGTGGCTTTTATTTGCAACCATCTATTTTTTTTACTGCATATTTAGCTTTGCTGTAGTAAGGTTGCAGTGAGTGGCACAATAACACATTAAGTGAACTTCAGGGTTGCAGAATAGTTTTATAGGCGGCATGTTAGTTTTATTGGTGCAGTCACTGATATATAGAAGCACAAATTTCAGTGGTCGTTAAATAATTAGAGCACGGAGAATGTATGTAACACTCATCTGTGAGCCCAATATAAATCTTTGCTTTAGAAATTGGTAAAAGTAATGAACAAAAGTAGGTTCAGTAGTAAGGTAATATGAATCCTTAACCGGTAGCCGTGAAACCCTGGTGTTGAAAAGGAATCTGTAACCCGGTTTCTGCCATCTGAGCTGAGAGCAACATGATGTAGAGGCAGAGACCCTGATTCCAGTAAGATGTTGCTTACTGTAGTTTTGATGAAATCACTTTTATCAGCAGGAGATTCACTATAGGACTAGTAAACCTGTTGCCATGTAGTCCTTCGTATTCATGTGGTCTGCCAAGCCCCGTTTCCACCACTGATTACTGCCTATGCACAGCGTACACAGAAAGCTGCCAATCCGTTGCATGGGCGGGGTTATACAGAGCTCAGAATTAAGAGAACTGGGAGATCTACAGCAGATGATACACTGATTTTATCAAAATGGCAGCAACCCGTAAAGAAAGTGATACATCACTGGAATCAGGGTCTCTGTCCCTACATTATGCTGCTCTCAGAAAGGGTAGCAAAACCCTGGTGAGAGATTCCCTTTAAACTCCTCTGGGGGAGACTACCTGAAATTTGTTTCATGTTTGTGCAGAAATCCTTGGGGTACTTAGTTTTCCCCACACTTCAGAAATGTAGGGTAATTCGCTTCCTGAGAAAATAATAGATTGTTTGTAGGGTGCATTTAGTGTTTTATAAAAAAAATAAAAAAAATATCCCAACTTTTAATAGTCTGAAATGTAATGTATACAGATATAACTGGGCAAAATTTGTTATTTGGCTTTGCTCTTTAATTACTCTGGCATTATGATAAATTGTCAGCAATTTACATAGGACTGCTGGTAATGTTTGAGTGGCCAAAAAGAAATTTAGATCCGCTTAATCGGGGGGCTATAATATCTGATCCCATCTATCTATAGTGTATTACTTTTCAAAAGCAGGATAGCCATATGGAAAATTTGCTAGAAAAATATGGTCTGCGTATACTTCATTACAGGCTGAAGGGATAGCGGCGAGCCCATCAAATTACCGCGGCAAATCAAGCAAAACATATATTAAATCAGGTGATATTCCTGCTCAATTTGCAGCAGTAATAAACCAGAGCTGCAAACTGGAAAGATAACATTTAACTAAAATGGAATAAATATTCTCTGAGCTGCGCTGACGTGCAGAATTAATACTTGTAGTTGTTTATCTCCTGCATTAAGTTTCTATATCTCGCCCCGGCGGAACAAATATGCATTTTGTAACTGAAAAGGAGACTGGGTAGCGTCCCAGAAAATCGAGTATGAGTGTGTCATAATTGCTGTTTAGCTGAGACTGCTTCCAGCACATATTTCTGAAAGTTTTGGTTCATAGTTTGATATTTAAAAAATTTGAGCTAAATTTGAATCCAGGTGTCATGTGTCACATTCTGCGCTGCTGATGAACATTGCCGGCAAGATGATATTCTTAATAACTTTATTTCAACATAGGTTTCAAAGTCAACGCGTTTCGAAGTCACGCTGGACCTCTTCCTCAGGACAAAACCTTATAAGTGATCTGTCAAATCTGTATGTATCCGATCTTTTTTTATTTTAAATGCCAAACTGGGCACATGACTTGTCAAAGTTAATGAACAAATGCATCAAACACTGATATAATACACTACATAAAATGTACCAACTTATGTTAAAAGCATCCGAGAACTTCAATCTTTTTAGATGATCTAGTTCATTTAATTTAGAACATTGAAAAATACAAAATGTACAAAACTGTGGCCTGTGAATAAAACATTTTTTTTTTTTTTTTTTTTTAGAAAACTGGTGTTTATTTGCCTATGAGTGTTGTCCCATGTGAGATACAAACTGGTATTTTGAGGACTTTTTTATTTTTAAGGATTTGTATAAAAACAGGATTGTTTTATACAAAAGAATTATAGATGACCTTTTTATAATTTGGGATAATTCTGATATTAATGTTGATTTTTTTCATTAAAGAACTGAATTCCAGTATTTGGGGTACCGGTATATCTTTTTTTCCCCAAATGCGAGCAAACAATCCATCAATTTTTAGGATTTAGCCAGATGTATTTCTGACAACCAAATTTACATCAGGACCTTTTTCAAGAATGTGGATGACAATATAGCTATATTCATTTGAAAAGTGGCCATTATTCCAAATAGCTTACAAACATTCCTCAAAACCAATTCAAAAGGATAAGGGAAAATTGTACTTTAAAACTTTTATTTTTCAATCTTTTTAGATTATCTAATTGAATTCAGAAGTTCTCTGATACTTTTCAGTATTTTCTGTAGTGTTTGATGCATTTTTTTTATGAACTTTGACATGTCATGTGCCCGGTTTGACATTTTTTTCCCCAAAAAGACCGGATATAAAACATACAGACTTGACAGGTTACTTAGAAGGTTTTGTCCTGAAGACGAGGTCCTGCGTGACTTCGAAACATGTTGACTTTGAAACCTATGTTGAAATAAAGTGTGACGTTTAACCGTGGAGACTAAAGAGTGAACCCACTGGACCCCGACAATGAACCTCCCAAGGGCGAGCTGGCCAAGTGAACCACCCCCTATACAGGGAGTGTTAGGGGCAGGCCCGAGGGAGACTATCGCCATGGCAGCTGGTACAGAACAACAGGGGAAGGAGACTGATAGGGAACAAAGTAAATACGGACTGCACAGAAGGGATGGGCAGACAGGAGAAACACACGGACAGGGACCAGACGGAGGACAAAAGGTACAGAGGCCGGAGGCAGGACACGGAAAAGGAGGAGAACGGAAATGGGCTGGCAAACAAGAACACTGGGAAACGAACTAAACGGGCAACACAGGAGGAAGCAACCTAAAAGGAAAACAGAGGAGACAAGAATTAACAGAGCGCAGCAACAGGAAGCGAGCGACAATGCAGAGGAGAAGTAGAGCCAGATACACTTGTGGAACACAAATGACCATCAGGCACCGCCGAGAGGAAGAGGCGGCCTGATAAAGGGAGTGGAGACATACCTTCCGGGTCGGGGTCACAGAGCGACGCAGAAGGCAGGCCAGGATCAGAGAGAGATGTGTGCATGCGCGCCGTGGAAACCAGAGCGCGCGCGTGCCCGGGAAGGAGCAGGAGCCGAGAACGCAGGAAGAGCAGAAGACCGGAAGTGAGGAGGGACGCGCCGAGATGCCGCCGAGCGGTAAGTATGTGGCGAGGCCGGCGGTGGCATAACAGTACCCCCCCCTTATGCCCCTCCTTCCTAAGACCCGAAAAAATTGTTGCCAAGATCCGAGGAGCCTGGATATTTTCCCGAGGCTCCCAAGACCTCTCCTCAGGACCAAAACCCTTCCAATCAACCAGGAAAAAGGTCCTCCCTCTAATTCTTTTCATAGCAAGAATGTCCTTAACCTCAAAAATCTCATTAGAAAAATCTAGATGATGAGAACGATTGAGATTGGAATGGAACTGATTAAGAACCACAGGCTTCAGGAGGGAAACATGAAAAGAATTGGGGATGCGGAGTGAAGTGGGAAGTTTCAACTTATAAGAGACATTATTGATACGAGACAAGACTTCAAAAGGCCCAATGTAGCAAGGACCCAGTTTGTGTGAAGGCACTTTTAAGCGGACAAACTTGGAAGACAGCCACACTTTATCTCCGGGCTGAAACAAAGGAGAGTCCAAGCGCCTTTTGTCCGCATGTCTTTTCATTCTGGCGCAAGCCAGTTCAAGAGCGGTCCTGGTCTCCTGCCAAATCCTAGAGAACTCCCCGGACAGAAGATCGGCCGCTGGGACACCAGTAACAGGAGGAACCGGAAGAGGTACACCAGGATGTTGCCCGTAGACAATAAAAAAAGGAGACTTGGAAGTAGATTCGCTGGCATGATTGTTATAAGCAAATTCGGCCCATGGAAGCAAATCCACCCAATCGTTCTGATAAGAGTTAGAGAAGTGACGAAGATAGGTTACCAACGTTTGATTTGTACGTTCCACTTGACTATTGGATTGTGGATGGTAGGAAGAAGAAAAGTCAAGCGTGATGTCCATGAATTTGGAGAGAGACCTCCAAAAGCGGGAGGTAAACTGTACTCCTCTGTCCGAAACAATATGTTTAGGAAGATCATGAATGCGAAAAATATGATGGATAAAGACTTTTGCCAACTCAGGTGCAGAAGGTAAACCCGGAAGAGATAAAAAATGAGCCATCTTGGAGAACCTATCTACGACGACAAGGATGACAGTGCAACCAGAAGATCGAGGCAGATCGGTGATAAAATCCATTGCAATGTGCTGCCAGGGAGCAGATGGGATTGGAAGCGGATGAAGCAAACCAGAGGGTAAAAGCCTAGGAATCTTGCTCTTGGCACAAGACGGACAAGAGGACTAGGGTTGAGCGAAACGGGTCGACCATTTTCAGAAGTCGCCGACTTTTGGCAAAGTCGGGTTTCATGAAACCCGACCCGACCCCTGTGTGGGGTCGGCCATGAGGTCGGCGATCTTCTGAATCTGGTATCGGAATTCCGATACCGAGTTCCGATATGTTTGCGATATCGGAAATCGGTATCGGAATCCACATTTAAGTGTAAAATAAAGAATTAAAATAAAAAATATTGATATACTCACCTCTCCGACGAGCCCTGGTAGTAATCGGCATCTTCCGTTCCTAAGAATGAGCGCGTTCAGGGCCTTAGAAGACGTCACGGCTTTGTGATTGGTCGCGGCGGCCCACGTGACCGCTCAGCGACCAATCACAAGCCGTGACGTAATCCTCTCAGGTCCTAAATTCCTCATTCTAGGAATTTAGGCCATGAGAATTACGTCACGGCTTGTGATTGGTCGCTGAGCGGTCACGTGGGCCGCCGCGACCAATCACAAAGCCGTGACGTCATCTAAGGCCCTGAACGCGCTCATTCTTAAGAAGAAAGGCTGCCGGAAAGAAGCCGAGGGTGAGTATATTCCTATTAGGTATATACTCACCCTCGTACGTGCCCTGCTTCTTTCCGGCAGCCTTCCTTCTTAAGAATGAGCATGTTCAGGGCCTTAGATGACGTCACTGCTTTGTGATTGGTCGCGGCGGCCCACGTGACCGCTCAGCGACCAATCAAAAGCCGTGACGTAATTCTCATGGCCTAAATTCCTAGAATGAGGAATTTAGGACCTGAGAGAATTACGTCACGGCTTGTGATTGGTCGCTGAGCGGTCACGTGGGCCGCCGCGACCAATCACAAAGCCGTGACGTCATCTAAGGCCCTGAACGCGCTCATTCTTAGGAACGGAAGATGCCGATTACTACCAGGGCTCGTCAGAGAGTGAGTATATCAATATTTTTTATTTTAATTCTTTATTTTACACTTAAATATGGATCCCAGGGCTTGAAGGAGAGTTTCCTCTCCTTCAGACCCTGGGAACCATAGTATCCCATTGCACTGCATTGGGTTTCGCGTTTCGGCCGACCCCGACTTTTTTATAGGATCGGCCGATTTCACTCGACCCGACTTTTGAGAAAGTTGGGTTTCATGAAACCCGACCCGATCCTATAAAAATAAAAGTCGCTCAACCCTAAAGAGGACGTGAAACTTCGGACATCCTGAAGAAGAGTCGGCCACCAATAAAAGCGAGACACAAATGAGAGAGTCTTCTTGAAGCCGACATGACCTGCCAACTTGGAGGAATGTCCCCAACGAAGCACTTGTCTTCTGTTGCACACAGGAACGAAAATTTTACCAGGAGGTAGCGAAGACAAAGTAACAGGTGCCAACATGAGGACCTTTGAAGGATCCAAGATGTGCGAGGGGACCTCCTCAGAGTCAGAGGATAAGAAAGACCTGGACAAAGTGTCAGCCTTGAGGTTTTTGTTACCCGGACAAAAATGTAGCTCAAAATTAAAACGAGCACAAAACAAAGACCATCTAGCTTGCCGAGGATTAAGTCTCTGAGCAGAACGTATATATGCTAGGTTCTTGTGATCCGTGAAAACTTTAAATGGATGGACAGCACCCTCCAGAAGGTATCTCCACTCCTCCAATGCCAACTTGATGGATAAGAGCTCTCTGTCACCTATGGAGTAATTCCGTTCAGCAGAAGAGAATGTCTTGGAAAAGAATCCACAGGGAACCAGCCTCCCAGAAGATGACTTTTGAGAAAGTACAGCTCCTGCGCCTATGGCAGACGCATCAACCTCCAGAACAAAAGGCTTATTCACCTCCGGACGGTGTAGTACTGGAGCAGAAGCGAAGGCTTGTTTCAGAGGAGAAAGCATCTAAGGCTTCAGATGACCAGATAAGAGGATTGGACCCTTTACGTATCAGAGCGGTGATAGGTCCGGACAAAGAAGAGAAGTGAGGGATGAACTGTCGATAGTAATTTGCGAAACCAAGGAATCGCTGGATAGCTTTGACACCATGAGGACGCGGCCAGTTGAGCACGGCAGACAGCTTCTCCGGATCCATGCAAAGACCTGAGTCAGATATGATGTAACCCAAGAAGGAAAGAGACGGCTGCTCAAAGGCGCATTTCTCAAGCTTGGCATAAAGGTGATTCTGTCTCAGGCGCATTAGCACAAGACGAACATGCTTTCTGTGGGAAACCAGATCCGAAGAGAAAATAAGAATATCGTCCAAGTAAACCACCACACAGGTGTACAGAAGATTACGAAAAATCTCATTCACGAATTCTTGGAACACTGCAGGAGCATTGCATAATCCAAAGGGCATGACTAAGTACTCGTAGTGCCCATCTCTGGTGTTGAACGCCGTCTTCCACTCTTCACCAAAACGAATACGGACTAAATTATAGGCTCCACAGAGATCTAGTTTCGTAAAAATGCGTGTTCCTCTGAGTCGATCGAAAAGTTCCGGAATAAGAGGAAGAGGATACTTATTCTTAATCGTGATTTTATTGAGACCTCGATAATAGATGCAGAGACGAAGAGACCCATCCTTCTTCTTGACAAAAAAGAAACCCGCACCTGCGGGAGAAGATGACTTGCGGATAAAACCCTTGGCTAAATTCTCCTGGACATACTCAGACATAGCTTGAGACTCAAGAGGATTCAGTGGGTAAATTCGCCCCCTGGGTGGAACAGCGCCAGGTACCAGGTCGATCGGGCAATCAAACGGGCGGTGTGGAGGCAAGTTCTCTGCCTCCTTCTTGTCGAAGACGTCCGAGAAGGACCAGTAGGGCGAAGGTAATCCTGCAGTTACCAGGTTAGATTGAAGAGTCTTTACAGGTTGCATGGAAAGGAGGCACTTGGTCTGACAGGCATGACCCCAGCGTAGGACATCACCAGACCGCCAGTCCAAGATAGGCTCATGAGTTCTTAGCCATGGAAGACCCAACAGGAACGTATGAGACAAAGAAGGCAACACATAGAAGGCGATCTTCTCATGATGCAGTGCTCCAATTTGTAACTCTACCTCTTCAGTAATGAGGGTAACGGTCTCCCGCAAGGGCCTACCATCGACCGAAGCTAACTGCCGGGGAGTCTCCAAGGACTTGACAGGAATTTGGAGTCTCTTGACGGCCTCAAGCTGTATAAAGTTGCCTGCAGCACCGGAATCAACATAAGCTACCTCAGAAAAATGACTGGCACCAAGACAAACTAAAACAAAAAGAGTTAATGGTAGAGAGGATTCACAAGTACCTAGGGAGGCCTCTCTTACCTGACCTAGGAGGAAGCGTTTCCCGGCTTCACCGGACAAGAACGCAGGAGATGAGAAGCACTGCCGCAGTAGAAGCAGAGACCTTGAGCGATTCTCTCCTTGCGGCATAGTTCTGCTGAGCGAAGACGATCCACCTGCATGGGTTCAGGAGCCGGAGCCAGAGGCGGAGAAACCAACTTCGAAGAGGAAGAGCTGAATGCAACCGAGGATAAACGAGGAGGTCTTCTTTCTCTAGCTGTTTCACGAAGCCGTTCCTGGAAACGAAGATCGATGCGAGTTGCTAAGGATATGAGATCCTCCAACAACGTTGGCGTGTCACGGCCCGCCAGCTCATCCTTAATCCGAGAAGATAAGCCTCGCCAAAAGGCCCCCACCAAGGCCTCGTTGTTCCAACCTAGCTCAGATGATAAAGTACGAAATTGAATGGCGTACTGACCGACAGATAGAGAGCCTTGATGAAGATTGAAAAGGGACTCAGTGGTAGAGGCCAAGCGTCCGGGCTCATCGAACACCTTACGGAAGGTTTCCAAAAAATTGGCCAGTTGGGAAACTAAAGGATCATCCCGTTCCCAGAGTGGGTTAACCCAGGACAAAGCCTCCCCTTCCAGGTGTGACACAACAAACGCCACCTTAGCCCGATCAGTGGGATATAGTTGTGGCAATAACTCAAAGTGAAGGTGGCACTGATTTAAAAATCCACGACATAACTTAGGATCTCCACTGTAGCGTGGAGGTTTGGCCAGCGAGGTTGCGGGTGCGGGGCGGGGACTGTAGCCGAAGCGGACGTCTGCAAGGCTAGCAGACGATTATCTACCGAAGCAATGAAATTAAGTATGTGACCCTGGGTGTCGCCTTGCTGAACAAGCTCTTGCTGAAGACTTGCCATCTGGGACGCGTTCGCAGGATCAGAAGGCTGTAACACCGATAAGCGGGACTCCATGGCTTTTAAAAAGGCCATGATCCTAGTCTGATAATTTTCCCGAAGAACCCCAAGCTCTTTCTGAGCAGAAAAAGGAGTACCAGCGGGGTCCATGGCCTGATGGTACTGTGACGTTTAACCGTGGAGACTAAAGAGTGAACCCACTGGACCCCGAAAACGAACCTCCCAAGGGCGAGCTGGCCAAGTGAACCACCCCCTATACAGGGAGCGTTAGGGGCAGGCCCGAGGGAGACTATCGCCAGGGCAGCTGGTACAGAACAACAGGGGAAGGAGACTGATAGAGAACAAAGTAAATACGGACTGCACAGAAGGGATGGGCAGAGAGGAGAAACACACGGACAGGGACCAGACGGAGGACAAAAGGTACAGAGGCCAGAGGCAGGACACGGAAAAGGAGGAGAACGGAAATGGGCTGGCAAACAAGAACACTGGGAAATGAACTAAACGGGCAACACAGGAGGAAGCAACCTAAAAGGAAAACAGAGGAGGCAAGAATTAACTACAGAGCGCAGCAACAGGAAGCGAGCGACAATGCAGAGGAGAAGTAGAGCCAGATACACTTGCGGAACACAAATGACCATCAGGCACCGCCGAGAGGAAGAGGCGGCCTGATAAAGGGAGTGGAGACATACCTTCCGGGTCGGGGTCACAGAGCGACGCAGAAGGCAGGCCAGGATCAGAGGGAGATGTGTGCACGCACGCCGTGGAAACCAGAGCGCGCGCGTGCCCGGGAAGGAGCAGGAGCCGAGAACGCAGGAAGAGCAGAAGACCGGAAGTGAGGAGGGACGCGCCGAGATGCCGCCGAGCGGTAAGTATGTGGCGAGGCCGGCGGTGGCATAACATAAAGTTTTTAAGAATATCATCGTGCCGGCAATGTTCATCAACAGCGCAGAATTTGACACATGATACCTGGACTCACCTTTGTCTTTGGTCCTTGGACCCGTGTCCTGCAGCCGTTGATCCATGCGTTTTACATGTTGCTTAGGTGCAGTTAGACCAGGGGAGAGTAATATTTCCCTTTATACTCTGGTTGTCATCAGTTAAGACGCTATTTGCTCCTCAGATTTTCTACCTCTTGGAGCTAACTTTGACATTCATCATCTTATGGGTACGTTCCCACCGGACCCCGTAGGCAGGAAATTCACAGTGATGCGCCACTTCCGCACAGGCAAAGCAAATGTGATTTGAATAGCATAAGTTGATCATCTGCAGGTTTCAAATCCAGATTTTCTCAGCCGTTGCATGTATGTGATTTTGTGAAATCTCTATCACGACTTCTGTAATACGCACCAGATTTTAGGTGCCCAGTTCTGCAGCTGAAAATCCGCTTTATGTACAGTATGTCCAATGTGAATGTACTCTAAATCAGCGTATAGCATAAGAAAACAATCCTAAAGAGATGGCTCATGCATATAGCTATGCTGTGGGTAAATACAACCTCCGAGAAAGGCCTCTTTCAGACGTCCATATTTCATATACTTGTTCTATCTAGCTTTTTCACAGCCATTATAACTTGCACATACAAGTTGATGGGTTCGTGAAAAATCATGGACAGCACAGATAACATGTGTTTGCATTTCATGTGCTATCCGTTTTTAAAGAAGCCCTCCCATCTAATTTTTTTCCTTCCTGAAGCTGTGCATATTAGTATGTAGGGTAGTGTCAAAGTTAATTTTCTCCCATACTGCCGCCATCTTTGGTATACAGCTTCCTTGGGTGACGTCACAGTTCTTTAGACTCTCCGGTCATGCTGCGCTCTGTATGATCCAAAACTGGCTTTTACAATGTAAGCCTATGGAGACTTACAGCTCACACATAGACCATAGAATGACCCAGCCAGTAGCAATGATATGGACATCACTGACAAGAAGAGCAAAACAGCGTTAGTCACTGGAGAAGATGGCAGTATTTGAGTATATTAGTACTCTGCCTTACATGCACATATACACAGATTACAATGCTTCTTTAACATTATAATGAATAGAAGTTTTGCAATTGTTTTTTGAGATATATGAAGTCTCTAATGCAGCATCTAAAGCATTGTATACTCCATGCTTTACAAACATACTGTATCCTCACACTTTTCCCTACACTCTATGCTGTCTCCTCACACATTGCATCCCCTCCCCATACTGTCTCCTCTCTCATCACCCATGCTTCCCATACTGTCTCATCGCATATTTCCCCACTGTTCCACATGCTTTCTCCCCTCATGTTATCCTCACCCTCCCCATACTGTCTTCTTTCACATTCCCCCTGCTTCCCGTACTGTCTCCTTACACATTTTCCTCAGTTTACCCTGCTGTACCATCATACATTCCTGCACCCCTTATACTATCTTCTCATACATTCCACCTCCCCATACGGTTTCCTCACACATTCATCTCCCACTTCTCCCACTCCTCCCACTCTTTTCCACCTCCCTAAACTGCTTCCACAGACTTCTCCTTCCCTATACTGTCCCCTCACAAGACTCCTCATTACAATAAATCTTTGGTTTCTTCAGGTCCATTGGAGCGTGTACTATACTAACTTTAACTGCCTAAGTGGCTCAGGAGAGTGATCACCACAGCCTGGTCACCTGACCTAATTACGCTCATGACCTCACGCTGACCAGGAAGTGCTAGCGGTCAGGGCTTCAATTGTACTTATGTCTGAAAGAGGCAAGTACAATAGAATCTAGGGAGCAGTTGTGTTGCACCCTCTCTGAGCCAGCTGTCAGCTTGACATTCAGCTCCGAGAATGACCATATCCCACTTTGGGGTGGACAGCAAAATACTGCCATTTGGGAGACACTTCAGACCGTCACATCAGGCGGCCCGACTGCGTCCCTTGCGCCTGCACTCTGAGCAAATGCCTTGCCTCCCCCTCCACACCCCAGAAACAACCCTGCTTTCGGTACATATGGTCTACACACTATTCCTATTAGTCGATTTATTAATATAATGCTGTATGTGTTTTGCCTTAATCGTATCCTTTAGTATTAGTGATGTTTGCAGGGTATATAGTAGGATATTATACAAATTGTATATAATATTGTCACTTCGTGATGTTCAGTATAGAGTCATTTACCATTTCCAATGAACGTGTGTGCAATGAATTGATTTAGTATGATTTTAGATTTAGCTGACAAACATTCCATGCTCATCTCCAGATTTATCATCACTGTCTTTTATGACTCCTAGCGGAATTACTTTCCTTTCCTCATCCAAGCCATATGAGTAAATTCTTGAAGAAAATGATTATTGCACAAAGGTATAAATAGTATAAAAAATGTCCAGGCCTCGCAGGTTCATTTCTGTGACATTTTAGCTCATGCAGTTTAGGGGGAATTGGATGGGGAACATAAGCAGGCATTTTCCCTCAGGTTGAAATCCAGATGTCTCCTGAAGTGCATGCTTAACTTCAGATGACAATATGCACCATCTCTAGAGAGATCTAGTCAGCTGACAGTGCCGAAAATCTGCTCTTATTTTATATAGCTCTAGTTAAACTAGTGGCTCATCACTGAATCTGGATTGCGATCTGGTCTAGCACCTGTGATCTGTGACCCCTGCGTGACTACAGTCTTTAGGCAGGATATTCCTAAAGGAAAACCAATCTTGATCCTGACACAAATTCTGGGATAAAGCATCTACTAGAAAAATATATATTAGATCTATAGTGTGGCAAATGACAAGCAGCCATCATCAACTGACTATATAAAATATATACTGTACATATAACCAACCTTTTGGTGATGCTTGTCAAAGGTCTTTTCCATAGTCTCATCCCCTTTTCAAGTCTCTTATTTTTTTCTTCTCCCCTGAATGTGTGTTTGGACATTGGGAGTCCACTGGATGATGGAGCATCCTGACACAGAGCACAAGAAACCTTCTGGATGCTCTGCTTTCCTGGAAGTTCTGGGAGACTTCATTGTCAACCTGGAGGTTTCTTCTGTTTCTACAACCCCTGGCAAAAATTATGGAATCACCAGCCTTGGAGGATGTCCATTCAGTTATTTAATTTTGTAGAAAAAAAGCAGATCACAGACATGGCACAAAACTAAAGTCATTTCAAATGGCAACTTTCTGACTTTAAGAAACACTAAAAGAAATCAAGAGCAAAAAATGTGGTAGTCAGTAATTGTTACTTTTTTTAACCAAGCATAGGGAGAAAATTATGGAATCACTCAATTCTGAGGAAAAAAATATGGAATTATGGAACTCCAAAACATCACTAGTTTTTTGTTGCACCACCTCTGGCTTTTATTACAGCTGGCAGTCTCTGAGGCATGGACTTAATGAGTGTTAAACACTAGTCTTCATCAATCTGGCTCCAACTTTCTCTGATTGCTGTTACCAGATCAGCTTTGTAGGTTGGAGCCTTTTCATGGACCATTTTCTTCAACTTCCACCAAAGATTTTCAATTGGATTGAGATCTGGACTATTTGCAGGCCATGACATTGACCTTATGTGTTTTTTTTCAAGGAATGTTTTCACAGTTTTTGCTCTATGGCAGGATGCATTATCATCTTGAAAAATGATTTCATCATCCCCAAAAATCCTTTCAATTGATGGGATAAGAAAAGTGTCCAAAATATCAACATAAACCTGAGCATTTATTGAAGATGTAATGTCCAGCTTTTAGACACATCTGACTGTGAACAACCAGCATCTTTTTCAACATTGTGTGATGATTTACCCTCTTTTAAGAGTTTGATATTCCTCTCCTTTGTTTCAATTTACATCTCTCGTGTTGGTGTCATGGGGGTACTGGGTAGACTAAGGCTGGTTACCTGGGCCCCTGCGATATCCCTCAGACTAGGGAAAACCCTGTCTGTCCCTCTCCCAGAATTTACACTAATGGGTTACACTAATGGTGTGCTTGTCTGGGCCACCAGGCTTGACCCTGACTCCTGTTTCAGCCCTATGCTGAAACCTCCACCCGCCATCCAGTGATTAGACCACACACCAACCTCCACAGAAAGCACAGACAGGGAAAACTAATAACGCACCACGCCGCAGGCACACAGGAAAACACTATAACGTGCCGTGCACAGGGCAAAACAAATACAAATATAGAAAGGAGAAATATGACAAAGGATAATACACCACCAGATACGATATTTCTACTCCAAGACCACCACTCCAGACCGGAATCACTAGGCATGAGGCAGAAGCTATAATCGGCGACGCCCAAAGTCCAGCAGAACTATTTAAAGGCAGTGGGTGTGACCCAGCCTCCAACCCGAGTACCAGCTTAATTAACCCTGGACAACCTAGATAAAATCTAGTAGGCGCCACTGAGCATATAGTGGATGAATGCGGAATTACCGCTGTCTGTCAGACGCTGTAGTGTGAATAGCATCCGACATGACAGTACCCCGCCTTCTACGAGGGACCCCAGGGCCCTCACGACTTATAGGACCCGGCTTGTCCGGATGGCGGCGGTGAAACATACTGACCAGCCGGTCTGCATGAATATCCGAGGCTGGTACCCAAGATCTCTCCTCCGGCCCATAACCACGCCAGTGTACCAGGTACTGTAATGTGCGGCGCACTACACGAGAGTCAACCACCTTGGAGACTTCAAATTCCAAATTGCCATCCACCAAAATTGGAGATGGCGTCGGTGTCGCGTCCACGGAACCCACCACCTTTTTTAATAATGATCTGTGGAACACGTTGTGTATCTTATAAACCATAGGAAGCTCCAATAAGTAGGCTACCGGGTTAATGATGGCGGCGACCCTAAATGGACCAATAAACCTTGGACCTAATTTCAGGGATGGTATTTTAAGTTTTATGTTTTTTGTGGACAACCACACCCAGTCACCCACACTCAGGTCTGGACCTGGCACACGTCTACTGTCAGCCACTCGTTTGTACCTTGCACCCATGCTCAGCAAGCGCTGTTTCACTCTCCTCCAAACGGATGACAGTTGTGCTCCTAGCTGGTCCTCCTCCGGAACGCCAGCAGAGCCACCCTGACGCAGAGTACAAAATTGAGGATGATGCCCGTAAACACAAAAGAATGGGGACTCCCCAGACGATTCCTGGCGGTGATTTATGGCAAACTCTGCCAATGGAAGGAACGTCGACCACTCCTCCTGATTGTCAGAAACAAAGCAGCGTAAAATAAATACTGCTCCAAATTCTGGTTCATACGCTCGGTCTGACCATTTGACTGAGGATGAAACGCCGAATAATGCGATAACTTGATCCCCAGCCGTGAGCAAAATGCTTTCCAAAATTTTGCCACTAACTGAGTACCTCTATCAGACACGATGTCAGACGGAACCCTGTGAAGTCTGACCACCTCCTGCACAAATACCTGAGCCAGAGTCTTCGCGTTAGGCAACGAAGGCAAGAACCAAGATGACCGTATTCCCAGCTGAGGAGGGCAGATCTGTAATAAAATCCATGGAGATCTCCGTCCATGGCCTACTTGGTACCCCTAGAGGATGTAATGTGCCAGCAGGATGGGAGCGAGGCGTCTTAGCCCTAGCACATGTGGTACATGCTGATACGTATGAGACCACGTCCTGTCAGATTTTGGGCCACCAAAACCGAAGTGACACCAACTCCAAGGTACCCCTAACCCCTGGATGGCCAGCCAGAACAGTATCATGATTCTCACCCAACACCTTTAGGTGAAGATGGAGAGGTACAAACGATTTGTTAATGGGAAGCTCTGGTGGTACCTCCTCCTGAGCCTCGGCAATCTCAGCCTCAACCTCTGTCATGAGAGCCGAGACCACTACACCCTTTTGGAGGATGGGTACCGGATCTTCCCGAGGTTCTCCCCCCAGAAAACACCTGGATAAAGCATCTGCCTTAGTGTTCTTAGACCCCTGTCGGTAAGTAACAAAAAAGTTGAATCACATGAAAAACAACGCCCAGCGAGCCTGCCTGGGGGACAGACGCTTGGCTGACTCTAAATAAAGCAGATTTTTATGGTCGGTGATAACTGTAACCTGGTGGACCGACCCCTACAAGTGTCGCCATTCCTCAAAAGCCAACTTGATAGCCAACAACTCCCTGTTGCCGATATCATAGTTACGTTCGGCGGGCGACAGCTTCTTGTAAAAGTAGGTGCATGGACGCAACTCGCCCAAGGATGAGCCTTGTGACAGCACCGCCCCCACTCCAACCTCAGACGCATCGACTTCCACGGTAAATGGTTTTGATACGTCCGGTTGCACCAGAATGGGGGCCGAAGCAAAACTGTTCTTCAGAAATTCAAATGCGCGCACAGCAGCCTCAGACCAGGCGGAGAAATTGGTACCCTTTTCCATCATGTCAGTAAGCGGTTTAGCAATGGTAGAAAAATCTTTGATAAACTTTCTATAATAGTTAGAAAACCCAAGGAACCGCTGAAGCGCTTTTAGGTTATCAGGCTGTTCCCGACGCAGCACCGCTTGCACCTTAGCGGCGTCCATTTTAAACCCTGAAGCAGACACAATATAACCCAAGAAAGGCAACTCCTGAACTGAAAATACACATTTCTCAAGTTTTGCATAGAGCTTATTCTCTCTGAGTAGCTGTAACACCTGCCTCACATGCTCTAAATGAGTATCACGGTCGCATGAATAAATGAGAATGTCATCTAGGTACACAATAACGAATTTCCCCAGGACACGCGAGAACACATCATTTATGAAATGTTGAAATACTGCAGGCGCGTTTGTCAACCCAAATGGCATCACCAAATTTTCAAAATGACCCTCGGGAGTATTAAAAGCCATCTTCCACTCATCACTTTGACGGACTCTTATAAGGTTGTACGCCCCCCTGAGGTCAAGCTTGGAGAACCACTTAGCACCAGCCACCTGGTTGAACAAATCAGGTATCAGCGGCATAGGGTATGGATCACAAACCGTAATCTGGTTTAACTCTCTGAAATCCAGACACGGGGGTAGTCCGCCATCTTTCTTCTTAACGAAGAAGAACCCCACTGTCACAGGCAAGGACGAAGGCCTGATGTGCCCTTTGCTTACACTCTCAGCAATGTAGTCTTTTAAAGCTTGCCTCTCAGGACCAGAGATGTTAAACATCCTTGCTTTCTGCAATTTGGCCCCTGGTTTAAACCTAATAGTACAGTCATAGGGGCGATGTGGTGGCAATTCTGAGCAAGTCTTCTCTGAGAACACATCCGCGAAATCCAGCAGTGACTCAGGAATGCTAGGAGTCACAGCAGACACATATGTGGCCAGGCAATTCTCCTGGCAGAATCCGCTCCACTGGATTATGTCCTGAGTTTTCCAGTCAATCACCGGGTTGTGCATAGATAACCATGGAAAACCCAAAACCATTTGTGCAGGAAGATTACTGAGTACCCTACATGTAACCTGCTCAAAATGTAGGACCCCAATATGGAGTTTCACCTCAGCCACAAACTCAGTAATCTCCCCCGTGGGAGAGGAGCAGAATTGATGGTGACCACCCGGATAGGATGAGGCAGTTTTTCGACCGTGAACCCGGCCGTGCGCGCAAACTCCTCATCAATGAGATTAGTGGCCGAACCACTATCCACAAAAACAGTGATTGGCAGCTCTCTGCCAGCGACCATAACTTTGGCAGGAAGCATACATTGAGAGATCACAATGGAAGATATGCATAAGCTCAGATTAGCCTCTTCCACACCCTCTGAGCTTAGTAGTTTTCCGCCGTTGCGCTTTTCTTGGATAACAGAGGACAAGCATTTACATAATGCCCATTTTTACCACAGCAAAAACAGGCTCCCTGCTTCCTGAGCGAGGGGGCTCGATGATGTGACACCCCTGCAATTTGCATAGGCTCCGTGGGCTCACCTGCAGCAGCCTCACGTGCACCTATGCCCTCCCCCATAAGCAACGTCTCTTGCACCCCCTGACACAAATGGCGATCAATGCAGACAACAAGACTCATAGCAGACTCTAGAGAAGCAGGAGTCTCATACATCAGGAGGGCTTGTTTAACCCTTCTTGAAACCCCATGAACAAACTGACTCCGCAGCGCGGGGTCATTCCATTGTGTGTCCACCGCCCAGCGGCGAAATTCAGAACTGTAATCCTCCACCAATTGCTCCCCTTGGCGGAGAGTGCGAATTTTAGATTCTGCTAGAGCCATTCTGTCAGGATCATCATAAATGAGCCCAAGATCAGAAAAAAAACTCTCCACTGAGTTAAATGCAGCTGAATCAGATGGTAAAGAAAATGCCCAAGCTTGGGGTCTCCGTTCAGTAAGGACAATACCAGGCCCACACGCTGTGCCTCATTACCTGAGGAAATCGGGTGCATACGAAAAAATTATTTGCAAGCTTCACGAAAACAACAAATTTACTGCGTTCCCTGTTGTGGATTCTGTTTGTGGGCTCCCTCTGGTGGTTACTGCTGGTACTGGGTGACTTTGGTGGGTTGCGGCCTTTGGTTTCCACCTGTCCATCAGAGGCTGGGTGTTTCCTATTTTACCTGGCCTTTCTGTCATTTCCCTTGCCGGCTATCAATGTGTTCAGATGTGCTCTGTTTGGTTCCTGCCTACCTGCTCCCAGATCTTTCAGGATAAGCTAAGTGCTGATTTTCAGTTGTTTGGTTTTTTGTCCAGCTTGCTTATTATGTCTCAATGCTTGCTGGTAGCTCTAGTGGACTGAGGTTCTCCCCATGTGCCATGAGTTGGCACATGGGTTCTTGTAATCTCAGGATGGTTTTTTTGATTAGGGTTTTTTGCTGACCGCTCAGTCCCCTTTTGTATCATTCTGCTTTCTAGTTTACAGCGGGCCTCAATTTGCTAAAGCTATATACATCATCTCTATGTGTGTGCCTTCCTCTCATTTCACCGTCAATACATGTGGGGGGCAACTATATCTTTTGGGGTTCGTTCCTCTGGAGGCAAGTGAGGTCTTGTTTTCTCTGCAGTACTAGTTAGCTCTTAGGCTGGTGCGTGGCGTCTAGAACCAACGTAGGCACGCTCCCTGGCTATCTCTAGTTGCGTTTGTCAGGCGTAGGGCAGCGGTCAGCCCAGGTTCCATCACCCTAGAGCTCGTCCGATATTTATTGTACTTTGCTTGTCCTGTGCTATCCCTAGCCATTGGGGATTCATGACAGTATAGCCGGACGCCCACAAAGTGTTAATTATTTGGGCTGAAGCAGGAGAAAAAGAAGTGTTGAAGGGAAATTTTTTTTTTTTTTTTTTTTTCCTTCAGAGTTTTGCTGCCTAGCCCTTAATTGCTGTCTAGATGCTTCTTACCTCCTCTTAACCCTTGAATGGCTCTGATCTTTGCTGTTTATCATGGATGTCCAGAGTTTGGCTTCCAGCCTGAGTAATCTCGCGGCAAAGGTTCAAAACATACAGGATTTTGTTGTTCACACTCCCATGTCTGAACCTAGAATTCCTATTCCAGAGTTTTTTTCTGGAGATAGATCTACCTTCCTGAATTTCAGGAACAATTGTAAATTGTTTCTTTCTTTAAAATCTCGCTCCTCTGGAGACCCTGCTCAACAGGTCAAGATTGTTATATCTTTCCTACGGGGCGACCCTCAGAATTGGGCATTTGCATTGGCACCAGGGGATCCTGCATTGCTCAGTGTGGATGCGTTTTTTCTGGCATTGGGATTGCTCTATGAGGAACCTAACCTAGAGATTCAGGCTGAAAAGGCTTTATTAGCCCTCTCTCAGGGGCATGATGAAGCAGAAATATATTGTCAGAAATTTCGGAAATGGTCGGTGCTTACTCAGTGGAATGAGTGCGCCCTGGCTGCAAACTTCAGAAATGGTCTTTCTGAGGCCATTAAGGATATTATGGTGGGGTTCCCTGCGCCTACAGGTCTGAATGAGTCTATGGCTATGGCCATTCAGATTGATCGGCGTTTACGGGAGCGCAAACCCGTGCACCAGTTGGCGGTGTCTTCTGAACAGGCACCTGAGACTATGCAATGTGATAGAATTCAGTCCAGAAGTGAACGGCAAAATTATAGGCGGAAAAATGGATTGTGTTTTTATTGTGGTGATTCAGCTCATGTTATATCAGCATGCTCTAAACGCACAAAAAGGGTTGATAAACCTTTTGCCGTTGATACTCTGCAGTCTAAGTTCATTTTGTCTGTGACTCTGATTTTTTCACTGTCTTCCATTTCCGTCAATGCCTATGTGGATTCGGGCGCTGCCCTGAGTCTTATGGATTGGTCATTTGCTAAACGCTGCGGGTTTAGTCTAGAGCCTCTGGAAGTTCCTATTCCTCTGAAGGGAATTGACTCTACACCATTGGCTATGAATAAACCGCAGTATTGGACACACGTGACCATGCGCATGACTCCCGTTCATCAGGAGGTGATTCGCTTCCTTGTACTGTATAATTTACATGATGTACTAGTGCTTGGTCTGCCATGGTTACAAACTCATAATCCTGTCCTGGACTGGAAAACAATGTCTGTGCTAAGCTGGGGATGTCAGGGGGTTCATGATGATGCACCTCTGATTTCAATCGCTTCATCTACTCCTTCTGAGGTCCCTGTGTTTTTGTCGGACTATCGGGATGTTTTTGAGGAGCCTAAGCTCAATTCGCTCCCTCCTCATAGAGAGTGTGACTGTGCTATAGAATTGATTCCTGGCAGTAAGTTCCCTAAGGGTCAGTTATTTAATCTGTCACTGCCAGAGCATACTGCTATGCGGAATTATATTAAGGAGTCCTTGGAAAAGGGACATATTCGTCCATCTTTGTCCCCTCTGGGAGCAGGTTTTTTTTTCGTGGCAAAAAAAGATGGTTCCCTGAGGCCTTGTATAGATTATCGCCTTCTGAATAAGATTACAGTCAAATATCAGTATCCATTGCCATTATTTACTGATTTGTTTGCTCGCATTAAGGGGGCTAGGTGGTTCACTAAGATAGATCTTCGTGGTGCGTATAATCTGGTGCGGATAAAACAGGGTGATGAGTGGAAAACCGCATTTAATATGCCTGAGGGCCATTTTGAGTATTTGGTAATGCCTTTTGGACTCTCCAATGCTCCATCAGTCTTTCAGTCCTTTATGCACAATATTTTCCGTGAATATCTGGATAAGTTTATGATTGTGTATTTGGATGATATTTTGGTGTTTTCTGATGACTGGGAGTCTCATGTTCTACAGGTCAGGAAGGTGTTTCAGGTTCTGCGGGCCAATTCTCTGTTTGTGAAGGGCTCAAAGTGCCTCTTCGGAGTCCAGAAGATTTCTTTTTTGGGGTACATTTTTTCTCCTTCTACTATTGAGATGGATCCCGTTAAGGTTCAGGCTATTTGTGACTGGACACAACCTACATCTGTTAAGAGCCTTCAGAAGTTCTTGGGGTTTGCTAATTTTTATCGTCGGTTCATTGCTAATTTTTCCAGTATTGTTAAACCTTTGACTGATTTGACTAAAAAGGGTGCTGATGTTGCTGATTGGTCTCCTGCGGCCGTGGAGGCCTTTCGGGAACTTAAGCGCCGGTTTTCTTCTGCTCCTGTGTTGTGTCAACCAGATGTTTCACTTCCTTTTCAGGTTGAGGTTGATGCTTCCGAGATTGGAGCGGGGGCGGTTTTGTCACAGAGAAGTTCTAATGGCTCGGTGATGAAGCCATGTGCTTTCTTCTCTAGAAAATTCTCGCCCGCCGAGCGCAATTATGATGTGGGTAATCGGGAGCTTTTGGCCATGAAGTGGGCATTTGAGGAGTGGCGTCATTGGCTTGAGGGTGCTAAACATCGCGTGGTGGTCTTGACTGATCACAAGAATCTCATTTACCTTGAGTCTGCCAGGCGTTTGAATCCTAGACAGGCTCGTTGGTCGTTATTTTTTTCTCGTTTCAATTTTGTGGTTTCATACCTGCCAGGTTCAAAGAATGTGAAGGCAGATGCTCTTTCCAGGAGTTTTGTGCCTGACTCTCCTGGAGACACTGGGCCTACTGGTATCCTTAGGGATGGGGTAATATTGTCCGCCGTATCCCCAGACTTGCGACGCGCATTGCAGGAGTTTCAGGTGGATAAACCGGATCGATGTCCACCAGAAAGACTGTTTGTTCCGGATGATTGCACCAGTAGAGTCATTTCCGAGGTCCATTCTTCTGTGTTGGCTGGTCATCCTGGAATATTTGGTACAAGAGACTTGGTGGCCAGGTCTTTTTGGTGGCCTTCCTTGTCTAGGGATGTGCGTACCTTTGTGCAGTCTTGTGAAGTGTGTGCTCGAGCTAAGCCTTGCTGTTCACGGGCCAGTGGGTTGTTGTTATCCTTGCCCATCCCGAAGAGGCCTTGGACGCACATTTCCATGGATTTTATTTCTGATCTCCCGGTTTCACAGAAAATGTCCGTTATCTGGGTTGTGTGTGACCGCTTTTCTAAGATGGTTCATTTGGTGCCCTTGCCTAAGTTGCCCTCCTCCTCTGAGTTGGTTCCTTTGTTTTTTCAGAACGTGGTTCGTTTGCATGGGATTCCGGAGAATATCGTTTCTGACAGGGGATCCCAGTTTGTGTCTAGATTTTGGCGGACGTTTTGTGCCAAGATGGGCATTGATTTGTCTTTCTCGTCTGCATTCCATCCTCAGACGAATGGCCAGACGGAGCGAACTAATCAGACCTTGGAAACTTATTTGAGGTGTTTTGTTTCTGCTGATCAGGATGACTGGGTTGCTTTTTTGCCACTGGCCGAATTTGCTCTTAATAATCGGGCTAGTTCTGCCACGTTGGTCTCTCCTTTTTTTTGTAATTCGGGGTTTCATCCTCGTTTTTCCTCTGGTCAGGTGGAGTCTTCGGATTGTCCTGGAGTGGACGTGGTGGTGGACAGGCTACATCAGATTTGGAATCAGGTGGTGGACAATTTGAAGTTATCTCAGGAGAAGACTCAGCAGTTTGCTAATCGCCGTCGCCGCGTGGGTCCCCGACTTCTTGTTGGGGACTTGGTGTGGTTGTCTTCTCGTTTTGTCCCTATGAAGGTCTCTTCTCCTAAGTTCAAGCCTCGGTTCATCGGTCCTTATAGTATCTCGGAGATTCTTAACCCTGTATCTTTTCGTTTGGATCTCCCAGCATCATTTGCCATTCATAATGTGTTCCATCGGTCGTTGTTGCGGAGGTATGAGGTGCCCGTCGTTCCTTCGGTCGAGCCTCCTGCTCCGGTGCTGGTGGAGGGAGAATTGGAGTATGTTGTTGAAAAGATCTTGGATTCTCGTGTTTCCAGACGCAAACTCCAGTATTTGGTTAAGTGGAAGGGTTATGGTCAGGAGGATAATTCCTGGGTGGTCGCCTCCGATGTTCATTCGACTGATTTGGTCCGCGCCTTCCATAGAGCTCACCCTGATCGCCCTGGGGGTTCTCGTGAGGGTTCGGTGACCCCTCCTCAAGGGGGGGGTACTGTTGTGGATTCTGTTTGTGGGCTCCCTCTGGTGGTTACTGCTGGTACTGGGTGACTTTGGTGGGTTACGGCCTTTGGTTTCCACCTGTCCATCAGAGGCTGGGTGTTTCCTATTTTACCTGGCCTTTCTGTCATTTCCCTTGCCGGCTATCAATGTGTTCAGATGTGCTCTGTTTGGTTCCTGCCTACCTGCTCCCAGATCTTTCAGGATAAGCTAAGTGCTGATTTTCAGTTGTTTGGTTTTTTGTCCAGCTTGCTTATTATGTCTCAATGCTTGCTGGTAGCTCTAGTGGACTGAGGTTCTCCCCATGTGCCATGAGTTGGCACATGGGTTCTTGTAATCTCAGGATGGTTTTTTTGATTAGGGTTTTTTGCTGACCGCTCAGTCCCCTTTTGTATCATTCTGCTTTCTAGTTTACAGCGGGCCTCAATTTGCTAAAGCTATATACATCATCTCTATGTGTGTGCCTTCCTCTCATTTCACCATCAATACATGTGGGGGGCAACTATATCTTTTGGGGTTCGTTCCTCTGGAGGCAAGTGAGGTCTTGTTTTCTCTGCAGTACTAGTTAGCTCTTAGGCTGGTGCGTGGCGTCTAGAACCAACGTAGGCACGCTCCCTGGCTATCTCTAGTTGCGTTTGTCAGGCGTAGGGCAGCGGTCAGCCCAGGTTCCATCACCCTAGAGCTCGTCCGATATTTATTGTACTTTGCTTGTCCTGTGCTATCCCTAGCCATTGGGGATTCATGACAGTTCCCCAGCAAACCTCTCAGGTAAAGGAATCTTTGGCTCTGCAACTCTACCTGCAGTTTCAGCTTGCACATTAGATACTACTAGACCCTGTTGCTGAACCGCGCTCTTCAACTCAGTGACCTGTAAGGACAGCGCCTCCATCTGGCAGGTTATGGAAGTCATGGGATCCATGGAATACAAAATTTTGGGGCCGATTATAATGTCACGGGGGTACTGGGTAGACTAAGGCTGGTTACCCGGGCCCCTGCGATATCCCTCAGACTAGGGAAAACCCTGTCTGTCCCTCTCCCAGAATTTACACTAATGGTGTGCTTGTCTGGGCCACCAGGCCTGACCCTGACTCCTGTTTCAGCCCTATGCTGAAACCTCCACCCGCCACCCAGTGATTAGACCACACAACAACCTCCACAGAAAGCACAGACAGGGAAAACTAATAATGCACCACGCCGCAGGCACACAGGAAAACACTATAACGTGCACAGGGCAAAACAAATACAAATATAGGAAGGAGAAATATGACAAAGGATAATACACCACCAGATACGATATTTCTACTCCAAGACCACCACTCCAGACCAGAATCACTAGGCACGAGGCACAAGCTATAATCGGCGACGACCAAAGTCCAGCAGAACTATTTAACGGCAGTGGGCGTGACCCAGCCTCCAACCCGAGTACCAGCTAAATTAACCCCGGACAACCTAGATAAAATCTAGTAGGCGCCACTGAGCGTATAGTGGACGAATGCAGAATTACCGCTGTCTGTGGGACGCCCTAGTGTGAATAGCGTCCGACATGACAGTTGGAGCCATGATTCATGTTAGTCCACTTGGTGCAACTGCTCTCCAAGGTGTGATCACTCCTTTTTAGATGCAGACTAACAAGCAGATCTAATTTGATGCAGGTGTTATTTTTGGGTCTGAAAATTTACAGGGTGATTACACAATTTTTTCCCCAGAATTGAGTGATTCCATTATTTTCCTCTATGCTTGGTTAAAAAAAGTAACCATTACTGACTACCACATTTTTTGTTCTTGATTTCTTTTAGTGTTTCTTAAAGCCAGAAAGTTGCCATTTGAAATGACTTTAGTTTTGTGCCATGTCTGTGATCTGCTTTTTTTCTACAAAATTAAACAACTGAATGAACATCCACCAAGGCCGGTGATTCCATAATTTTTGCGAGGGGTTGTAGGAGACTCCTGAAAGTTTCTGAAGAATTGGAAAGTATGATGTTCGGTAAATGCTAAGGGTGGTTCAACATTGACCTTTGAGATGCCTTGTTGCATAAAGTCCAGAGTAGATGCTAGATCATTACAAATAGAGATGAGCAGTGTTTGAGTCGAACTGTTAGCCAATTTCAAATTTGAGCTGTTTTGGGCGGTGTTCGAGTCGTTAGACGAACCCGAACAATTTGCTTAAAATTTGGCTGTTTGAGTTTCTGTTCGATGACTGTTCGTTCACCAAAAGCCTAGCTTGATTTGCACATTAAAACTGTTTATCATTGTTAATGGACTGTTTCAGTGTATAGTGGGCAGTGGGGGGCGGGGGATAGATCTATGCTGAAATAACTCCGATCTCCATTTTTTTTTCTTTCCCTCCTTTACAGAGGGGCGGTGCAGTCTCTCAGCCAATCAGCAGTGCGCACACACAATCCAGTTAATAGTTTTGGGCCTAGGAGCAGTGTCTGCACGTCAGCAGAGTAGCCCACCTGTGAAACAAACTATACTGCCTGTGTATCTCAATTTTTACTGCATCTAATCCAGTTAATAGTTTTGGGCCTAGGAGCAGTGTCTGCACGTCAGCAGAGTAGCCCGCCTGTGAAACAAATTATACCGCCTGTGTATCTCAATTTTCACTCCTTCTAATCCAGTTAATAGTTTTGGGCCTAGGAGCAGTGTCTGCACGTCAGCAAAGTAGCCCGCCAGCAGAGTAGCCCGCCTGTGAAACAAACTATACCGCCTGTTTATCTCAATTTTTACTGCATCTAATCCAGTTAATAGTTTTAGGCCTAGGAGCAGTGTCTGCATGTCAGCAGAGTAGCCCGCCTTTGAAACAAACTATACCGCCTGTGTATCTCAATTTTTACTGCATCTAATCCAGTTAATAGTTTTGGGCCTAGGAGCAGTGTCTGCACGTCAGCAGAGTAGCCCGTCTGTGAAACTAACTACACCGCCTGTGTATCTCTATTTTCACTGCATCTAATCCAGTTAATAGTTTAGGGACTAGACGCAGTGTCTGCACATCAGCAGAGTGGATCCGCCTGTGAAACAAACTATACCGCCTGTGTATCTCAATTTTTACTGCATCTAATCCAGTTAATAGTTTTGGGCAACATGACCCTCGGATTGTCAGAATCCGAAGTAATGCCGACTACTGGGTTGCCACACTCTTAGGCCATGTTCACACTTTGCGGGTTCCTCTGCGGGTTAATCCCGCAGCGGAATTGATAAATCTGCAGGGCAAAACCGCTGCGGTTATCCCTGCAGATTTATCGCGGTTTGTTCCGTGGTTTCCGCTGCGGGATTACTCCTGTACTATTGATGCTGCATATGCAGCAATATGCAGCATCAATAGTAATGTAAAAAATAATAAAAATTGGCTATACTCACCCTCTGACGTCGCGATCTCCTCGGCGCTGCAAGCGGCTGTGCCGACAAGGACCTTCGTGACGTCACGGTCATGTGACCTCGGCGTCATCACGGTCATGTGACCGCGACGTCACCACAGGTCCTGTTCGGCACAGCAACTGAGACTGGACGCCGCGGGCAGCGCTGAGAGGTGAGTATAGCATCATTTTTTATTTTAATTCTTTTTTTTACACCAAAATATGGTTCCCAGGGCCTGGAGGAGAGTCTCCTCTCCTCCACCCCGGGTACCATCGGCACATTATCCGCTTAACTTCCCGCAACGTGGGCACAGCCCCATGCGGGAAGTGAGTGGATCAATGGATTTCTATGGGTGCAGAATCGCTGCGATTCTGCACCAAGAAGTGACATGCTCCTTCTTTTTTTCCGCAGAAAAGCCGCGCGGCTTTTTCCGCGGAAATCCGCAGCATGTGCACAGCGGGTTTTGTTTTCCATAGGGTAACATTGTACTGTACCCTGCATGGAAAACTGCTGCGGATCTGCAGTGTCAAATCCGCTGCGGATCCGCGGCAAAACCCGCAAAGTGTGAACATAGCCTTAGATCTCCGTTACAAAAGCAAATTTGGTGAAATAATTCCTGCCATAGAAAGTGATTCACGCATGCAGGAGTATCAGCAGAGACTGTAACAGAATCTAACATCTGCTTTTCCACAAAACACCAGTGGTGCACATAGTCAATCTCTGATGTTCTAACTTGCCAACCGTGGGACTATCGAGTCATCACTCTAACCATAACAGTAACATCGTATCTGGTGGTAACAGCAATTTTTTCCAATCGTTTCAAGATTTTTTTAGACCATCCTTTGCAAGGCCACAGGAGACAAGAAGTCTGACGCACAGCCAACGCCTAGAGAGGATGGTACAAGAGTATCTCCAAGTTAACATCGATGCCATGACTGTGGAACTGGACCCTTGCTCATTTTGGGCTTCCAATCTTGAAAAATGGCCTGAGCTTGCCACTCACGCCTTGGAGATCTTGTCGTGCCCCGCAGCCAGCGTTCTCTATGAACGTGTGTTCAGCACTGCTGGTGGTGTGCTGACAGATAAGCGCACACGGCTGTCCAGTGACAATGTAGACAGACTAACGTTCATAAAGATGAACAATTCCTGGATCTGCAAGGACTTTTCTACCCCTGAGTCATCTTGGGGAGACTAAAAGCTTGATGATTTTTGAAAATCACCTCACCAACTGTTTTAAAAAACGCGAAATTGATGCCACTTAAGTGGTGTCTGTGGCCGAATTTTTTGAAAAAATGGAGACTCTTTTATTTAGTCCCCTTGCTGAGTTTTACATGACGTTGCCATCGTCAATTCCAGGTGGGTGGGGTCGTCTGCAGAGTTGTTTACTCATACTATGGCCTGGGATTCAGAGGTCTGCTCCAAAGCTTCAGTATCTGCTAGTCAGCAGAGTAGCCCAGCCACCCACCGCCTGTTTACCTAAGTACTATTTTTAACGGCATCTGGCCCAGGAAATCCTTTTGGGCCTAGTAGAATTTGGTGCTACTCAGCAGTGTACTTCACCCATGAAGCAAGCTACACCGCCTGTTTACCTAACTACTATTTTGTAACGGCATCTGGCCTAGGAAATCCTTTTGGGCCTAGTAGAATTTGGTGCTATTCAGCAGCATACCCCACCCATGAAGCAAGCTACACCGCCTGTTTACCTAACTACTATTTTGTAACGGCATCTGGCCCAGAAAATCCTTTTGGGCCTAGTAGCAATTTCTGCTACTCAGCAGAGTACCCCACCCATGAAGCAAGCTACACCACCTTCTTTCTTTCTCAATCTAACCCTTCGGCTCTGGGGTGTCCACTCTCCCTCCAGCTCTCTCCTTCTCACAGGTGGACTACCACGTGTTTTCACACTGTGGCGAATCTTTTGGGCCCAGGCATAAGAAGTCGTTGAGGTAATGGATAATATGTGCCGCCTTACAAACGTCCATGACAACACATTCGAGGAAGCAACTAAACGCCTCAAATAGTGAGCAGGATATGGAGCACCCCATGGGCAAACAGTGATCTATGTAGTATGCTCCTTCACAGAAGCAGCCCAATGGGAGGACACTATTCGGAGGCACAGGTAGTAACTGGAATGCCCCCTCAATGTCTGTTTTGGCCATTAGGGTGCCCCTTCCCAACTTCTTGACCCACCTGATTGCCTCGTCAAAGGAGGTACAATACAAAGTACTGTACTTGGTTCCGCGTCGATGTTGTCGTTTACTGACCTGCCCCTTGGATATGACAAATGGTGGATTAGTCTGAATGTATTGGGTTCATTTTTTGGCACAACTCCCAATGGGGGTGCCACTACGTCTACTAAGGAAAGTGTTCTGAATGCACCCGCTGCCATTCTACCTAAAGATATTTATTTTTTTATTTTTTTTGTCAAGACGTCTGGGTATTGGTAGAGTGAGTTTAGATTTTTACTCCAGCCTTTCTTGATTTTAGAAGGGCATGACATGCCTATATCTGTATCTCCTCCTCCTTTTACTCCTCCACCTCTTTTCTTTTCGCATGACTATATGTACTTGTGACTTTTCCTTGTATTTGTTGTGTCTCCTGAGCAGCTTGTCAGCTTTTGGACACCTTTTAAGGTGTTTTCTATGTGTTTTCCATGTGTTTTTATGTGTTTGTGTTTGCCTGCCATTGGTTTCAATGGGGTTCGACAGTGTTCGTCGAACGTTCGACGAACAGTCCGTCGAACACGTCCCTGTTCGACGAACCGAACCGAACCCGAACACTAGGGAGGTGGCTCATCTCTAATTACAAATAATTCCAAAAGACTTTTATCATTCTCTTGGCATGTGTGTATTTTATTGATTTCTTCATATCCAATACATTTGTGAAAGTGGATCTCCTGTAATAACATAAACTTGCATAAATAAGTTAATTTTGACACTGACAATATCCTTGTGGCAGTAAACCATGAGTTTTCTAGTGGAAACAGCTTTAGGAAGTGATCCTTTGGAGTTTTGAATTTTCTGCAGTGGTTTTGAAGCATTTTTTAAAACGTTTTTGCTAAGTTTTTTTTCTAAACCTTATACACAGCCTTTTGATGTAGCAGTGCCTAGTTTTTAGCGTTTTACAATAGGAGCCATTTCAAAGAAGTGATATCCACTTTCATTTCTCCAACCACGCATTTTTGAAAGCCAGAGGCACTGAAAGGGGTTGTCTACTACTCGGACAACCCAGTTTCAATTGCTATATCCCCCCTTATAAAATAACAGAGTACACAGAGTTCTGGTGTCAGCACCATTCCGGCGATGGTGGCACCTGCTTTCTCACGACCCACATTTTGTCACAGAAGCCCTGCAGCCAATGAGTGGCTGCTTCATTTTCACTTCCTTCGGACGTTTCCAACATTTGGCGGAAGCCTGAGACCAGCAGCAGATCTCACTCCTGCCAGGTGTTAGTTTAGAAGAAAGTGAGCGTGAAGTGAGAAGGGTTTTTCAGAGTAGTGGACAACCTCTTTAGAATATGCTCCAAAGCCAGAACATATGAATAACTTTTTTCTATAGCAATGAGTAGTAAGATTCTTTGAATTGTTTTGTGAGCTCTTTTTCCATCAGTATTGGCAAACGAGCTGCTCAAAAAATGCCAGAAAATGAAGCAGTGTGTACATTAATTACCAAACTTTCCTGCGGATGTGACCTCCAGCAAAAAGTAGTCAATCAGTGGCCATATCTTTGTATAAATCATCCTATTGTAGTCTTGTCACTCCATTTATGTGGAATATAAGCAGAATACACATTAGGCATATGGTCATACCATAGATAGTTATATCATCTCTAACAAGCAGGAAGGCTCTTTGTCTTCAGAGATCTTAGAGCATCTTTGATGGCCCCATTATTGGATTACATGTAGAACATTATTCTGTTGAAGTCAGTAGATTTTGACAACATGTGGTGTCAGGAACACACATTTGGGAACAGAGACACAGACCCATCCTTCAACATAGACATTGGACTTTTTTCAATAGCGGGTCATAAGGTTTACAGGTAAACCTTCATTTTTTTATAAGATCAATGTTTGGTTGGTTGTATACTTGTAGGTGAGATAAGTCAATAGAGTAATATATTGTGACCTTCTAACATAACATGGAGTTATTATGAATGAATTCTGGTGAACGCTATTAAAAATATATTCTGCGTTGTCACTGAAAGCAAAATGATGACTTCCAGATTTCACCCTGAGTAAATGGTAAGCAATGGCCTTATTAAACTTCTGACCAGAATACATGACCACAACATACCTCCTGATTATAGTTCCAGTTTAACAAAGTGTATCCGGGTTGTAATAGAGAAGAGTGATTTACTGTACTCCATTTCACTTACTGGATAGATGAGCAGCCAGGCATATATTTTTATTACAGCCTGAAAGACTGCAATTACCTGGTGAGAATTTGTAGTCCTTCACTGTATAAAGAGCAGTCATCAGTTCACATATCAATGAAATGTGCTTCATCGATGGTAGAAGCCGAGCGTGCTATACATCTTATTCATAAGATCTCACCTGTTCCTATACCAGGTTATGTCATAAAAACCATGCTGACTGTTTTACCGATTTGCATAGAATTGGTAGGTGTTGTTGACTTAACAAAAAAGAATATTGATGTGAATTACATTTCATTACAGTTGCATAAAAATGGCAATATAATAATTAACACAATAATAACAATAGACTTAACAGAAGGCAAAGCTGCAGAGTATGGTTGAGCAAAAAGTTTGTCAGAACCCTGGTCTACTGGCCACGTTGGTAGTCTGTGGCTGCCAGACCGGAGGCATGCGAATCTCATGCTTCCTAACACCTTTTCTGATCAGTTGGTTGCCTTGATGTCATTACATTGTGTGTGTCGCACGAATAACTTCATGTCGCCGCAGTAGTAAAAAATGACTATAAAGATGTTGCAGGTGGTAGAAGGATTCCAAGTCTTTGGTCTGATGGCCACAGACTACCGAAATGGCTGTAGACCATGTCTCCGGAATTTTGTTTTCTCAACTCTGTTGCAAAACAATATTTTAATTATTCCATTTAATGAAGACTATTGAAAATTAAGTGAACATTGCATTTCTTGTTTCCAGAAGTTTTGATTTCCCATCCCTAAGCAGCTTCAGTGCACAATTGATGACTGGTAGGATTGAAGACATATTGATCAGTTATGGCATTTGTAACCATCCTACAAACTCTGCCTCCACAAACAGACTATGAAAATCCCACTGTCCCATCAACCACATTAGCAGCAAAAACAAAGTATAGGATGGGTGGAAAATTTTCAGTCCTCATATCACATGAAAAAAGAACCATGTTCTCCTTTAGATGCCTTACCTACTCCTAAAGGTAATTTTCCTACTCATTCCCCAATATCGCAACACCCCTCTAAACTGTTTAACCCTTAGGCTACTTTCACACTAGCGTCGGGCTCGGACCGTCGCAGTGCGTCGGGCAAAGGTTACGGACGCTAGCGTTCTCTGCGCCGCACAACGGGGGCAGCGGATGCATTTTTCCAGCGCATCTGCTGCCCCATTGTGAGGTGCGGGGAAGTGCGGGGAGGTGGGGGCAGAGTTCCGGCCGCGCATGCGCGGTCGGAAAAAGCGGACCGTCGGGAGCAAAAAACGTTACATGTAACTTTTTTGCTCCGGACGGTCCGCCACAACACGGCGCAACCATCGCACGATGGTTGCGACGTGTGTCAATGCGTCGCAAATGCGTCGCTAATGTTAGTCAATGCAGAAAAAACGCATCCTGCAAGCACTTTTGCAGGATGCGTTTTTTCGGCAAAACGACGCATTGCGACGTATTGCAGTTAACGCTAGTGTGAAAGTAGCGTTACTTGTTTTCTCCAATGTTACTAGATTGCCATTCCAATTACCTTTTGTAACCCATAGCCCTCCTGGTGGCTTCAACCCATACCAAGCTTGACATGGAGCCATGTTATCAACACCGATGACATTCTCTTTCTCCCTTTTATTGCCTTATATTTACATGTATAAACCTACAAATAATCATCACATAAAATAGCAGACATACTTCCCAATACCTGGTCACAGTGACTATGTACTGCAAGATGCCGCCGGTGCCCATAATAAAAGAAAGAGGCAGCTCATGTATTCTTTCATCTTTGCAGGATGCGACCAGGCCCTGTAGCTTTATTGAGGGCGATTTGTGAGTTTGTCTTTGTGGGGTGCATTGTTATAATGCTGAGTAGCCTGCCTGATCTAATAGTATTACTGCCACTTGATGAAGACGTAGCTGTTCCGTCGAAACGCGTTGTGGATTTTAATAAAGAAAGACATTTTTAATCTCTCCATCTGTGTCCTGTGCGCTCCCATGTGACAAGAGTATCCTGCAATTCACTTTTTATTCCTCTTCTGAGGCACCCGGCAGGAGCTGCATCGGACCTTTCTCAATTAACATCCCCCCTGACTGACAGATTGGCGCTCCGCTAGCCTGTCTTCTCTGTACTTATCTGATCTAATAGTATGGCAATCATTAATGGGTTGTAAGTCAGCCATGCTCCACATATATCTGTGTGATTAGCACCTTATTCATACATTATCCTTGTGCTTATTCAATCTATGTAAAAATTATATCCAAAGGAAATTTAGATGACATATAACCTATAATTCAATCAAATCTATAATATAAAAATGATTAAAAAAATCATCTTTATTAACTACAACAATGCAAGCAACAATGAAAAACAAAAAAATACATAAAAATAAAATGTCCCCGGAAGAAGCGGATGCAAAATGTGCGTCGGGGTGAGCAGCGACGATGATCTCCCACTGGGTCTGCGGAGCACTTCACAAATCTGGCAATAACAAAGAATTTTCACACACACATATTTATATATATATATATATATATATATATATATATATATATATATATATATCTCAAATAAGATTTTCATAGTATTGGCTAGGTCTGCTTTAAATTTCTGTAAAGTCCCTTGATATCAATACACTGTACAGACCAAAAGTTTGGACACACCTTCTCATTTAAAGATTTTTCTGCATTTTCATGACTATGAAAATTGTACATTCACACTTAAGGCATCAAACTATGAATTAAGACATGTGGAATTATATACTTAACAAAAAAGTGTGAAACAACTGAAAATATGTCTTATATTCTAGGTTCTTTAAAGTAGCCACCTTTTGCTTTGATGACTGCTTTGCACACTCTTGGCATTCTCTTGATGAGCTTCAAGAGGTAGTCACCGGGAATGGTTTTCACTTCACAGGTGTGCCCTGTCAGGTTTAATAAGAGGGATTTCTTGCCTTATAAATGGGGTTGGACCACCAGTTGTGTTGTGCAGAAGTCTGGTGGATACACAGCTGATAGTCCTACTGAATAGACTGTATTATGGCAAGAAAAAAGCAGCTAAGTAAAGAAAAACAAGTGGCCATCATTACTTTAAGAAATGAAGGTCGGTCAGTCCGAAAAATTGGGAAAACTTTGAAAGTGTCCCCAAGTTCAGTGGCAAAAACCATCAAGTGCTACAAAGAAACTGACTCACATGAGGACCGCCCCAGGAAAGGAAGACCAAGAGTCACCTCTGCTTCTGAGGATAAGTTTATCCGAGTCACCAGCCTCAGAAATCACAGGTTAACGGCAGCTCAGATTAGAGACCAGGTCAATGCCACACAGAGTTCTAGCAGCAGACTCATCTCTACAACAACTGTTAAGAGGAGACTTTGTGCAGCAGGCTTTCATGGTAAAATGGCTGCTAGGAAACCACTGCTAAGGACGGGCAACAAGCAGAAGAGACTTGTTTGGGCTAAAGAACACAAGGAATGGACATTAGACCAGTGGAAATTTGTGCTTTGGTCTGATGAGTCCAAATTTGAGATCTTTGGTTCCAACCACCGTGTCTTTGTGCGACGCAGAAAAGGTAAATGGATGGACTCTACATGCCTGGTTCCTACCGTGAAGCATGGAGGAGGAGGTGTGATGGTGTTGGGGTGCTTTGCTGATGACACTGTTTGGGATTTATTCAAACTTGAAGGCATACTGAACCAGCATGGCTACCACAGCCTCTTGCAGCGGCATGCTATTCCATCCAGTTTGCGTTTAGTTGGACCATCATTTATTTTTCAACAGGACAATGACCCCAAACACATATCCAGGCTGTGCAAGGGCTATTTGACCAAGAAGGAGAGTGATGGGGTGCTACACCAGATGACCTGACCTCCACAGTCACCAGACCTGAACCCAATCGAGATGGTTTGGGTTGAGCTGGACTGCAGAGTGAAGGCAAAAGGACCAACAAGTGCTAAGCATCTCTGGGAACTCCTTCAAGATTGTTGGAAGACCATTCCCGGTGAATACCTCTTGAAACTCATCAAGAGAATGCCAAGAGTGTGCAAAGCAGTCATCAAAGCAAAAGGTGGCTACTTTGAAGAACCTAGAATATAAGACATACTGTAATTTCAGTTGTTTCACACTTTTTTGTTAAGTATATAATTCCACATGTCTTAATTCATAGTTTTGATGCCTTCAGTGTGAATGTACAATTTTCATAGTCATGAAAATACAGAAAAATCTTTAAATGAGAAGGTGTGCCCAAATTTTAGATACTTATGATTATATTGATTACTATGTTTGCCTGTATATGAAGGATCCTTTTGGTCTACAGCAGCCCTATATCATCACTAGGGTGAATTATTGAACTAGTTTTCAGAGTCCTTCCTAGTTGGGGCACTCGGGTATGTTTTAAAAGAAATGTCTGTTTATATTTTAAAGAACACTTAAATAAAAAACTGTTCTGTGTTTTTTAAAAAAATCTGGATCTCTTCTTGCGGCTTCCGGCTGAGAGTTAGTCCGCATTTGGGTTATTAATAAAAATAAAAGACAATGGGAGGCTGAAAATGCTAAACCAAAAATATATTAAGTCAGCAGGCTGTGATCCATATCATAATATTGTGTTACTAGGTGAATTTACATGTACTGCTCTGCGTCTCTAAACATAGTGGGGAACATAGTAATACAGACTGATTTTAAACCCAAAAATATATGTAGTTTCAAATATGAGTATGAATAGGGCATATGGTAAAATCAAATACCAGCACTAGACATGAAAGTTCAGAGAAAAGCAAGAGGAGCAGCACTAACCACTAGCAATTTCAGTAAAAAGCACTTTATTTCAGTCACAGAGTTGTAGACGGAGACATCAGTGAAATGAGCAACAGCTGTTTCGCATTATTACATGCTTCTTCCAGCTCTTTTTTTTATTTTCCTTTGGTCCTTGTCCTCAAATACAAGCACTGAACTAGTAATAATAATACATTAGTACAAGATCATGATATAGGATATTATATAAGTATAAATTAAAGGGATTGTCCACTTTTAGGATTTGTTTTTTTGCTTAAATACATGTATTTTGTGCTAAAAATATTTTTTCCCAATTGGGTTTCACTACAAATTTTGCACTATTTAGCTTTTACCAGCTCTTTTCTTCACTACACATTCAACTTTAATGCAGCTATAAATCAACTGAGAAAAAGGCAGACAAAAAAGAAGATACACACTCTACTGCTAGACTGTCAGAACGAGCTCACAGATTCAACAGATTCTCAGTTAGGGTTCATGCAAATTGTGCTGATCTTGTATTGCATTGCATGAACTAACGCAGCTCTCCTGACTTGTGTTACAAATTCAAATATTTCTAAGAGGATGTCACTAGTGATGAGCAAATATACTCGTTACTCGAGATTTCCCGAGCATGCTCGGGTGTCCTCCAAGTATTTTTTAGTGCTCAGAGTTTTAATTTTTAGTGCCGCAGCTGAATGATTTACATCTGTTAGCAGCATAAGTACATGTGGGGGTTGCCTGGTTGCTAGGGAATCCCCACATGTACTTATGCTGGTTATCAGATGTAAATCATTCAGCTGCGGCGCTAAAAATTAAAACTCCGAGCACTAAAAAATACTTGGAGGACATTCAAAATGATAGCCTTACCAAAGATTTTGTATTATTTTAGGACCCTCCCCCTAAATATACCAAAAAAATATATTAATGATTTACAACTACTAGTTAGTAAATATATATGGGCATATAAGAAACCACGCGTAGCAAGGGCGTCACTATATCTACCTATGGAAGTAGGGGGGATGGGAGTCCCGGATTTAATGGCATATCATAGAGCCTCAATATTAGTGGGTTTAAAAGAATGGTGGCAGATGACTGGAAACCACAGATGGATGCAGATAGAAAAATTTTATTCTAGACGGGGTTCCACGCGTCTGGCGCTAGAAACAGAGTTAATTCAAATGGGACCCACCTCCCCCTTATTGCCAACAATGCAGGCGGCAATCCGGTTATGGAGATTGTTAATACCCTCGCTGCTAGGGATTCCATGTGAAACATTGTCAATATATGCCATTGAGCCCCATATTCCTTATTTAAACCTCCAACAATGGCGAGGGGCGGGTATACAAACTTTAGCAGACATAATGGAAATCACTGGAGTTATCCCTTTTGATCAATTAGCCAATAAATATACCGGAATACGAAAATATTTTTATCAGTATTTACAAATTAGGAATTTTTTAAATAAAATTGTAAAAGCGAGATATTCTGGCACTATGGGAGAGGGAAAGATGGGAAAACTCATAGTAACATCAGGTCCAACTATAAAAGGAATATCAGTGTTTTATAGAGCTTTAATTAACCCAGTTGAAGAGATTAAACTGCCTTATATGGAAAAATGGGAGCTAGAGTTAGGGGAGGTATTAGAATTAGAACTATGGGGAAATAGCATAAAGGAGGTTAAGAGAGTGTCAGCCTGTATAAATCACGTGGAACAATTAAAGAAAACTCAAATGAGATGGTATCTATGCCCAGAGAGAATTGCAAAATTTAATCCGCAATCCTCCCATTTATGTTGGCGAGGATGTGGACAAGTAGGCAACCAGAGACATATCTGGTACTCGTGCCCGAGGCTTCTATCCTTTTGGGGCAGTGTGTTGAAGCTGATTATGGAGATTTCAGGGGTAACGGCACAAATTACACCCTCAATGGTGATTTTACACATTGGTTTGGAAATATTTCCTAAACAAATTAGAGGGTTGATATCACATATACTGATAGCAGCTCGAATATTGTTGGCTAGAAAATGGAAGGAGACCTTTCCTCCAACCCTAAAAGAGCTGACCGAAAAGCTGAATGTGAATTGTAAATATGAATTAATGTTGTCTCAGTCTCGCACTAGGAGAAAAAAGGTAGCAAAGATTTGGCAAACCTGGACAGCGAGTAAATACCATTTGTCCTAAAACAGTTGTTATAATATATATATATATATATATATATATATATATATATATATATATATATATATATATATATATATATATAATTTTTTTTTTTTTTGTGTGTGTTGTAATTATAATTTGTATTGGAATATTTTATGTTTGTGTTGTTATGTGTTATCTTGGAAAATAAAATAAACATTTAAAGGAAAAAAAAAAAATACTTGGAGGACACCCGAGCATGCTCAGGAAATCTCAAGTAACGAGTATATTCGCTAAACACTAGATCTCACACTCAGGTTGGAAGTAGATAAACTTGTCACACACAGAAATCACTAGGAGCAGTGAGGATTTTAATAGAAGCAAGTACATACAGTAGACGTTTCGGTCTGATTTGACCTTCATCAATATACTATACAGAAAATAAAAGGAAAAATATCCAAAATAAACAAGGTATATACAAAGGAGTAATATTACAGGTCCGTAAAGTCATCATTTTAACCCCTTTCTGCTATTGGACGTAATATTCCGTCCATGTGGGGTGGGCCCTAATTCCCAAGGACGGAATATTACGTCCAGCACGATCGGCCGCGCTCACGGGGGGAGCGCGGCCGATCGCGGCCGGGTGTCAGCTGCCTATCGCAGCGGACATATGGCACTATGTGCCAGGAGCGGTCACGGACCGCCCCCGGCACATTAACCCCCGGCACACCGCGATCAAACATGATCGCGGTGTGCCGGCGGTACAGGGAAGCATCGCGCAGGGAGGGGGCTCCCTGTGTGCTTCCCTGAGACCCCCGGAGCAACGCGATGTGATCGCGTTGCTGCGAGGGTCTCCTACCTCCTATCCCTGCAGGCCCTGGATCCAAAATGGCCGCGGGGCTGCATCCGGGTCCTGCAGGGATTACTTCCGGGTGCCGAGCAGGCTGCAGATGAAAGCTGCAGCCTGCACGGCTGTAAGTGAGATCGGTGCTCTGACAGAGTGCTGTGCACACTGTCAGATCACCGATCTGTAATGTCCCCCCCTGGGACAAAGTAAAAAAGTTAAAAAAAAAAATTCCCACATGTGTAAAAATAAAAAAGAAAAAAAAATCCTAAATAAAGAAAAAAAAAAAATATTATTCCCATAAATACATTCCCTTATCTAAATAAAAAAAATCAAACAATAAAAGTACACATATTTAGTATCGCCGCGTCCGTAACGACCCCACATTAGGTACATTAGGGCCTCTGCAAACGCAATGTGACGCCTGCAGACCATTCCATCTAAGTCTGCATTCCAAATGGCGCTCCTTCCCTTCCAAGCCCTCCCATGCGCCCAAACGGTGGTTCCCCCCCACATATGGGGTATCAGGGTACTCAACACAAATTGGACAACAGCTTTTGGGGTCCAATTTCTCCTGTTACCCTTGGGAAAATACAAAACCAGGGGCTAAAAAATAATTTTGGGGGGAAATTTTTGTTTTTATTATTTTCACGGCTATGCGTTATAAACTGTAGTAAAACACTTGAGAGTTCAAAACTCTCACAACTAGTGTTGAGCATTCCGATACCGCAAGTATCGGGTATCGGCCGATACTTGCGGGTATCGGAATTCCGATACCGAGATCCGATACTTTTGTGGTATCGGGTATCGGTATCGAAACAACATTAATGTGTAAAATTAAGAATTAAAATAAAAAATATTGCTATACTCACCTCTCCGACGCAGCCTGGACCTCACCGAGGGAACCGGCAGCGTTGTTTGCTTAAAATGCGCGCTTTTACTTCCTTCCGTGACGTCACGGCTTGTGATTGGTCGCGTGCCGCCCATGTGGCCGCGACGCGACCAATCACAGCAAGCCGTGACGTAATTTTCAGGTCCTCAATGCCTAATTCTAGGCATTCAGGAATTTAAAATTACGTTCCGGCTTGTGATTGGTTGCGTCGCGGTCACATGGGCGACGCAACCAATCACAAGCCGTGACGTCACGGGAGGCAGGAGACGCGCGCATTTTTAAAATTACGTCACGGCTTGTGATTGGTTGCGTGCCGCCCATGTGACCGCGACGCGACCAATCACAGCAAGCCGTGACGTAATTTCAGGTCCTCAATGCAGAAATAGGCATCAGGACCTGAAATTACGTCACGGCTTGCTGTGATTGGTCGCGTCGCGGCCACATGGGCAGCACGCGACCAATCAGAAGCCGTGACGTCACGGAAGGAAGTAAAAGCGCTCATTTTAAGCAAACAACGCTGCCGGTTCCCTCGGTGAGGTCCAGGCTGCGTCGGAGAGGTGAGTATAGCAATATTTTTTATTTTAATTCTTTATTTTACACATTAATATGGATCCCAGGGCCTGAAGGAGAGTTTCCTCTCCTTCAGACCCTGGGAACCATCAGGGATACCGTCCGATACTTGAGTCCCATTGACTTGTATTGGTATCGGGTATCGGTATTGGATTAGATCCGATACTTTGCCGGTATCGGCCGATACTTTCCGATACCGATACTTTCAAGTATCGGACGGTATCGCTCAACACTACTCACAACACATCTAGATGAGTTCCTTAGGGGGTCTACTTTCCAAAATGGTGTCACTTGTGGTTTTTTTTACTGTTTAGGTACATTAGGGCTCTGCAAACGCAATGTGACGCCTGCAGACCATTCCATCTAAGTCTGCATTCAAAATGGCACTCCATCCCTTCCGAGCCCTCCCATGCGCCCAAACATTGGTTCCCCCCACATATGGGGTATCAGCGTACTCAGGACAAATTGGACAACAACTTTTGGGGTCCAATTTCTCCTGTTACCCTCGGGAAAATACAAAACTGGGGGCTAAAAAATAATTTTTGTGGGAAAAAAATGTTTGTTTTATTTTTATGGCTCTGCATTATAAAATTCTGTGAAGCAGTTGGTGGGTCAAAGTGCTCACCACACCTCTAGATAAGTTCCTTAGGGGGTCTACTTTCCAAAATGGTGTCACTTCTGGGGGGGTTTCAATGTTTAGGCACATCAGTAGCTCTCCAAACACAACATGGCGTCCCATCTCAATTCCTGTCAATTTTGCAGTGAAAAGTCAAACGGCGCTCCTTCCCTTCCGAGCTCTCCCATGCGCCCAAACAGTGGTTTACCCCCACATATGGGGTATCAGCGTACTCAGGACAAATTGTACAACAACTTTTGGGGTCCAATTTCTTCTCTTACCCTTGGGAAAATAATAAATTGGGGGTGAAAAGATAATTTTTGTGAAAAAATATGATTTTTTATTTTTACGGTTCAGCATTATAAACTTCTGTGAAGCACTTGGTGGGTCAAAGTGCTCACCACCCCTCTAGATAAGTTCCTTAGGGGGTCTACTTTCTAAAATGGTGTCACTTGTGGGGGGTTTCAATGTTTAGGCACATTAGTGGCTCTCCAAACGCAACATGGCGTCCCATCTCAATTCCAGTCAATTTTGCACTGAAAAGTCAAATGGCGCTCCTTCGCTTCCGAGCTCTGTCATGCGCCCAAATAGTGGTTTACCCCCACATATGGGGTATTGGCGTACTCAGGACAAATTGTACAACATCTTTTGGGGTCCGATTTCTCCTGTTACCCTCGGGAAAATACAAAACTGGGGGCTAAAAAATAATTTTTGTGGGAAAAAAATGTTTGTTTTATTTTTATGGCTCTGCTTTATAAAATTCTGTGAAGCAGTTGGTGGGTCAAAGTGCTCACCACACCTCTAGATAAGTTCCTTAGGGGGTCTACTTTCCAAAATGGTGTCACTTGTGGGGGGTTTCAATGTTTAGGCACATCAGTGGCTCTCCAAACACAACATGGCGTCCCATCTCAATTCCTGTCAATTTTGCAGTGAAAAGTCAAACGGCGCTCCTTCCCTTCCGAGCTCTCCCATGCGCCCAAACAGTGGTTTACCCCCACATATGGGGTATCAGCGTACTCAGGACAAATTTTACAACAACTTTTGGGGTCCAATTTCTTCTCTTACCCTTGGGAAAATAAAAAATTGGGGGTGAAAAGATAATTTTTGTGAAAAAATATGATTTTTTATTTTTACGGTTCAGCATTATAAACTTCTGTGAAGCACTTGGTGGGTCAAAGTGCTCACCACCCCTCTAGATAAGTTCCTTAGGGGGTCTACTTTCCAAAATGGTGTCACTTGTGGGGGGTTTCAATGTTTAGGCACATTAGTGGCTCTCCAAACGCAACATGGCGTCCCACCTCAATTTCTGTCAATTTTGCATTGAAAAGTCAAACGGCGCTCCTTCCCTTCCGAGCTCTCTCATGCGCCCAAACAGTGGTTCACCCCCACATATGGGGTATCAGCGTACTCAGGACAAATTTTACAATAACTTTTGGGGTCCAATTTCTTCTCTTACCCTTGGGAAAATAAAAAATTGGGGGCGAAAAGATCATTTTTGTGAAAAAATATGATTTTTTATTTTTACGGTTCTGCATTATAAACTTCTGTGAAGCACTTGGTGAGTCAAAGTGCTCACCACACCTCTAGATAAGCTCCTTAGGGGGTCTACTTTCCAAAATGGTGTCACTTGTGGGGGGTTTCAATGTTTAGGCATATCAGGGGCTCTCCAAACGCAACATGGCGTCCCCTCAATTCCAGTCAATTTTGCACTGAAAAGTCAAATGGCGCTCCTTCGCTTCCGAGCTCTGTCATGCGCCCAAATAGTGGTTTACCCCCACATATGGGGTATTGGCGTACTCAGGACAAATTGTACAACATCTTTTGGGGTCCATTTTCTCCTGTTACCCTTGGTAAAATAAAACAAATTGGAGCTGAAGTAAATTTTGTGTGAAAAAAAAGTTAAATGCTCCATTTTATTTAAACATTCCAAAAATTCCTGTGAAACACCTGAAGGGTTAATAAACTTCTTGAATGTGGTTTTGAGCACCTTGATGGGTGAAGTTTTTAGAATGGTGTCACACTTGGGTATTTTCTATCATATAGACCCCTCAAATTGACTTCAAATGAGATGTGGTCCCTAAAAAAAAATGGTGTTGTGAAAATGAGAAATTGCTGGTCAAATTTTAACCCTTATAACTCCCTAACAAAAAAAATTTTTGGTTCCAAAATTGTGCTGATGTAAAGTAGACATGTGGGAAATGTTTATTACTATATTCATGAAGCACCAATAGTTCCAATGATGGTGAGCAGGTAGTCCTAACTCTCCCAAGGCACCCTAAGGATGTCCTAACTGGACTACTCCAAAATACAATTATCACTAAAAAAACAGAGCAAAAACGGCCACTTCAACATATTTGTATAAAAAATACGAATAAGTTTATTGTAATCACATTAATAATCAATATACATATCATAAAGACACAAAATACAAAATGTGCATGCTGTCAGCACAGACATATGGCAGGAGGCATTACAAAGAGAATATGACGTTAGCCAAGTTTAGAGGGGGAGTACAAAAAATGCCCTTCAGGTTATAGCATTGGTCCCTATATAATGTGTGGCCCTATGTAAACATATCACTTAATCCAATAGTACCCATCACACGGCCACCACTTGGATGAAGTCACATAGTTAAATACAATAACTGCTTACCCATTGGTAGTCAGGGTTCGTACTCCCACCTCGCTTGGCTCCCCGGACTTCATCCAAGTGGTGGCCGTGTGATGGGTACTATTGGATTGAGTGATATGTTTACATAGGGCCACACATTATATAGGGACCAATGCTATAACCTGAAGGGCATTTTTTGTACTCCCCCTCTAAACTTGGCTACTGTCATATTCTCTTTGTAATGCCTCCTGCCATATGTCTGTGCTGACAGCATGCACATTTTGTATTTTGTGTCTTTATGATATGTATATTGATTATTAATGTGATTACAATAAACTTATTCGTATTTTTTATACAAATATGTTGAAGTGGACGTTTTTGCTCCGTTTTTTAGTGATAAATGTGGGAAATGTTACTTATTAAGTATTTTGTGTGACATATCACTGTGATTTAATTGCATAAAAATTCAAAGTTGGAAAATTGCGAAATTTTCAAAATGTTCGCCAAATTTCCTTTTTTTTCACAAACGCAGGTAATATCAAAGAAATTTTACCACTATCATGAAGTACAATATGTCACGAGAAAACAGTGTCAGAATCACTGGGATCCGTTGAAGCGTTCCAGAGATATAACCTCATAAAGGGACAGTGGTCAGAATTGTAAAAATTGGCCCGGTCCATAACGTGCAAACCACCCTTGGGGGTGAAGGGGTTAACAGGAATGGATAATGTAAGTGTTACACGGTATGTCACATGGAATAAAACCAATATACAATAGTCCGTGTGTTATCATAACTATTATAGGCCAGACTCAGTGGTATCCAAACATTCTCACAGTGAGAGTTACATTGGTGCGTTTTAGTTGAAAGTATATATTGCCATGCAAAGTAAGATGTGCCAATAGTACTAACACTCTAATATAGTGCAAAGATAGTATGAACAAAATAGTATGAGAAGAATAGTATGAAAAAAATAGTATGAAAAAAATGAACATACCCTAAATAGAGTACTAGTAAGGTTTATGGGTCGTTAAAGGAAATCAGGATTCCTAAATAGAACGTAAGGGTATGTTATTTGTGAACTCTATGTCCAATATATAGTGCCGGTTAAGTAAGGTGTATCACCTACCCCTTTATGAAGGACTGTCCGGATATGCCGGAAGATAGCACTATGGGGTTAAAAAAGGTGCCATATAGGTTAAGAATATTGATGCTGTGCATAAAACAAGGATGTCTATAACAGTGAAATCACGTCATTCTGTGAGTGTATGGCTTACAAGAATCTCAGTTAGTTCGAGGAAAACGGATGAAGTATCCACGGCTAGTCCCGTGCTGTGAATGAGTGATCCGGGGTCTGTTTTAACAGCGCTTGTCTCCGGGGTGTGGAGATCGCGCGACCGGAAAGACATACCAGAAGTGACGCATGGTGAATGTGGTGACGGAGATCTGCGTTCCTTAGTGGGTGGGGAGAACTCCAGGCTTGCGTTCCACCATTGGACATGCGCAGAAGGCCGGGCTAGAGGCATTTCACTGTGGCAGGAAAGTTTCTTATGTGCGTTACAGGAAAAGTGCAAAGAGGTCGCCAATGTCTGTAACTCATGAATCCAGTATCCCTCTCTCTTTTTCAAGAGATAAATATGATCGCCTCCCCTGCAGAAGTTATGATTACACACGGACTATTGTGTATTGGTTTTATTCCATGTGAGATACCGTGTAACACTTACATTATCCATCCTTGTTAAAATTACGACTTTACAGACCTGTAATATTACTCCTTTGTATATACCTTGTTTATTTTGACTATTTTTCCTTTTATTTTCTGTATAGTACATTGGTGAAGGTCAAATCAGACCAAAATGTCTACTGTATGTACTTGCTTCTACTAAAATCCTCACTGCACCTGTGATTTCTGTGTGTGCCAAGTTTATCTACTACTGACTACGGCTTGGGCACCTACTTGAGCACCACTAATAAGTTGTGCCTACGAGTTTTGCTACACTCAGGTTGGAAGACCAATGTGAATGGACGTCTGCATGAGCCTTTTGAGGTTGACCTCTCTTTGCTGCATCTTTCCTCACACAGTGACCAGCACAATGGCTGCTGGTGAATGATCATGTGATTAGATCTTTCCAAAACACTTGGCATTGAAAAGCTGTTTTTCTATTGGAGGAGGTTGATGGATTGGTCTGGTCACTTGGCCCTCCACCAGCAGCCACTGTATGAACAGAAGTGCTGGTTAGTGTGTGAGGAAAACTGCACCAGTAAGAGAAAGTGGTGGCCTTCTGAATGAAAATCTGTCAGTGAGCTTGTTCTGATAAGTTACAAACTTTCCTTTGAGACTTTCTTCATCTGCCTTTTTCTGTTGCTCTAGGGATGAGCAAACTCTAATTTTAATGAAACCCGAACACGGACTTCTTACTGTACATCCTGTTTACTGTTCGGGTTCAGCAGACTAATAAAGCTTGTTGAAATCCTGCAGTGCAGCAAATCAACTAGCTTTTCCAGTGTCAGGATTTCCGACACCATCACAGCCATCCAATATTGACAAGTATTGGCATGCCTGTGATTAGCCAGTGCACCATGTTAGAAAAAAATATATAATAAAAAAGTGGTTTCCCCCCTATTTTTGATAACAAACAGAGGTAAAGCAGACAGCTGCAGGCTGCAGCCCTTATCTGGCTACATTATCTTGTCTGGTTATGAAAAAATAGAGGACCCTCCACGTGTGTTATTCAATTATATATAAATAAAATGGCTTGGGTTTCCCCTAAATTTTTTATAACCAGTCAAGATAATGCAGATAGCTGGGGGCTGGTAATCTCAGGCTTGGAACATCCATGGATATTTGGACCTCCCCAGCCTAAAAATAGCAGCCCACAGCCACCCCAGAAAAGGCCCATCCATTAGATGTGCCAATTCTGGTGCTTTTCCTGGCCCTTGTCACTTTCCCTGCTGCGTTGGCAAGCAGGGTAATATTTGGGGTTATTGTCAGCTTTGTAATGTCTGCTGACATCATGCCCAGAGGTTATTAATGTGGCGGTGTCTATGAGACACCCCTATTCCTAAAACTGTAAATAAATAAAAAACACACATAGGCAAAAAATACTTTATTTGATTAAAGACTCTCCCACACACACTTGTTTACCCATTCATTAAAAATAAATTCAGGAAGTTCAAACGGTAATCCAATAGTGAAATGTACCATGACGCCCATTGAATCCTATAGAGTCTCGTTGTGAGAATGTTCTCAGAACGAGACTTTATAGTTCACTCCCGTGTAGCACCAGGCTCGGAAATTCTCATGCTCCTGTCTGGTCCTGACCGCGAGTAACCCTATTGAGCTTGTAACACACAAGGTAACAGGCCTAAACAGGCCTCAGTGTGTTAGACCAGTGTGGGTCCCGAGTTCAAGGGCTCAAGGGTGCCAGTACAGGAAGAAAGAAGACGTGGAACCGAAAAGCAGGTATGGAGACTTGCCGATCAGGACTGTAGCGTTAAAGCTGGGTTGTAACATAGTAGTGAGAAAGAGTGCGCCTCACTAGCCCTGGAACAAGCTACAGAGGAAGGTTGCTGTGTGGAAAATGCTTCATACTGTAAAGGAGTTCTCCATAAGACTTTGTACCCGCTATTCCTTGTATATAACCCTTACCAAGTTACTGTTCAGCAAAGACTTTATTTTTGAATGGTGGTCTCCCTCATTGAACATCTGGTCCTGGTGAGCCCACACCACTGGCTATATGTGGCCTGCGTGGGCTTAAGGCCCTCATGCCCCTCACCACGTTACACTAATGGATATCAAAGTGCCAACAGTTTTAACCCCTGCTGTACTACCACCTCTGATATTTTTAGTTGTACCATGCACTCGTAGCAAACTAATGGCTAATTCTAAATAACAGATAAATCTAACTTCTAATAGCATGTGATATGTGGCTAGCCAAGGGGAATCAACTTTTTTCTGGTCAAAACTTGATAGACACCTTATCATGACTTGATTATAGAAATAAAGTTACCTGATGACATGATATTGGTTAATGTACCCCACTAATTTGGACATGTCACCCCCTTCAATACATGCATTGGGGTTCTGCCTTGTATTTATTGGCAAACAAAATCCTTCATGGGTTAATCCCACAGACACAAACAGCACCTGACAATTTCTCTATAATTTTCCTACCCTTGACTAGTTATTATAAAATGTCTTGGTTTCTCTGCTAAATCTGCTCATTTTTTCAATAAAATTTCCATCCTGTGTGGACTAGCGATAAGCATGCATTGAAGTCTATGAGAAGCAAACATACAGAAACACATGGACATATACTGGCCGATGTATCAAGCATGGCATAGCGCACGCTCGCGCTACACCCGTCTTGCCAGAGTGCAATGGCGCCAAATTAATTAAGAAGTGCATACCATTTATTGAATTAGGTGCATCTGCTTTGTGGCTTATGCCTTAGTGACCTGCCCTAGAAATGCTATTCCAGACAGGGACTGGAGTAGCATTTCTGTCATACAGAATACCGTCATTTTTTATGAATTTGACAGGTGGGTGTGACCATGCTCCCATCCTGTCCTTGTTCCGCTCATTTTGGTCTTGTTGATTCAAAATGGAGTTGCAAAATTTTTGCGCAACTCCCCATTGAGCGAAACTTTGGTAAGTTTTCTTACTGAAAAGCTTTGTTGAATTAGTCCTGTTATGTCTGGATGTAGAGCCCCTAGGTAAAATCACAATTTTTTTGTCTTACACATGCTAAAGGATTAAAAGAAAAAGAAATCCATGTCCCTACCTCTGAGATGAAGAGCCTTCTGCAGAGCCTCTCCCCTTCCCAAGGTCGGGTGGAGCACAGATTGTATTGTCTTCCACTTTATTTCCTTTGCCTGAAAACTAAGTGTGCAATAGTGCCTTAAGTTAATAACAAAGGTAATTCAAAGAACAGGTTGGAAAACCCAGATGTCGAAAAGGCAACTAAGTAAATAAAATGTGTCTTATTGTATTATGTAAGACCACGGACATTACATATTCTTCGGTGTGTGCTACATGCGAAGCAGCAGCTGTTACCCCGGATTGTATGTGACATTGGTGAGAACAGCAACGATACCTATCAAAATTCTTCATTTCTGCTAGATGTTAAACATTAAAAAACTAAATTCGATTTTTTGCATAAAACCGAAAAATGGCATCTTCTAAAAAGTAACAAGGATCAGAACATTGTAATGATTTCCCCAATGATCCTGACTGTTGGCAGGAAGCATTGACTGCAGACAGTGAAATCATTGACACCGCATTATTGTAGGCAGCACAACAACTACTACATCAAGGTCTGTTTCTATCTGCAAACAGGCACCTCATTATACTCAGGGCTCCTTTGTTTCTTAGTACTTTTTCTGTTAAACTCCTTATCTCTGTTCCTTACTTATTAATAACTTGCTTTCTAGAGAAAAAAAGTTGAATTTGAAGATTTTCCCGAAAATGTGCTGAACATAGGTTGTCCTTCCTTACCCCCACCCCAACAATCAGTTGTGATCTATGCAAAACCCAAAAGAAACCTTTGACTTTCCTGCCACACCACCACAGGGGAAACTGGAGGTTTATTCTCATTATATTAAATCACTAAAATTGCAACGTGCTCGTAAAAACTAGCAACCTGGCAATTTACTTGTTAAAAATCCTCTCCGTTTTGTATGCCGTAAGGATTTTTAATTGCCATAGGTTACTACTCGCTGCTTAGGTCCCGACTACCTCTGAAGTCTATCAGCGGTGGCCGTTCTCCTAGGCTCGGAGCGCTGCGCTTACAAACTCTTTTCTTTAGAACTTGTAATCACTGCTCTAAAGCTGACTGGATTGTTGGATTGAACCATGCTCAGTGCTACTGTTCTCCTCTGATGCTGCAAAGGCAATGTTAAAGAGTGCACTGGCCCACGGCTAAAAGGCAGCCAGAAGACAGTAAAGCCATGCATACCTCCAAAGGAATAATGAGACAACCCCTTTAAGATTTACACAGTTCTTATTCAGTGGTCCAGCCATGTTACATGCAGTCAGTTTTCAAATCCTTAAAGGGATGTAATCTGAAGACACCATGAGGTTGAGGTTAAAACACTTAATTTAGCGATGTGTCACTTATTAGGCTGTGTGCTGTTGTTTACTTACAATGAAGATTTTATCACCAGGATATTATCATTGCTGTGACTAGCTGGTGTGAACCCTCGTCCAACTCCATCCCTTTCTGTGATGAGCAGCTCACTGTCTATACAGAGCCTGGTGTTGGCGGGGGCAACTTTCTCAGCTCTGCTTCATGCTATATCTTAGAACTATAAATAGGAATTATGGGGGCACCATGGACAGTTTACTACTGGGATCCAACCTTGACCAATGAAAATAGAATTATGCAACACAAAAGAAAAAGCAAAGGCCATAAACTACGGGGATCACCAGACAGCAGGATAATATGCAAAAAAGATCACAACTTTATTAAGGTATAAGATATAACACAGATACTGAAAACATTAAAAACATTTAAAAACAGTACATGTTGCCTAAAATGAGGCACATGCCTGGAAACAAATTAGTAGGAGACAATTGGAATAATACATATATACATGCATTTGCACCTGGTCCTGAAACTCCTATATGGACAGTATATTTATCAAGATGTGAGGTATGGAAAATTCACCATAAGGCCCCATACACACAATGAGCAATACAAAAGAGACTGAAAACAGTACAATGATAAGACTTTTAGATTAACAGTCATGGATTGTATGATAACTCGATTAAGAGCACTCAGTAATATAAATATACTTATACTCAACACATGTGAGAGAGGCAGATGTAATTACCCAACATTTCCCATAGACATAAGTGTAGCATACTGGGTGAATTAATTACCCACAAATGAACTTAGGACCAGAGCCAGCACATCCAAACGTCCCCCATGAGGCAAACAGATCTAATACCCCTCAAGTGATGCCAGGCATGAAAAAAGAAACGAAAACCCGACGCGTGTCGCCACTAGAGTGGCTTCATCAGGGGTATCTTAGAACTCTGACTGTGTCACAGCTGCTGCACCTAGTAATCTAAGTGATACATCGCTGGAATCAGGATCTCTGCTACTACATTGTGCTGCTCTCAGATGAGGTAGCAAAAACCTGGTGACCAATTTGCTTTAATACATACATAATACTAACCAAAACATATTAATGCCTATCCTGCCATAATATTCTACATTCACCCACACGTTGCATTATTTATTTCAGATTTCGATTCTAAGGAATCTGTCACCAGGTTGTTGCTATGAAATCTGAGAACAACATCATGCAGGGTCTGAGACCCTGATTCCAACAATACGTCACTTGTCGGTCTTCATACTGTACAATCATTTTTTTCCTCTGCTGCAGATCCAGCAGTGCTCAAAATGCTGAGCCCTTTATAACCTCGCCCACACCACTGATTGGCAGCTTTCTGTGTACAATGTACAGTGACAGAGCTGCCAATCAGTGGTGAGGAGGGGTTACACAGAGCAGTTAACTAGGAGGCACGAGACACCTAGTCCTGTAGTGATAATCTCTTGCTGATAAAACACTGATTGTATTGAAAAAGAAACACACAGCTTAGTAAGTGACACATCACTGGAATTGTGGTCGTAGCCCCTATATCATGCTGAAATCAGGTTACATATTGAAAGCCTAATGATAGATTCCATTTATGTTATGGTGAAATCGGCATATTCTTGTTGGAATAAGCATGTATATAATTTACAACTGTTCTGTAAGTTTCTTCTGTCTAACATTGGATGACATTGATGTAATTCCTCTGTAGTCTGTCTTTCATGCATGTAGCAGAGTTACACGGGAGATTGACGTAACTCCTACTGGCCATAGGGCTGCCCAAGGGCATAACCCTTTGCTATGAGATGTCAGCATTGGATTCTGTCATGCAAACCTTACCATCTCCGATATCCATGACTACACTGGCAGAGCGCTCCAATGGTGAAAAAGGATCCAAAGTAAAAGATTGCTGTTTCTTTTACTTACTTAGAATATTTTCTAATTAAAGTTTCTATTTAGTTGAAGTCCTATGTTGACACATCTTTTTTTTCTATCTTTTTTACAACACTTTTTTCTCAAACCCCAAGGTCATTATAAAGGTTGATGAATGAGATGAGGATAAAGCATCTCTTTATCAAGGATCTCTGCCTTCCTGTAGCCTAAAGGACATATGAATTATAAATCAACCTTCTCCAATCAAGGTCAAAGAAAACAAAGTAACATTTCATGTTGAGCCTGTTTGTCTCGTGGAAGTGTTTGTGGTGCACGACGTGCTCTTCACATTGGCTTCAGTTAGACAAAAAATAAAGAAAATGGGATACACTTCTAATTTGAATCATGTCCATAGTTAAAGGGAACCTGTCACCTGAATTTGGCGGGACCAGTTTTGGGTCATATGGGCAGGGTTTTCGGGTGTTTGATTCACCCTTTCCTTACCCGCTGGCTCCATGCTGGCCGCAATATTGGATTGAAGTTCATTCTCTGTCCTCCGTAGTACATGCCTGCACAAGCCAATATTGCCTTGCGCTGGCGTGTACTCCGGAGGACAGGGAATTAACTTCAATCCAATATTGCGGCCAGCATGCAGCCAGCGGGTAAGGAAAGGGTGAATCAAACACCTGAAAACCCCGCCCATACGACCCAAAACTGGTCCCGCCAAATTCAGGTGACAGGTTCCCTTTAAAAGTAGGAAATTGAGTTGAAATATTTCTTATCGATACACAAAATGCTTTTAATTGTTTCCTTTTTTAATATGATCCTTAACTCCTAGTTGTAAAGTTGTGACCATGAATACTAGAGTGATTGCACGGCCGCTGTGCCTGTTGGTGGACGGCTGTTAGTACTTTAATCCGCCACTCTTTAACTATGCCACAATCAATATTTCTGATTTTGGGATTTTGGATGTGCTTAATTTGTATAATAAATAGTATTCCTGGCATCGTGTCTGCTGTGGCTGACTGTTTAGTCTCTACTCACATGAGGCATTTTAAAATTTTATTTCAGCAGCCAAAACTTTCCGTGTGTCCGTGTGAAAAACACGGAGACATGTCAGTGTTCGTGGGAGCGCACGGATCACACGGACCCATTAAAGTCAATCGGTCTGTGTAAACACGTACCGCACAGATGCTGTCCGTGTGCCGTCTGTGTGCCATGCAGGAGACAGCGCTACAGTAAGTGCTGTTTCCCCAGCGTGTGGTGCTGAAGCCGCCATTCATTTCTTCTCCCCAGCAGCGTTCACTGGAGAGAAGGAATGAAAAATCAATGTTTTTTTTATTATTTTTGTGTTTAAAATAAAGATCCTTGTCACCTGCTGCCTCCCACCCCCTGTGTGCTCGTATGCTGGTATTAAAATACTCACCCAGCTCCCTCGATGCTTCCTCTCAGCGTCGCAGCTTGTCCTGTATGAGCGGTCACGTGGTGCCGCTCATTACAGGGATGAATATGCGGCTCCACCTCCCATAGGGAGGTGGGTGATTATTTTATTTCCAGCGGGCGGGCGCACAGGGGGTGGGAGGGGGGAGGTTACCGGAAACTTTATTTTAACTACAAAAAAACAAAAAAAACAATGATTTTTCATTCCTTCTCTCCAGCGAACGCTGCTGGGAAGAAGGAATGAATTCCGGCTTCAGCACTCAAGGCAGGGGACAGCGCTTACTGTAGCGCTGTCTCCTGCACGGTCCGTGTGGTACTCAGTCGGCACACGGGTGGCACACGGCTGCCGCACTGATGTGCCACATGAGCACACGGACACGGATAACTCCGGTACCGATTTTTCCGGTACCGGAATTATCTGGACATGTGAGACTGGCCTCAGATAGGCATTAGGTAACGTTCACACAGGTAATGTGGTTTGGTCCAAACAGGTGCAATTTGATTGCTTTCATAAAACTCCAAAGGATTCAAAACCAAAAAAATAGCCTCCTCAGGAAACAAAGGTATCACAGCAAATAAACAGTTAATTGAGCAGGCACATATATGTCAGTGTGAGCTCACTCAAACAGATTACAGACCTTTCTCCCAGATCAAACTACATACACAGAAGCGGCCCGATCCCACACGTTTTTACAGTGCCAAATTGAAGTGTTCAACTCCAGGCACAGTTCACATTGAACAGGCAATTGCTTCCACATGGTTCTCTGCAGCTCCAACACACAGACTGCTTAACTTTCCTAGCTGACCCATGCAATCTCTGTTCAGAGAGTAAACCCAGCATGTCTCTCTCAGCTACAGCTCACATTTTGGCTGGTCACTCACCAACAGCAGACTCGATCTCACTCATCCAGCAGACTAACACACATAGCAAATACAGGCCCTGGTTCTAGTAAAAAGTTATGCTGGTTCATCTAATCAAGACCTGCAGTGTTACCTGTGCTACTGAACTACAACATATTTCATAAATTTAGTTTTATTCATCAAAAACACAGCAGAGCCCCCTGAGGAAGGTATTGCCGAAACGCGCGTCGGGGTGGACAGGAGCTGCGTGTGTGCTTTAACAGTCTACCCATTGGTATGTATATTTGTTGCACTTGCATATGAACATGACACCACAATTGTCCGTGCTGTTGGTCTATGATGACTGATCCTCTGTAATATTCTTCTATATTTATATTGTTATTGGGCAGCACGGACTTTTGATAGAAGTAGTGCCACATGTGCCTCCTCCTGTTCTTCTGTATATGCTGAGTGGCACACGGGATTTCCCAATAGTTATGTTTTATGCCTGTTAATATCAATAAAGTTTTTTCACGTTTATATACTTGGACTTTATCACTGCTTTTTCTTGGGTAGTGTATTCTTTATGTAAAATGATAGTGACAGAGATGTGAAGCAGATTAATTAAAATGTGAGGATTCCTCTTACTGTCCAGATGACTGAGGAGGATGTCTGTTGTCCACAGAGAGATAGGAAAGGTTTTATTAGGGTCTGAAATGGATCAAAGACCATATGACACCCTTTACAACTAGCTATGTTAACTGCAGTACAATGAGAGAGCAGACAGTATGGCTTTGGGAGAAAATATGGAATATTGGATTTTCTATACATCCAATATTAATGAGATGTACATTGTTGGCACCGGGATAACTAGGCAAAAAAACCATATTTTTTTCATAATTATAAGCCCCAGCAAAAGGCCCCAAGTCCATAGGGGCTATATAGCCACCAGCAGCTAGGCCGTGTTTGGGCTCTAAGCTTAGCTAAAATCCCAATACAAAACCCTCTGTGATCACTCTATAAGGAGTTATTACATAAATTGGGATTTCCGAAAATTATGAAAGGCTGAGTCCAGCCCACAACCGGCCCCTTGTGAGGTCATCATAGAGAGGTGTATGGGTGGGACTCGTGGTCCGATAAAAGATCAATCACAATTATTATCAGCGTTCGTGCAGAGAGCTACATATCGTGTATGTATTCAGGGGCCCTGTTTATTGACAGCCAAATCGAATCGCTCTCCTTTGGCTGAACTGAATTGTCTCTTTAATCGGTGTAGTAAGTTCTCCTGTTAATCCCTTTTATTTTATGTAACTGTTTATGCTGTATTGTTTTGTCCCCCTTGTAAAATCTTTTGTATATTCTTCACTGCCTCCCTTTGGATTAAATATAAAATTTGATAGTTCTGTTCCATCCATGGTGTAAAGAACGCCTGAAAGTGATAGCTACCGTTAACGGTGTCTAATCGACTGAAACAGATTAGTGGTGGCAGCAAGTAGTCTGGGGTTATCTGAGAGTTGGCTGTGACCGTACCGGTCCATGTCCATGTGTTGGAATCCGGAGGTGTTTATGTCGTACGCTCGCCATTAATTTTCCTATAGCCAGCCTAGTAGTGTGAACAGGCTGCAGATTTCTCCACTATCGTTGGCCAATCATGTAATTGTTCGGACGATAGGGGGCAGCAGAGAGTGGTTCGCTCCAAAGATCACAACGGTGGTACTCGTGACCTTCCCAGCCTGTGATTTCAGGGATTTGTGGGATTAAAAAAGTCCTGATAAATATCATATCCCTGACACTGTGTTATAGGGACAACCTAAGACCTAAAAAAGGCCCTAAGAAGCCCCCCACATTGTCTAACAATAATGCCTTTATTGTTTAAGAATAACTGATGATCATGCATTTTATTTCCAAAAGCAATAATTTAATGTCAAATTTGAAATATTATAGTTGAGACACCAATAAGAAGCACATCACATCAGATACTTAGTGTAATCATATGCATGAAGAGAGAATACAAGTGTTTTAATGTCAGGTGACTTGTATGATGAAGAGAATTACAGACAATAAAACATATTAGTCTATGTACCCACACCAAATCAATAAAATGATAACTGTTTTGAAAAAAAATTTTTTGTAAAACAATAAAAAGAAGGTCCTAGGAACCATTCTGTTCATTTGCGATAACTTTTAGAAATGAATGTCCAACTTGTTCATGAATTTTCCTTCCACTATCACTAAATAATATGTTCTGAAAAAAAAAAATTAGTGTCAGAAGAAAAGCCCACTGCATTTCTGTCTTGGAATCTGTGTGCATTCATACTAGAGTTGATTTTATTTTTTCTTAGATTTTTCATTTATTTTGTCTGTACCAGTTGGCACATCCCCTTGTGACCCTAGCTTTATTTGAATTGATTTTTGTAAAGCTTTTAAACACTTAAATTATAGAACATTTCTACAAATAACATGAACTTTGGATGTTCTCCTTTCCTTTAGAAGCCTGCATTTTTGACAACTAGTGGTCTACTTTGTGGTAAACGTGTCCCCTTGCCTCTTTTCCTAGAGGAAATTTTCACAAAGCATCTAAGATATGTGGTGTGATGAGCCAGTAATTTCCTAATGGATTAAGCACTGTCTGCCCAGTGCTCTTGATTAATTCATTTCTTTAAATTTGCTGAATATAAACCATGCTGCTCCTCGGGTTGTAAAGTGAGTTCAGACCATGAATTGTCTTTTATGCTTACCGACAGTCAACTTGTTTAGCAATTTTTTCACGTTGTTGGGGCTTAATTGCCAGCTGAGTTGCTACATGATATTAACAGTCAAGGACACCTCTGTTTTTGAAGTCCTGATTGTTCCATTATTTTATCTTTTCTAATTTCGTTCACATGAATTCACTCCTCCAAAAGTTAAAAAAAAAAAGAAATCTTCTCAGATCAAACTTTACTTTAAATATAGAGTTGAGTTTTAGCTTTCCTGAACATTTTTTTAATATATATATTTGAATGTCACATGGCAGGAACCGAGTAAGAATCTTTTCACAGTTTGAAGTCTGCATTTCCTGAGCCTTTTATGGATGTTCTTCATATAGATATACCCTCTATTCTTCAGAAATAGACAGTGTGACATCTTTTTGATGTTCAACTAGATAAGTGGATGCTTGTTATATTCCAAATTTAGTTTTTGTGACCTAAAGATTAGGATTCGTTTTGTTCGAGATGAGTTATACAACATAGTAGTAATTTTTAGTGAGAGACAAGTGTAATGAGAAGCACAAAACTTGGCAATTGATCAATGTTTCCATTCCGAAAGGCACAGATCATTGATATGGTAACTCATAAACAGCTATGGGCCCATATTACGGTATATAATGGCAATTTTATATGGAAACACACATTTGTTTTTTCTTATGGATTTATTCAGAATTCAAGGGACCAATTTGCGGCACACAGTGTGCCAATGACTATAGGTTTCGAAACCGCAGAAGATGAGTGCTACAATATAGCCTTTGTTATGTGGATAAGGACTATGGTTCATATTTAAAGGGCTATCTTGGGATTCTGATGGCCTAGTCTTAGAGATGCATGTATTGTATATGAATGTATGACTGATGGGGTGCCAAGCCGCGGACCGCTATGATCAGCACAGCAAATAGTAAGCAGTACAACTCATTTAATGGAGTTGTTAGTAGAGTGACACCTGCATCAGTGTGTTTTTGCATTGTACTGCAGTTTAGGTTATGCAAGTGAATGGGCTTAATATAGTTGAGCTGCAGTGCCAAGCATAGCCACATTCCTATGGATATCTGCAGTAAGTGGGCCAATTGCCAATGACATCCATTACTAAATAAGTGATGCAAAAATAAATACTGAAAAAAGATTTTTGTTTTTAGTTGCATTTTACAAAATATGAAACCTATAACGCATATATCCATTAAAAATGAAGCTGTAATGATAATTATATATCAAGGTTTGTATCTCTTATATGTGACTTTTTTTTTCTACTTCCCTTACAGCGGATGGTTGCATTGACTGGTCCGTGGATCTGAACACCTATATGTCACTGGCCGGAGAAGCCGTGCGAGTAAAATGTGCGCTGTTCTACAGTTATATCAGGACTAACTACACCATGGCTCAGAGTGCAGGACTCCGGCTCATGTGGTACAAAACCAAAGGGGATTTAGAAGAACCAATTTTATTTTCTGTGGCTAGGATGAGTAAGGATGATGACTCTTTATGGATTCATTCTGCAGAGGTACAAGACAGTGGATTCTACACATGCGTTTTAAGGTAAATTGTGACATATTGAATTATGTAATCCGCACCTGAAGAGTCTAAAGTGAAGAAGTATTTGCATCCAGGTATCTTTGTGGAGTTTGATCATGGTTGCTTCCAATACTATATCATAGTATACACCATTATGGGTAATGATGAGCAAATCTTTAATTATTTTGAATTATCCAGTTTTTCGGAATTGTGCAAGGAAATTTGATTCAGTTTATTGTGAATCAGACGTAATCCAAAGCTTTCAATTGCTCAGATGTTTATGATACTTTCTGGTAGGACTGTATTGTTTTACTTCACGTTAAGTACAGTTCCCCCTTACCTTAAGAAATCCTAGCTAAACTCTAAAAAAAAAAAAAAAAAAATAGCATCAACAGGCTGCAGTTTTCATGTGGCATGAAGGTACCTCGAATTTACGAATATAAAAGGGCTGCAAGAAATCAATATGGTTTGTGACCAACACACTTTTTTCAGTAATATTGTTGGCTTGCTTCTGCATGAATGCAAAAAATATATATCATTGAATTGCAGCAGTACAATACTCTCTCTGATCATGCAAGTAGCAGTAGCTGCCTACTATATGTCCCTCTTTAGCCCTGCCTCACAGACATGATATGATCTCATTTCCCTCTGTCCAGAGGCGTAGCTAGGGTTTTGGTTCAGGGGGGTGAAACTTCTGAGTGGGCCCCTAACCAGGTAACCTTGATTACAACTGGGTGGAGGAGAACCTCAGCAGATGAACACCCTATTACTGAAAATAATCTCTATATAACGACCAACATGGATATTACCGCCATATGGTGAGTGGTAAATACCAGTCCTACAGAGCATATAAGAGATCACAGCACAGTTACAGATAATGACTTACTGCTGAAGTTCATTCTGATGGAATCATTAACTTATCCCATCTTTTCCATCTGGCCCAGACCAACATGACAACTTCTTCCATCCAGGACTCGTCTGCAGAGAATACAACAAACACACGCTTCACTTCGCACATTCCAGCCATCTCCATCTATTCCCAACCTGCACAAACTCCTCATCCTCCTCATACTGAGCTGCTGTTGCCCTATGTGACCCTACTACTGCACCTGCTGTGTGTTACTATGTGCCTTCTAAATTCTAAAGCAACTCTCTATAATATAGTAATGCCGGGTGCAAGTGCCCTAGAAAACAGTGCCCATATTTTGCCCCCTAGAATGTAATCATGCCCTGTGTGTGCCCCTTTGATAGTCACAGTAACCTGAGTTTCCCTATAACAATAAGTGCCCACTTTACATTTAATAATGTCAGGATTCTCCCCCTGTACAGCTCCCCTATACACAGCATGATGCTCTCTTATACACAGTATAATGCCCCCTCACTGTATAGTACCACCCACACAGTATACTGACCCCTTAGACTCCAAACTGTTTGATAGCTCCAACACTGTATGATGGCCCCTTCACTGTAATCACCACACTGTACGATGGCCCCCTAACTGTAATCTACACACTGTATGATGCCCCCCTAGATAGCCTCCATATAGTATAATGCACCAGATAGTCCTAAATGTAGTATAATGCACTCCACATAAGCAATCAATTCTCCCTGTAACTGTATTTGCGCGCTACTACGCTACTGCCTCTCTCTATTAGTTGTATCTGTATTATTCTCTTTTCTCTGTACAGGTTCTACAGCATTTTATTGCTTTTTGTCCTTTACTTTCCTATCTCAGAAATGGCTGCTGCATTTCCAGTTTCTGCTTTTATATAGGCTATGATATTCCCTCCTGATTGGCTGTTATACCATGGGATATGGTGGCTGGAAAGCATTAATGGGGAAACTGCCTACAAGGATAATATTTGTATATGTTTTAGAAGTGTTCTTTAATTACATATCTTATAAGTAGAGTAACTAAGCTACATTCAGAGTAGCCTACTTTGGTTGGCAAATATCATCACAGAAAGAGTTAAAATAAGGCTTACGGATTGACTTTTTGAATATAGGTGAGTACAGCACTCTACCTCATTTAGTTCCATAGACTTTAAACGCAATGGCATTGCACATGTTAGTGAGTGACACTTGAGCATGATCACCTTTTAAAACAGTGCCTGGAGTAGAAAACTTCTTTAAACAATTCGTCCGACATAGGTGTATTATTACCCCCAATGTCGGAAAGGGGTTAAGGGAGAGAGCTATACACAATAAAGATTTGTTTTCTTTTACATACAATAGTATTACCTCTTCAACTCTCTGCAAGTAAGCTGCATTTACACTTAAATATAATCGTGAACCAGTGTTCTTATCAATGCTCATTAATAATAAGCTTTCACTGTAATCAGACTGCCGGTCATCTGATGAATGACCAAGGCGCTTGTAAAACGGGTGAAATGATCTTTTGTGCAGTACAAAAGATCATTGTTTTTAGCTGGGAATAATATTAATATTTCCAATTCCAACATTTTCCGCAGCAATTTACAATTAAGAGGGGACTTGTACAGACAACAAAGACATTACAGTATAACACATAAATCAACAGATGCCAAAAGGAGTGAGGTCCCTACTTGCAAGCTTACAATCTATGAGGAAATAGGGGAGACACGAAAGGTGAATGGTACAAAATGCTTTTGTTGTTTGGTCCGGCCATCAATAAAATATAAGGGGGATTCAGATAGCACTACATAAACCAGTCACCAGTCAGTATCAGTACAAGTACAGACACAAAGGACTATTAAGTGAGTGGAGGGTATGAGAACAGATGCTATAAGGATCATGATTTTGAAGAAAGTTTTGAATGGGAAAAAACAGAAGAGATAGATAAGTGTGGCAATAGGCCAATCTAAAAAATGCATTTTTAAAGACACATTAAAAACTGTGGGTAAGGGGAATTAATTGAATTGTCCAGGGTAGTGCATTCCAAAGAACAGTGGGAGGTTCAGATTATTGAGGTTGTTAGTCTTGGGTCATTAGCGGAATGGAGGGCATGGGTAGGGTGGTAGACTGAGATGAGGGAGGAGATGTAGGGTGGTGCCTAACTGTGGAGCGCTTTGTAGGTGAGAGTGATAGGTTTGTATTGAACTCTATAGCAGATGGGCAACCGGTGCAATGACTGACACAGGGTAGAGGCATCTGTATAGCTGTTGGAAAGGAATATGATCCTGGTTGCAGCATTCAGGTCAGATTGGAGAGGAGAGAGTTTAGTAAGAGGGATACCGATCAGTAGAGAGTTGCAATAGTTCAGATGAGAATGAGTATGAGTGACAGTAAGAGTTTATGCAGAAACAAAGGTAAAAAAAGGTTGAATTCTAGAGATGTTTTTGAAGTCTAAAGGTACCTTCACACTAAGCGACGCTGCAGCGATACAGACAACAATGCCGATCGCTGCAGCGTCGCTGTTTAGTCGTTGTGTGGTCGCTGGAGAGCTGTCACACAGACGGCTCTCCAGCGACCAACGATGCCGAAGTCCCCTGGTAACCAGGGTAAACATCGGGTTACTAAGCGCAGGGCCGCGCTTAGTAACCCGATGTTTACCCTGGTTACCATTGTAAAAGTAAAAAAAAAAAACACATACTCACATTCCGGTGCCCGGCGTCCGCTTCCCTGCACTCCTCCTGCATCCTGTGTCAGCGCCGAACATCTCCGGCATCTCCCACAGAGCAGAGCGGTGATGTCACCGCTGTGCTCTGCTTTACGGCCGGCACTTACACAGGATGCAGGAGGAGTGCAGGGAAGCGGACGCCGGGCACCGGAATGTGAGTATGTGTTTTTTTTTTTTTTACTTTTACAATGGTAACCAGGGTAAACATCGGGTTACTAAGCGTGGCCCTGCGCTTAGTAACCCGATGTTTACCCTGGTTACCAGTGAAGACATCGCTGGATCGGTGTCACACACACCGATTCAGCGATGTCAGCGGGAGATCCAGCGACGAAATAAAGTTCTGACCTTTCAGCAACGACCAGCGATATCACAGCAGGATCCTGATCGCTGCTGCGTGTCAAACACAACGATATCGCTATCCAGGACGCTGCAACGTCACGGATCGCTATCGTTATCGTTGCAAAGTCGGTTAGTGTGAAGGTACCTTTAGTGGCATGAGTGAGCAATCGGATGTAAGAGGGTGAATGAAAAATCTGAATAAAGAATAGCCCCAAGACAGTGGGCATGTTGCTGGGTAGTAATGGTAGAACTACACACAGAAATGGCATTATCGGGCATAGGTAGGTTAGTGGAGGGAGGAAACACAAGGAGTTCAGTTTTTGACAGATTCAGCTATAAATAGAGTGAGGACATAATGTTAAAGAAAGCGGAAAGACAATCACTGGTATTTTGTAGTACTGCAGGAGTGATGTCAGGAGACAATGCATATAATTGGATATCATCAGCATACAGATAGTACTGAAAAGCAAATTTACTGATGTTTGTCAAATAGCGGCAGTATATAAGGAAAAGAAAAGGGGGCCTAGGCTTGATCCTTGAGGATCCCTGACAGTAAGGGGAAGAGGAGATGATGCAGTGAATGAGTGGTCAGAGAGGTAGGAGGATTATCAGGAGGAAATGGTATCTTCGAGACCGATAGAGCAGAGCACAGTGAGGAGGAGCTTGTGATCCACAGTGTCAAATGCTACTGTGAGATCCAGGGGAATCAGCAGGAAGTAGTGACCATGAGATTTAGCTTTTAGTAGATCATTAGAGACTTTAGTGAGGGCAGTTTCAGTACAGTGTGAAGACTGGAAACCAGATTTTAAAGGGTTCAGAAGAGCGTGATCTGAGAGATAGTGGATTAGACAGAAGTTTACCAAGCCTTACAAGAGTTTAGAGATGAAGGAACTATTAGAGACAGGTCTGTAGTTAGCAGCACAGTTCTAGTCGAGAGATTTTTTTTAAGTAATGGGTGTATGTTAGCATGTTTAAATGAAGAGGGAAAGATACCAGATGAGAGAGAGACTAAATATTTAATTTAGATAAGTGGTGACAGACGGGTAAAGGGACTTAAGGAGATGTGAGGGAACAGGGTCACTGCTTCAGGTAGTGGCGCGAGAAGATGCAAGGAGCCTGTTTACTTTTTCATCAGTGACCAGTTCATATATAGAAAAAGTCTTTATGGTTTTTGTCCTGAAGAAGCATGGTACTTTGAAACGCGTAGACAAAATTAAAACTGCAAAATCTTTTAATATGAACCTGAATTGCCTTCATTCACCAGCAGCACAAATTCTCCACATATTTTCCTTCTACCCTATGTATGTGCTCTGTATACTTGTGTCTGTATATATGTGTTCTGTGTGTACATATGTGTATGTACTCTGTACCTATATGTCTATGTTGATGTTCTGTATGTATGTGCTCTGTGTAGACATATATACTGTATGTGTGTATGCACTTGATGCATACATGCATGTTTGCTATGTGTGGGTAACGTACAGTGCTTATGTCTCATGCTGTGTGTAGCATCCACATTTATAAACTTCGGCAGAGGATAGTTCAAAGTTGTAAACATCGGCAATAGCCCAACAAATGAGAAAAATGTTACTCATTCATTTGGTGACTGGATTGTTTATGGTGGAAGAAAAATCATTGTTCTCAGCAGCACAAAGCCCGATGCAAAATGCAGATGTGCTGTTGATAACATGTTACTCTATGGGGACAGATTGATCTATTAGTGATTGCTCTCCATCATTGCTTCTCAACCTGTGTGAAGAGGCTTCGAAACAAGCACAAAATCCCTTCAATATTGTCAATCAGTCTTATTTAATCGCCTCAGGCAATATTTTGATCAACAGATAGGATTGTTGTTCACTTTGGAGGATCATTAACCCCTTTACCTCGAAGCCTGTTTTCACCTCCTGACCAGGACGATTTTTTCAATTCTGACCACTGTCATTTTATGAGGTAATTACGCTGGAATGCTTCAATGGATCCCACTGATTCTGAGACTGTATTTTCATGAAATATGGTACTTCAGGATAGCGGTAAAATTTATTTGATATGACTTATGTTTGTTTGTGAAAGAAAATTGGAAATTTTGAGAATTTTTATGCACTTAAATCAGAAAGTTGTGTCACACAAAATAGTTAATAACATTTCACAAAAGTCTACTTTACATCAGCACAATTTTTGAGGCATCATTTTTTCTTGTTAGGAAGTTATAAGGCTTAACATTTGATCGTCGATTTCTCATTTTTACAACAAAATTTACAAAATCATTTTTTTAGTGACCACATCACATTTGAAGTGACTTTGAGGGGCCTATAAGACAGAAACTACCCAAAAGTGACACTATTGTAAAAACTAAACCCCTTTAAGGTTCTCAAAAACACATTCATGAAGTTATTAAGCCTCCAGGTGGTTCACAGGAATTAATTGAATGTGGAAGGAAAAAATAAACATTTAACTTTTTTCCTGAAAATTTTCCCTAATTTTTGTTGTGCAATTTCTCCTGAGTATGCCAATACCCAATATGTGTAGGAAAACTACTGTTTAGGCACACGGCAGGGCTTGAAAGGGAAGGCGTGCCATTTGACTTTTGGAATGCAAAATTTGCTGGAATAAATTAGTGGACGTCATGTCGCATTTGGAAAGCACCTGATGTGCCTAATCAGTGGAACCCCCCCACAAGTGACACCATTTTGGAAACAAAACCCCTCAGGGAACTTATCTAGATGTATGGTGAGCACCTTGGACCCCAGATGTTTCATAGACATTTATAACGTTGAGCCGTGAAAATAAAAGAAATATCATATTCTTCCCCATAATAATCTTTTTTAGTCCCAAGTTTTGCATTTTCACAAGGGTAGCAGGAGAAAATAGACCCCAAAATTTAATAATTGTTCTGTCTTAGGTATCATCTGTTCCTATGGTGTCCTTAAAAGTTTGTATTGATGCCACGAGTAGTAGGATAGGATCTTCTAGAAATATAAAAACTTCCATGCCAATTTGTATAAATATTTGATCAGATTAGATGATAATACTGCACTTTGTCTTTAGTGCTAAAGTGGAACAATACATCTGTTATTCAAGCAGTCAGCAGGGAAGTGGTGTTATCGAGAGTGTAATAACATTGGGGAGGACAGCAAAGCTTTGCTCAACCTTCTAAGAAGACATACAGTTCCGCATGGGCATGGCGTAGTTTGGTATGTAGTGTAGCTACAATTCAACAGCTATTTAGCAATTTTTGCTTCCAGATCTCCTTGCCAATGCATTATTTTTTTTTATTACATTTGCGAATTACTGTAGGCCTTGTACTCTAATGAAGGTGTTGATCCGACTCTGAAATGAATCACAATTACAATAAAGAAGTTCTTCATTGCACCTAACTGTACATGAATTTCTTTTGTAAGGGAAAGTAGCATAGATTTATGGACATAATTTTCTTCTATATCTGTTGTTGCGTGAAAAAATGGACAGCCCAATACAAGCGAATGCCATTTATAAAACACATACTGTAGGAGAAAAGACACTAAAATGGTAAAAAAATACAATTTAAAGAATGAAATCTAAATCTATGTACTTTAGATGATGCTATCCTTTTCTGCAGCTGCAGCTGTGGGAGATTGAACCGATATGAGTGAGTAACTCTCTGTAAGTAGTGCTTAGCACATAATCAGGAGGCGATTGTGCGTCTGGGTCAGATGCTCTAATATGTGAAAATCCATGTGTTTTATAATATACTTATATCTAACAACTGATGTCTGAGCTAACCCTCATGTCAAGTACATGAGAACGGAAATGAAAAGCTCTAGTGTTTTACAATAAAAAAAATCTATCCATTTTAATCATATGAAAATAACATTTTAAAAATAGTAATCCTTATGTTGAAGCTATAAGGTTAAGAGCTTACATAAGAAAATAAGCTCAGATTTAAAATACCGGCTTGAACCCGACATTTAAAGTCACAGATCAATTTATGAAAAAGCACAGAAGAGCACTGAGTAAAGGAGCCTGAGTTTTAAAAATAAATAATAGTCAACAGCTTTATAGAAATACTATATGGCTTTACTCTTGTAATAGCTAATTCAATGCAGCTCATTGTGCGACTCCTACTATAGAACCAGTGGAGATGGGCAAATCTTTTGAAGTTCAAATTCGCTAGCCATGTTGAATTTTTCTGAAAATTTTGATTAACAACGACTCAATTTTTGGCTGAATTGCAAGTCGTGAAAAGCCACAAGTTGCCCTTAAAACATATGTTTAACTCTGTGAAATCTCCTAAAACTGTGTTGAACACTAGTGATGATGGAATATACTCGTTACTCGAGATTTCTCGAGCACGCTCGGGGGTCCTCTGAGTATTTTTTAGTGCTCGGAGATTTAGTTTTTAGCACCGCAGCTGAATGATTTACATCTGTAAGCCAGCATAAGAACATGTGGGGGTTGCCTGGTTGCTAGGGAATCCCCACATGTACTTATGCTAGCTATCATATGTAAGTCATCCAGCTGCGGCAAGAAAAACTAAATCTCCGAGCACTAAAAAATACTCGGAGGACCCCCGAGCATGCTCGGGAAATCTCGAGTAACGAGTATATATTCGCTCATCACTGTTGAACACCTTTCAGTCTCTAAAGCCCAAGCTTAAATTGGTAATGTGAAAGTGACCTAAACATATATGGTCACTGGTAAATGGAGGATAGCCATTTTCTCAGCTGTCCTGTCACACACTATCTGTAAAATTTATTCAGTTTTTTTAAACTTTATCTCCCAATCTCTACTGCAAAGCTGTGATATGTGTTATGATTTTCCCAATGGCAGGGAAATCAAAATAACAACGGACTAGCTCTCGGGTGATGGGAACTAAAGTGACCGTGACCTGAATCTGACACGACACTGGAAGTAGCCGGGGAGTGTTTCCTACGATGCCCTAGACACCACGCGCCAGCCGGAGATCTAACTACCCCTATCAGAGGAATATACAGGCCTGCCTTACCTCCAGAGATGAACCCCAAAAGGAGATAGCAGCCCCCCACAGATATTGACGGTGAGTCAAGAGGAAAAGACATACGTAGGATGAACAGCAGATTTAGCACAGTGAGGTCCGCTTACTAGATAGCAGAAGTACAGGAAAGAGTCACTTCACGGTCAACTTCAAAACACTACTCAAAAACACCATCCTGAAATTACTTTAAAACTCCAGTGACAACTCATGCCACTGGAGTGGCAATTTCAGTCCACGAGAGCTTCCAGCTACAGAGAGTCACATTGCAAATAGCTGGACAAAAATAGCATAAACTAGAAACAAAATTCAACTTAGCTGAACAGGATCTTGAGGCAGGAGAATGCAACAGAATGCTACTGATACATTGATGGCCGGCATCAGACCAGCAGCCAAGCAGCCTTAAATAGGAAACTCCCCTAATGGGTGTCAACAGGTGATCAAGGATAGAAGAAGGCAAATAAGTGGCACTACCATAAAACACCACCGGGGGAGCCCACAAACAGAATTCACAACAATACTCCCCCCTTAAGGAGGGGGCACCGAACCCTCACCAGAACCACCAGGGCGATCTGGATGAGCACTATGAAATGCACGAACCAAATCAGGAGCATGAACATCAGATTCTGTCACCCAAGAATTATCCTCCTGACCATAGCCTTTCCACTTAACCAGATACTGAAGTTTCCGTCTGGAAACACGGGAGTCCAAGATCTTTTCCACCACATACTCCAACTCACCCTCAACCAGCACAGGAGCAGGAGGATCAGCAGACGGAACAACCGGCACCTCATACCTCCGCAACAATGACCGATGAAAAACATTATGAATAGTAAAAGATGCTGGGAGGTCCAAACGAAAGGACACAGGATTGAGAACCTCCAGAATCCTATAAGGGCCGATAAACCGAGGCTTAAACTTAGGAGACGAGACCTTCATAGGAACAAATCGAGAAGACAACCAAACCAGGTTCCCAACACAAAGACGAGGACCGACACGCCGATGACGATTAGTGAACTGTTGAGTCTTCTCCTGGGACAACTTCAGATTGTCCACAACCTGTCCCCAAATCTGATGCATTCTATCAACCACAGCATCTACTCCAGGACAATCCGAAGACTCCAATTGACCGGACGAAAAGCGAGGGTGAAACCCTGAATTACAAAAAAATGGAGAAACCAAAGTGGCAGAACTGGCCCGATTGTTAAGGGCAAACTCTGCCAATGGCAAAAAATCAAGCCAATCGTCCTGATCAGCGGACACAAAACACCTCAAGTAAGTCTCCAAGGTCTGATTAGTACGCTCAGTCTGGCCATTAGTCTGAGGATGGAATGCAGACGAAAAAGACAAGTCGATGCCCATCCTGGCACAGAACGCCCGCCAAAATCTAGACACAAACTGAGTACCCCTGTCAGACACTATATTCTCAGGAATACCATGCAAAGGCACAACATTCTGAAAAAATAGAGGGACCAGCTCAGAGGAGGAGGGCAATTTGGGCAAAGGTACCAAGTGAACCATCTTGGAAAAACGGTCACACACCACCCAGATGACGGACATCCTACGAGAAACAGGAAGGTCAGAAATAAAGTCCATAGAGATGTGCGTCCAAGGCCTCTTAGGAATAGGCAAGGGCAACAACAACCCGCTGGCCCGGGAACAGCAGGGCTTAGCCCGAGCACAAACATCACAAGACTGCACAAAAATACGTACATCTCGAGACAAGGAAGGCCACCAGAAGGACCTAGACACCAGATCCCTGGTGCCAAAAATTCCAGGATGACCTGCCAACGCGGAAGAGTGAACCTCCGAAATAACTCTACTGGTCCAGTCATCAGGGACAAACAGTCTACCAGGCGGACAGCGATCAGGCCTATCCACCTGAAACTCCTGCAAAGAGCGCCGCAGGTCTGGGGAGACAGCTGACAATATCACCCCATCCTTCAGGATGCCAGTAGGTTCGGAATCATCAGGCGAGTCAGGCTCAAAACTCCTAGAGAGGGCATCCGCCCTCACATTCTTAGACCCAGGCAGATATGAAACCACAAAGTTAAATCGAGAGAAAAACAACGACCAGCGCGCCTGTCTAGGATTCAGACGCCTGGCTGACTCAAGATAAATTAGATTTTTGTGGTCAGTCAAGACCACCACCTGGTGTCTAGCACCCTCAAGCCAATGACGCCACTCCTCAAATGCCCACTTCATGGCCAAGAGCTCCCGATTTCCAACATCATAATTTCGCTCAGCGGGCGAAAACTTTCGAGAGAAAAACGCACATGGTCTCATCACTGAGCAGTCAGGACCTTTCTGCGACAAAACTGCACCTGCTCCGATCTTGGAAGCATCTACTTCAACCTGGAACGGGAGCGAAACATCAGGCTGGCGCAACACAGGAGCAGAAGAAAAGCGGCGCTTAAGCTCCCGAAAGGCCTCCACAGCCGCAGAGGACCAATTAGCAACATCAGCACCCTTCTTGGTCAAATCAGTCAAAGGTTTAGCAATGGCAGAAAAACCCGCTATGAATCGGCGATAGAAATTAGCAAATCCCAAGAATTTCTGAAGACTCTTTAGAGAAGTAGGTTGTACCCAATCACACATAGCCTGAACCTTAACAGGGTCCATCTCCATAGATGAAGGGGAAAAAATATATCCCAAAAAGGAAATTCTCTGAACCCCAAAAATACACTTTGAGCCCTTCACAAATAGAGAATTAGCTCGTAAAACCTGAAAAACTCTCCTGACCTGTTGAACATGAGATTCCCAGTCCTCCGAAAAAATCAAAATATCATCCAAATACACAATCATAAATTTATCCAGATATTCACGGAAAATATCGTGCATAAAGGACTGAAAAACGGAAGGGGCATTCGCGAGACCGAAAGGCATTACCAAATACTCAAAATGGCCTTCAGGCGTATTAAATGCGGTCTTCCACTCATCCCCCTGCTTAATCCGCACCAAATTATACGCACCACGTAGATCGATCTTAGTGAACCACTTCGCCCCCTTTATGCGAGCAAAAAGATCAGTCAGTAAAGGTAACGGGTACTGGTATTTAACTGTAATCTTATTCAGAAGTCGATAGTCGATACAAGGTCTCAATGAACCATCCTTTTTACCCACAAAGAAAAACCCTGCCCCCAGTGGAGACAAAGAGGGGCGAATATGACCCTTTTCCAAAGATTCTCTGATATACTCCCGCATAGCAGTATGTTCAGGTACAGACAAATTAAACAAGCGACCCTTAGGAAATTTACTACCGGGAATCAACTCAATAGCGCAGTCACACTCTCTGTGAGGGGGGAGAGAATCAGTTTTAGGCTCCTGAAAGACATCATAAAAATCTGACAGAAATGCTGGGATCTCAGAGGGAGTAGATGAAGAAATGGGAACCAAAGGTGCATCCCCATGAATCCCCTGACATCCCCAGCTCAGCACAGACATTGATCTCCAGTCCAAGACTGGATTATGAATTTGTAACCATGGTAATCCAAGTACTAATACGTCATGTAGATTATATAACACAAGGAAACGAATAATCTCCTGATGGTCTGGGGAAAGATGCATAGTCACTTGTGTCCAATATTGTGGTTTATTGCTAGCCAAAGGTGTAGAATCAATACCCTTTAAGGGAATAGAAACCTCCAGAGGCTCTAAATCAAACCCACAACGCTTGGCAAAGGACCAATCCATGAGACTCAGAGCGGCGCCAGAATCCACATAAGCATCCACAGTAACAGATGATAAAGTACAAATCAATGTCACGGACAAAAGAAATTTAGACTGCAAGGTACCCATAGAAAAAGATTTATCAACCTTTTTATCAACCTTCTTTATGCGTTTAGAGCATGCTGATATAACATGAGCTGGATCTCCACAATAGAAGCACAACCCATTTTTGCGCCTGTAATTCTGTCGTTCGCCTCTAGACAATACACTATCGCATTGCATATGCTCTGGTGCCTTTTCAGAGGTCACCGCCAAATGATGCACAGGTTTTTGCTCAGAAGATACCGCCATATGGTGCACAGATTTTTGCTCAGAAGATACCGCCATATGGTGCACAGATTTGCGCTCCCGTAAACGCCGATCAATCTGGATAGCCAATTTCATGGCATCATTCAGACCTGTAGGCACAGGGAACCCCACCATGACATCCTTCACGGCATCAGAGAGACCTTCTCTGAAATTAGCTGCTAGAGCGCACTCATTCCATTTAGTAAGCACCGACCATTTACGAAATTTTTGGCAGTATATCTCAGCTTCATCTTGCCCTTGGGAAAGAGCTATCAAGGCTTTCTCAGCCAAAATCTCTAAATTAGGTTCTTCATAAAGCAACCCCAAAGCCAGAAAAAACGCATCTACATTTAATAACGCAGGATCCCCTGGCGACAATGCAAATGCCCAACTTTGTGGGTCACCCCGCAATAGAGAAATAACAATTTTAACCTGTTGCGCAGGATCACCAGCAGAGTGAGATTTCAGAGACAAAAACAATTTACAATTCTCTCTGAAAGTCAAAAAACGGGATCAGTCTCCGGTAAAAAATTCAGGCATAGGAATCTTAGGTTCAGACGTTGGAGCACGTATAACAAAATCTTGTAAGTTCTGGACCTTTGTAGCCAGGTTATTCAGACCTGCAACCAAACTCTGTGGATCCATGATTCAAACAGGTGTAACCAAAGCCATTCAGAGATTAAGAGGAGAGGAAAAAAAAAAAAAGGCTGAAGACTGCAGTTTAAGCAAGGAGTACAAATAAGCACTAAGGTGCACTTTCCAAACACAGAAGGAAAAAAAACCTTTTCATATCCTTTCCTGCTTTAGTGCATAGTTTTAACACATGTGGGCCGGCCAAACTGTTATGATTTTCCCAATGGCAGGGAAATCAAAATAACAACGGACTAGCTCTCGGGTGATGGGAACTAAAGTGACCGTGACCTGAACCTGACACGACACTGGAAGTAGCCGGGGAGTGTTTCCTACGATGCCCTAGACACCACGCGCCAGCCGGAGATCTAACTACCCCTATCAGAGGAATATACAGGCCTGCCTTACCTCCAGAGATGAACCCCAAAAGGAGATAGCAGCCCCCCACAGATATTGACGGTGAGTCAAGAGGAAAAGACATACGTAGGATGAACAGCAGATTTAGCACAGTGAGGTCCGCTTACTAGATAGCAGAAGTACAGGAAAGAGTCACTTCACGGTCAACTTCAAAACACTACTCAAAAACACCATCCTGAAATTACTTTAAAACTCCAGTGACAACTCATGCCACTGGAGTGGCAATTTCAGTCCACGAGAGCTTCCAGCTACAGAGAGTCACATTGCAAATAGCTGGACAAAAATAGCATAAACTAGAAACAAAATTCAACTTAGCTGAACAGGATCTTGAGGCAGGAGAATGCAACAGAATGCTACTGATACATTGATGGCCGGCATCAGACCAGCAGCCAAGCAGCCTTAAATAGGAAACTCCCCTAATGGGTGTCAACAGGTGATCAAGGATAGAAGAAGGCAAATAAGTGGCACTACCATAAAACACCACCGGGGGAGCCCACAAACAGAATTCACAACAGATATGTGACAATCTCTCACAATCCAGATTGACTAGAAAATGTCTACTCCATTTTCTGCCTCTGCTTTATACAGATTATGATAGTTTCCCCTGATTGGCTATGCTATACGATCTGATAGTATTGTTTGTACTGCATAATTGAGAAGTAGTTAGTAGGGTTGAGCGACTTTTCATTTTTTGAGAAAAACTCATGAACTGTAGCCTGGGAACTTTTTCCCACGCTCGAGGTCATATGAGGACATCCAACAGGGGGCGCATCACCGCGAATGAAGGTAACTATAGGTCATTGGCCTACATTTCCTTCATTCCCCGGGGTTTACAGGCACGAGTACAGCTGCATTAGCAGAGCTCCTGCCTGTAAAATATTTTAACCCCTTCAGATGGATTTACCTCGTGGGACGTGACAGTTCATCAGAGGGGTATGTATATTGTTGGTTTATTATTTTTCCAAGCGAGGGTGGATTGAGAGAGCAATAAAATATTAAAACAACCTGTGTGTTTATTTCATTAAAATACTTTTTAATCATGTGTGTGTGTTTTTTTAACCCTTTCATACAATTGGATTAATAATGGATAGGTGTCATAATTGACGCCTCTCCATTATTAATCTGGCTTAATGTCACCTTACAATAGCAAGGTGGCATTATCCCTTCATTACCCCATATCCCACTGCTACACGGGAATGGGAAGAGAGTGGCCAAGTGCCAGAATTGGCGCATCTTCCAGATGTGCATTTTCTGGGGTGGCTGGGGCAGATGTTTGTAGCCAGGGGGGGCCAATAACCATGTCTCTAGGCTATTAATATCTGCCCTCAGTCACTGGCTTTACCACTCTGGCGGAGAAAATTGCGAGGGAGCCCACGGCAATTTTTTCCGCGATTTAACCCTTAAATTTAATAGCTACAGCGCCGAAATTTTGCACATACACACTACTAACATTAGTAGTGTGGAATATGCAAAAAAAGGGGGATATGAGATGGTTTACTGTATGTAAACCATGTCTCATATCATGTCGGGTTTAGGCAGGAGAAATGAAAAGCCGGCAATTGAATTACCGGCTTTTCACATATATCGCGCTGAAGTAAATATAAATATATATATATATGTGTCTCAATGCCATATATATATATATATATATATATATATATATATATATATATATAAAAAACGAAACCCGACTGTGGAGCGAAGATCGCCGACGGCCGACCCGATCCCACAGTGAGATCGGGTCGGGTTTCACGAAACCCGACTTTCCCAAAAGTCGGCGACTTTTGAAATTGGCCGATCTGTTTCGCTCAACCCTAGTAGTTAGTAAACAACAGTACACACTTTCACAAGTGACACATCCCCGAATTCTGTGTTTCAGTCTCTATCTCCTGTTGTCTTCAGAATACATAGCAAAAACCTGCTGACAGATTCCCATTAAAGACTTGCACACGAGTCCCATTGTGATTCATCTACTACTGACCTACATAGTTGACAACTTTTAAAAACTGTATTTTAGGGAGGCTTTAGATTTCACATAGTCCACACCTCAGCCATGGGTTTTACAGGCCACAGAACTTTATTAGGCCCTTTCCCATCATAGAAGTTAAGGCACTGTACTACCTCTGAAATTTTGCATTAGATCACTAGAAAATGTTTACATCCCTCTTTTTATATCCTGGTGCATTTATCATTAGAAATGATCAAATCTTTTGACATTTTAATTTGGCAGATTGGACAAATTAAAAAAAATAAATACATTTACAGTGAATTGATTGGCAACAAATTGCAACACTAGAAAGACTCCAGTTGCCCTTAACCCCTTCACCCCCAAGGGTGGTTTGCACGTTAATGACCAGGCCAATTTTTACAATTCTGACCACTGTCCCTTTATGAGGTTATAACTCTGGAACGCTTCAACGGATCCTGGTGATTCTGACAGTTTTCTTGTGACATATTGTAATTCATGACAGTGGTAAAATTTCTTTGATATTTCCTGCGTTTATTTGTGAAAAAAATGGAAATTTGGCGAAAATTTTGAAAATTTCGCAATTTTCCAAATTTGAATTTTTATGCAATTAAATCACAGTGATATGTCACATAAAATACTTAATAAGTAACATTTCCCACATGTCTACTTTACATCAGCACCATTGTGGAACCAAAAATTTTTTTTGTTAGGGAGTTATAAGGGTTAAAAGTTGACCAGCAATTTCTCATTTTTACAACACCATTTTTTTTTTAGGGACCACATCTCATTTGAAGTCATTTTGAGGGGTCTATATGATAGAAAATACCCAAGTGTGACACCATTCTAAAAACTGCACCCCTCAAGGTGCTCAAAACCACATTCAAAAAGTTTATTAACCCTTCAGGTGTTTCACAGGAATTTTTGGAATGTTTAAATAAAAATGAACATTTAACTTTTTTTCACACAAAAGTTACTTCAGCTCCAATTTGTTTTATTTTACCAAGGGTAACAGGAGAAATTGGACCCCAAAAGATGTTGTACAATTTGTCCTGAGTACGCCGATACCCCATATGTGGGGGTAAACTACTGTTTGGGCGCATGACAGAGCTCGGGAAGCAAAGGAGCGCCATTTGACTTTTCAATGCAAAATTGACTGGAATTGAGATGGGACGCCATGTTGCATTTGGAGAGCCACTGATGTGCCTAAACATTGAAACCCCCAACAAGCGACACCATTTTGGAAAGAAGACCCCCTAAGGAACTTATCTAGAGGTGTGGTGAGCACTTTGACCCACCAAGTGCTTCACAGAAGTTTATAATGCAGAACCGTAAAAATAAAAAATCATATTATTTCACAAAAATGATCTTTTCGCCCCCAATTTTTTATTTTCCCAAGGGTAAGAGAAGAAATTGGAACCCAAAAGTTGTTGTACAATTGGTCCTGAGTACGCTGATACCCCTTATGTGGGGGTAAACCACTGTTTGGGCACATGGGAGAGCTCGGAAGGGAAGGAGTGCCGTTTGACTTTTCACTGCAAAATTGACAGGAATTGAGATGGGACGCCATGTTGCGTTTGGAGAGCCCCTGATGTGCCTAAACATTGAAACCCCCCACAAGTGACACCACTTTGGAAAGTAGACCCCCTAAGGAACTTATCTAGATGTGTGGTGAGCACTTTGACCCACTAAGTGCTTCACAGAAGTTTATAATGCAGAACCGTAAAAATAAAAAATCATATTATTTCACAAAAATGAACTTTTCGCCCCCAATTTTTTTTTTCCAAGGGTAAGAGAAGAAATTGGACCCCAAAAGTTGTTGTACAATTTGTCCTGAGTACGCTGATACCCCTTATGTGGGGGTAAACCACTGTTTGGGCGCATGGGAGAGCTCGGAAGGGAAGGAGCGCCGTTTGACTTTTCACTGCAAAATTGACAGGAATTGAGATGGGATGCCATGTTGCGTTTGGAGAGCCACTGATGTGCCTAAACATTGAAACCCCCCACAAGTGACACCATTTTGGAAAGTAGACCCCCTAAGGAACTTATCTAGATGTGTGGTGAGCACTTTGACCCACCAAGTGCTTCACAGAAGTTTATAATGCAGAACCGTAAAAATAAAAAATCATATTATTTCACAAAAATGATCTTTTCGCCCCCAATTTTTTATTTTCCCAAGGGTAACAGGAGAAATTGGACCCCAAACGTTGTTGTCCAATTTGTCCTGAGTATGCTGATACCCCATATGTGGGGGGGAACCACCGTTTGGGTGCATGGGAGGGCTCGGAAGGGATGGAGTGCCATTTGGAATGCAGACCTAGATGGAATGGTCTGCAGGCGTCACATTGCGTTTGCAGATCCCCTAATGTACCTAAACAGTAAAAAAAAACACAAGTGACACCATTTTGGAAAGTAGACCCCCTAAGGAACTCATCTAGATGTGTTGTGAGAGCTTTGAACCCCCAAGTGTTTCACTACAGTTTATAACGCAGAGCCGTGCAAATAAAAAATATTTTTTTTCCACAAAAATTATTTTTTAGCCCCTAGTTTTGTATTTTTCCAAGGGTATCAGGAGAAATTGGACCCTACATATTGTTGTCCAATTTATCCTGAGTACGCTGATACCTGATATCTGGGGGGGGAACCACCGTTTGAGGGCATGGCAGAGCTCGGAAGGGAAGGAGCATCATTTGCAATGCAGACTTAGATGGATTCGTCTGCACGCGTCACATTGCGTTTTCAGGGCCCCTAATGTACCTAAACAGTAGAAACCCCCCACAAGTGACCCAGTATTGGAAACTAGACCCCCCACGGAACTTATCTAGTTGTGTTGTGAGAACTTTGAACCCCCAAGTGTTTCACTACAGTTTATAACGCAGAGCCGTGAAAATAAAAAAATAAAAATGTTCCCCCCAAAATTATATTTTAGCCCCCAGTTTTGTATTTTCCCAATGGTAACAGGAGAAATTAGACCCCCAAAGTTGTTGTCCAATTTATCTTGAGTACGATGATACCCCATATGTGGGGGGGATCCACCGTTTGGGCGCATGGGAGGGCTCGGAAGGGAAGGAGCGCCATATGGAATGCAGACTTAGATGGAATGGTCTGCAGGCGTCACATTGCGTTTGCAGAGCCCCTAATGTACCTAAACAGTAGAAACCCCCAACAAGTGACACCATTTTGGAAAGTAGACCCCCTAAGGAACTCATCTAGATGTGTTGTGAGAGCTTTGAACCCCCAAGTGTTTAACTACAGTTTATAACGCAGAGCCATGCAAATAAAAAATATTTTTTTTTTCCACAAAAATTATATTTTAGCCCCTAGTTTTGTATTTTCCCAAGGGTAACAGGAGAAATTGGACCACAAAAGTTGTTCTCCAATGTGTTCCGAGTACGCTGATACCCCATATGTTGGGGTAAACCCCTGTTTGGGCGCACGGGAGAGCTTGGAAGGGAAGGAGCACTGTTTAACTTTTTCAACGCAGAATTGTCTGGAATTGAGATTGGATGCCATGTCTCGTTTGGAGAGCCCCTGATGTGCCTAAACAGTGGAAACCCCCCAATTATAACTGAAACCCTAATCCAAACAGACCCCTAACCCTAATCCCAACGGTAACCCTAACCACACCTCTAACCCAGACACACCCCTAACCCTAATCCCAACCCTATTCCCAACCGTAAATGTAATGCAAACCCTAACCCTAACTTTAGCCCCAACCCTAACCCTAACTTTAGCCCCAACCCTAAATGTAGCCTTAACCCAAGCCCCAACCTTAGCCCCAACCCTAACCTTAACCCTAGCCCTAACCCTAACCATAGCCCTAACCCTAGCCCTAACCCTAACCCTAGCCCTAGCCCTAGCCCTAACCCTAGCCCTAGCCCTAACCCTAACCCTAGCCCTAACCCTAGCCCTAACCCTAGCCCTAGCCCTAACCCTAGCCCTAACCCTAGCCCTAACCCTAGCCCTAGCCCTAACCCTAGCCCTAACCCTAGCCCTAGCCCTAACCCTAACCCTAGCCCTAACCCTAGCCCTAGCCCTAACCCTAGCCCTAACCCTAACCCTAATGGGAAAATGGAAATAAATACATTTTTTAAATTTTTTTAATTTTTCCCTAACTAAGCTGGTGATGAAGGGGGGTTTGATTTACTTTTATAGGGTTTTTTTTAGCAGATTTTTATGATTGGCAGCCATCACACACTGAAAGATGCTTTTTATTGCAAAAACATATTTTTTGCGTTACCACATTTTGAGAGCTATAATTTTTCCATATTTGAGTCCACAGAGTCATGTGAGGTCTTGTTTTTTGCGGGACGAGTTGACGTTTTTATTGGTAACATGTTCGGGCATGGGAGATTTTTTGATCGCTTTTTATTCCGATTTTTGTGAGGCAGAATGACCAAATACCAGCTATTCATTAATTTCTTTTGGGGGAGGCGTTTATACTGTTCCGGGTTTGGTAAAATTGATAAGGCAGTTTTATTCTTCGGGTCAGTACGATTACAGCAATACCTCATTTATATGATTTTTTTATGTTTTGGCGCTTTTATACGATAAAAGCTATTTTATAGAAAAAATAGCTATTTTGGCATTGCTTTATTCTGAGGACTATAACTTTTTTATTTTTTTGCTGATGATGGTGTATGGCAGCTCGTTTCTTGCGGGACAAGATGACGTTTTCAGCGGTACCATGGTTATTTATATCCGTCTTTTTGATCGCGTGTTATTCCACTTTTTGTTTGGTGGTATGAGAATAAAGTGTTGTTTTTTGCCTCGGTTTTTTTTTTTTTTTTTTTACGGTGTTCACTGAAGGGGTTAACTAGTGATATAGTTTTATAGGTGGGGTCGTTACGGATGCGGCGATACTAAATATGTGTACTTTTATTGTTTGATTTTTTTTATTTAGATAAAGAAATGTATTTATGGGAATAATTTTTTTTAATTATTTATTTATTTAGGAATTTTTTTTTTTTTTTTTTTTTTTTTACACATGTGGACATTTTTTTTTAACTTTTTTACTTTGTCCCAGGGGGGGACATCACAGATCGGTGATCTGACAGCTTGCATAGCACTCTGTCAGATCACCGATCTGACTTAGAGCAAAGCAGGCTTACCAGCGCCTGCACTGAGCAGGCACTAGGTAAGCCACCTCCCTCCCTGCAGGACCCGGATGCCGCGGCCATCTTGGATCCGGGACCTGCAGCGAGGAAGGAGGTAGGAGACCCTCGGAGCAACGCGATCACATCATATTGCTGCGGGGGTCTCAGGGAAGCACGCAGGGAGTCCCCTCCCTGCGCGATGCTTCCCTGTACCGCTGGCACACCGTGATAATGTTTGATCGCGGTGTGCCGGGGGTTAATGTGCCGGGGGCGGTCCGTGACCACTCCTGGCACATAGTGCCGGATGTCAGCTGCGATAGGCAGCTGACACCCGGCCTCGATCGGCCGCGCTCCCCCCGTGAGCGTGGCCGATCGCGCTGGACGTACTATTCCGTCCTTGGGAAGTAGGGCCCACCCCACATGGACGGAATAGTACTTCCAATGGCAGAAAGGGGTTAAAAGGCAATTATAACATTCTGGGGTCTCTTTGGACTTTATCCATTCTCCTGCAAGCTGTTTACACAAACGCAGCCTTAATAATGTCAAACATTTCACCATAGAAACAGATGCTAACCCAGTAGTAACCAACTGCCAATGTAATAACACAATGCAATTTTAGAGTATACTATAAATAAATTAAAAAAAAAAGGTCCAAAAATTATTCCTCCAATTCACTTGTGTTCTGGCTGACCATTTTGGCCACTGAATCAAACTGACAGCGTCGCTTTCAGGGATAACATCACCCTGGATTGATTGAGGCAAGTGATATCATATATTCCATAACATACTCTGCTTCTTCCCCACTTCAGAGGCGAAGGAGGCCAATTGTGACCTGCGTTTGGTAGTACTGCTGCCAGTGCAGCTGGTGACAGTGGTGGTAGTGATGCTGCTGTGCTAGCAGCTCCTACATTTTTAGCCATGTTATGGTTTTTTTTGTTAAACAAAGTGTTGTGGTGGGCACCACCTTAACCCCTTAGTGACAGAGCCAATTTGGTACTTAATGACCGAGCCAATTTTTACAATTCTGACCACTGTCACTTTATGAGGTTATAACTCTGGAACGCTTTAACGAATCCCACTGATTCTGAGATAGTTTTTTCGAGACATATTGTACTTCATGTTAGTGGTAACATTTCTTTGATATTACTTGCGATTATTTATGAAAACACGGAAATATGGCAAAAATTTTAAAAATTTTGCAATTTTCTAAATTTGTATTTTTATGCCCTTAAATCACAGAGATATGTCTCAAAAAATAGTGAATAAATAACATTTTCCACATGTCTACTTTACATCAGCACAATTTTGGAAACTAAATTTTTTTTGTTAGGGAGTTATAAGGGTTAAAAGTTGACCAGCAATTTCTCATTTTTACAACACCTTTTTTTTTAGGTACCACATCACATTTGAAGTCATTTTGAGGGGTCTACATGATAGAAAATAACCAAGTGTGACACCATTCTAAAAACTGCACTGCTCAAGGTGCTCAAAACCACATTCAAGAAGTGTATTAACCCTTACATGCTTCACAGGAACTGAAACGATGTGGAAGGAAAAAATAAACATTTAACTTTTTTTTGCAAACATTTTACTTCAGAACCATTTTTTTTTATTATTACAAGTGTAAAAACAGAAATTTAACCATAAATTTTGTTGTGCAATTTCTCATGAATACGCCGATACCCCATATGTGGAGGTAAACCACTGTTTGGGCTTAAGGAACTTATCTAGATGTGTGTGGTGAGCACTTTGAACTCCCAAGTGCTTCACAGAAGTTTATAACGTAGAGCCGTGAAAATAAAAAATCACATTTGTTTACACAAAAATGATCATTTCGCCCACAAATTCTTATTTTCTCAAGGGTAACAGGAGAAATTAGACCACAAAAGTTGTTGTCCAATTTCTCCTGAGTAGGTCGATACCCCATATGTGGGGGTAAACCACTGTTTGGGTGCACCGCAGAGCTTGGAAGAGAAGGAGTGCCGTTTTACTTTTTCAATGTAGAATTGGCTGGAATTGAGATCGGATGTCATGTCGCGTTTGGAGAGCCCCTGATGTGCCTAAACAGTGGAAACCCCCCACAAGTGACACCATTTTGGAAACTAGACCCCTTAAGGAACTTATCTAGATGTGCGTTGAGCACTTTAAACCCCAAGTGCTTCACAGAAGTTTATAACGTAGAGCCATGAAAATAAAAAATCACATTTTTACTGCAAAAATTATCTTTTATTTTCACAAGGGTAACAGGAGAAATTAGACCACAAAAGTTGTTGGGCAATTTCTTCTGAGTACGTCGATACCCCATATGTGGGGGTAAACCACTGTTTGGGCGCACCGCAGAGCTTGGAAGAGAAGGAGTGCCGTTTTACTTTTTCAATGTAGAATTGGCTGGAATTGAGATCGGACGCCATGTCGCGTTTGGAGAGCCCCTGATGTGCTTAAACAGTGGAAACCCCCCACAAGTGACACAATTTTGGAAACTAGACCGCTTAAGGAACTTATCTAGATGTGTGGTGAGCACTTTAAACCCCCAGGTGTTTCACAGAAGTTTATAACGTAGAGCCGTGAAAATAAAAAATCAAATTTTTTCTACAAAAATGATCTTTTTGTCTCCAAATTTTTATTTTCACAAGGGTAACAGGAGAAATTAGACCACAAAAGTTGTTGGGCAATTTCTCCTGAGTACGTCGATACCCCATATGTGGGGGTAAACCACTGTTTGGGCGCACCGCAGAGCTTGGAAGAGAAGGAGTGCCATTTTACTTTTTCAATGTAGAATTGGCTGGAATTGAGATCGGACGCCATGTCGCATTTGGAGAGTCCCTGATGTACCTAAACAGTAGAAACCCCCCACAAGTGACCCCATTTTGGAAACTAGACCCTCCAAGGAACTTATCTAGATATGTGGTGAGAACTTTGAATGCACAAGTGCTTCACAGAAGTTTATAACGCAGAGTCGTGAAAATAAAAAATATTTTTTTTTCCACAAAACAGATTTTTTAGCCCCCAAGTTTTTATTTTCACAAGGGTAACAGGCGAAATTGGACCCTGAACGTTGTTGACCAATTTATCCTGAGTATGCTGGTACCCCATATGTGGGGGTAAACCACTGTTTGGGCGCACGGCAGAGCTCAGAAGGGAGGGAGCACCATTTAACTTTTTGAGCGCAAAATTGGCTGTCATGTTTGGAGACCCCCTGATGTAACTAAACAGTGGAAACCCCCAATTCTAACTCCAACCCTAACCCCAACACACCCCTAACCCTAATCCCAACCCAATCCATAATGCTAATCACAACCCTAATGATAATCACAACCCTAACCCCAAAACAACCCTAATCTCAACCCTAACCATAACCCTAATCAAAACCCTAAATCCAACACACCCCTAATCCTAATCTCAACCCTAACCTCAAACCTAACCCTAATCCCAATACACCCCTAACCCTAACCTTAACCCTAATCCCAAACCTAACCCTAATCCCAAACGTAACCCTAATGCCAACCCTAACCCTAACACCAATCCTAATCCAAACCCTAATCCCAACTCTAACCCTAACTTTAGCCTCAACCCTAGCCCTAACTTTAGCCCCAACCCTAGCCCTAACTTTAGCCCCAACCCTAACCCTAGCCCTAACCCTAACTTTAGCCCCAACCCTAGCCCTAACCCTAAATTTAGCCCCAACCCTAACCCTAACCCTAAATTTAACCCTAACCCTAGCCTTAGCTTTAGCCCCAACCCTAACCCTAGCCCTAAGGCTACTTTCTCACTTGCGTCATGTGGCATCCGTCGCAATCCATCGTTTTGGACAAAAAACGGATCCTGCAAATGTGCCCGCAGGATGCCTTTTTTACCCATAGACTTTTTTATTGTATTGCCGACGGATGGCCACACGTAGCGTCCATCGTGCACTGGATCCGTTGTGTTTTGGCGGACCGTCGTCACAAAAAAAAGTTCAATATAACCTTTTTTCTGTACATCGTGTCCGCCATTTCCGCTCATGCGTGGCCGTAACTCTGCCCCCTCCTCCCCAGGACATAGACTGGGCAGCGGATGTGTTGAAAAACTGCATCTGCTGCCCACGTTGTGCACAATTTTCACAACGTGCGTCGGTACGTCGGGCCGACACATTGCGACGGCCCCGTATTGACGCAAGTGTGAAAGAAGCCTAACCCTAGCCCTAACCCTAACCCTAGCCCTAACCCTAAATTTAGCCCCAACCCTAACCCTAACCCTAATTTTAGCCCCAACTCCTCTCTCCTGCCGGCCGGCAGATGGCAGCAGAGAGCGGGCGCACTGCGCATGCGCCCGCCATTTTATTTCCATAGGAAGAAGCCGGTGGGCAGGAGGGGACGCAGGAGGACCCAGGGACACCGGTAAGTATAGCAAGGTCCCCGAATCCCCCTATTTCTCTGTCCTCTGGTGTGCGATCACATCAGAGGACAGAGAATGACCGATCGCTTTTTTTTTTTTGCGACCGCCGGTAAACAGTTAATTACCGGCGATCGCAAAACAGGGGTTGGTAAGAACCGACCCCGATCATGTTCTTTGGGGTCTCGGCTACCCCCGGCAGCCGAGACCCCAAAGATCCTCCTGGTGCCGGCCGGCGGGCGCATTTTTTTGCCAGAAGAAGATGGCGGCGCCCATCGGGAGCCACGAGGAGCACCGGGGGAGACAGGTGAGTATCTGGGGGCTATCAGGGACCCCATTTCTCTGTCCGCTGATGTGCGATCACATTGGAGGACAGAGAAATTAAAAGGGAGATCGCGTTTTTTTTTTTTTGCGATTGCCAGTAAATGGTTAATTACCAGCGATCGCAACTCAGGGGTCGTTAAAAAAAACCTGAATCATGTTCTCTGGGGGCTCGGCTACCCCTGGCAACTGAGACCCCAGAGAAAATCCGACTCTGGGGGGCACTATTCACTTTTTCCACAGCGCCGTTAATTAACGGCTCTGTGGTTTAAGTACCCTTAACTGCCGCCGTTAAAAGGCGTATCGGCAGTCGTTAAGGGGTTAATAAGGAGTGCTCAATTCACACCTGAAAATATAGACATGATTTTTTATTCTTTTATACAAAGCTGTTCATTGCCATTTCCACATTTTTTTACCGTACATTTTGTATAAGACAAACATTACATTTTGACAATATATTTAACCCTAATTATTCATCTATTGCAAAAATGGACAAAACATGAATTGCTAGGTAAATGGATACACTAACAGAAAGCAAAATGTTGCAGCAGGCCGCACTATAGGTGTGATGTGTATGGTTGTGAAATTGGACTACTAAAACAAACCTACACAGTTAAATGTCTACATTTAAAAATAAATGTATAAAATAAAATTGACACTACAACGCCCCTCCCAAAAATAACGTAATAAGTAGTGTTGAGCGATACCTTCCGATATTTGAAAGTATCAGTATCGGATTGTATCGGCCGATATCCGAAAAATATTGGATATCGCCGATACCGATACCCGATACCAATACAAGTCAATGGGACACAAATATCGGAAGTGATCCTGGATGGTTCCCAGGGTCTGAAGGAGAGGAAACTCTCCTTCAGGCCCTGGGATCCATATTCATGTGTAAAATAAAGAATAAAAATAAAAAATAGGGATATACTCACCCTCTGACGCGCCCTGGTTGTAACCGCTGCAACCGGCAGCCTCCGTTCCTAAGAATGAGCGAGTGAAGGACCTTCGATGACGTCGCGGTCACGTGAGCGGTTACGCGACCAATCACAAGACCGCGACGTCATCGCAGGTCCTTCACTCGCACATTCTTAGGAACGGAGGCTGCCGGTTGCAGCGGTTACAACCAGGGCGCGTCAGAGGGTGAGTATATCCCTATTTTTTATTTTTATTCTTTATTTTACACATGAATATGCATCCCGATCCCGATTCCCGATATCGCAAAAATATCGGAACTCGGTATCGGAATTCCGATACCGCAAATATCGGCCGATACCCGATACTTGCGGTATCGGAATGCTCAACACTAGTAATAAGATATGTTGGGTAAGTACATAGCACCTGCAACAGGGTGCTATATAGTGGCACGTACAGATGTAAAATAGAAGTGAAAAAATAAATTGTGTGTGAAAATCACACATTGGGAAAATAGACAGTTGCAGGTATTATGTCTGGGTTTTTGCGATTTTTTTGGTATTTTTTAAAAACATTTTTTTTAATTCAAATGCAGTAGGACAGATGTCAGCTACACCATATGACTGATCAATCACACTGAGTCTGGAACTGCTGGTTGAACCTATCTTAGCTCTCTTTCCCCCTGTATATTAAAACTCTATATTAATCCAAAACTACTATTCTAATTTTCTTCACTGCTGCAATTTTACTTCACATTACTGTCTGGAGTATTTATCCAGTGTTTTAGGGCTTTCTTTTCTCTCTATTGCTGAGCTATGAACACTTTCACTGCTGTAAATCACTCTAAAATGGCTGCTGCTTTCGCTGCCTCAGGCTTTGTAATGGCTACCATAGTCCCACCATATTGGCTGTGCTGTACCATGTGATGTGATATCTACAAAGCATTATGGGGAAGACCATGTCTGAGGTTTTGTAAACCTTCTAAGGCTATGTCTCCACGTTCAGGATGGCCGGCGGGATCGCCGCAGCGGCGAAACCGCTCGGCGCTAAGCCCCGCCCCCTTTCTGGGAGGCGATCATGCCGGATGTGTTAACTCTTCACATCCGGGATGATCGCTCGCTCCCATAGGGCCCTGTGATATGCCTTGCGGGGACGCTGCGTCCCCGCAAGGTGTACGGACATGCTGCGATCTGAAAAGACGCGCAGCATGTCCGGAGTCGCAGGTCCGCCGCGTGCGGGTTTCCACGCATAGTGGAGACGGGATTTCATAAAATCCCCTCCACTATGCTGGAACATCTGGACGCTGCTTGTTTGACGCTGCAGCTCTGCGCAGCGTCAAAAAAGCAGCGTTTCCTGACCGTGGAAACATACCCTAAAACTGAAGCAAAACAGACACAGAGGTCAAATTGGTGGGTGAGCCAGTGAGGTGACCTACAATAGTAAAAGGCGCCAATTATTTCCATAAAGTAGTAAGTCACAGAAAGCGTACCTATAGAAATATGCAATAGTACAAAAAGCAGATAAACAGGAAATTTCACATACATACAGGTGCGTCTCACAAAATTAGAATATCAAAAAGTTAATTTATTTCAGTTCTTCAACGCAAAAAGTTAAACTCATAAATTATATATAGTCATTACAAACAGAGTGATCTATTTCACGTGGTAATGTTCATGATCATGGCTTACAGCCAATGAAAACACTAAAGTCATTTTCTCAGTAAATTTATGACACCAGCTTGAAAAATTATTTTATAATCTGAAATGTTGGCCTACTGAAATGTATGTTCAGCAAATTCACTCAATACTTGGTCAGGGCTCCTTTTGCATCAATTACTGCATCAATGCGGTGTGGCATGGAGGCGATCAGCCTGTGGCACTGCTGAGGTGTTATGGAAGCCCAGGTTGCTTTGACAGCAGTCTTTAGCTCGTCTGCATTGTTGGGTCTGGTGTCTCATCTTCCTTTCCTGCTGGCGTAAGCGATTACCCTCTCCTTGCTTTTCTGGACCTGGGACAACACGGCTCCCAGTCCCACGTTGCTGGCATCCGTATTGTTGTGAATTAGACTTTTTTGGCTCCCTCTTGTGGTCACTAGTGATATGACTCTGGGATTGTCTTTCCTCAGTTTGGCACCCACCTGGGTCGTTAGTCCAGGGGTGTTGCTATATGAACTTCCTGAATTCTCAGTCTGGTGCTTGGCATCATTGTAATCAGTCCTTTCTGTTTGCTCCTGTCTGCTGGTCCGGGTTCTTGCAAAATTAAGCTAAGTCCTGCTTCCTTGTCTTTTGGTTATTTGCATTTCTCTTATTTTTTTGTCCAGCTTGTACTAAATGTGATTCCTGATTTTGCTGGAAGCTCTAGGGGGCTGGTATTCTCCCCCCGGGCCGTTAGACAGTTCGGGAGTTCTTGAATATCCAGCGTGGAAATTTTGATAGGGTTTTTTGCTGACCGTATAAGTCATCTTACTATATTCTGCTATTAGTCAGTGGGCCTCTCTTTGCTAAATGCCTAGTTCATTCTTACGTTTGTCTTTTCTTCTTACCTCACCGTTATTATTTGTTGGAGGCTTGTATCCAACTTTTGGGGTCTTTTCTCTGGAGGCAAGAAAGGTCTATCTTTTCCCTTCTAGGATTAGTTAGTTCTCCGGATGGCGCGAGACGTCTAGAACCAACGTAGGCACGTTCCCCGGCTGCTGCTATTTGTGGTGCTAGGATTAGATATACGGTCAGCCCAGTTACCACTGCCCTATGAGCTGGTTTTTTGTGTTTGCAGACTTAGTATTTATTTCTGAGACCCTCTGCCATTGGGGTCATAACACCGTATACAGCACAAACGGTTGGTCATATTCAGGGTAGGCCAGTACCTCTTCTCCCGTCAGCGCCAACTTTAAACAAGTGAACGATCCTTCCTGTCCATTGTTCCAATCAAATGGGGTATTCTTTCGCCAATCATTAAATTGTATAAAGTGCAAAGAATGAACACAGTAAACAAGCTCACCCACCAAACACCCAACGCATAATTCACAAATGCTTTGTCAGGGATGACGAATCATTTGACAGATTACCTGTGTATCAACTACTTGTACTATTATATTTTTCTATAGGTACTCTTTCTGTATTTTACTACTTTATATAAATAATTGGGGTATTTTACTGTCGGGGGCTCTCCTCATGGGCTCACCCACCAATTTGTCCTCTGCGTCTGCTTTGCTGGATATTTACATATGTTTTTTAATATTTGTTTTAATTTTAATAAAATCTATATTTTTTTAAATAAAGAATCATTGTAGCTCTGGGAAACATTTATTTATTTATTTTACCACTGTTATGCTTTGAGACCTCCTACTTTGCCTAAAAGTTGTAAACTTTTTAGCCTTGTACAATAAATGACAAATCAGCCATGCTACATTTATATACTACTGAAAATGTCTCATGTTTGTACTGGTAGGTTCATTTCTGTAATCCAGGTGCTTGCCCTCGCAATAATTGAAAAATATGACCTGAAAATTTAACAGAAAGGCATTTAGAGTGTATATTACTTTATTGTGAAAAATAGTTTTCTCAGTAGTAATTCATTAACTGGTCAATTTGTTTTCCAAACGTCATCATCTATCTATATAATTGTCTAAGGCTACTTTCACACTAGTCCATCGGTATGGGCCGTCGCAAACCGTGTGTTAAGTAGCACAATGGGGGCAGCGGATGCAGTTTTTCAACGCATCCGCTGCCCCATTGGAATGTCCGGGGAGGAGGGAGCGGAGTTCCGGCCGCGCATGCGCCGTCTACCGATGCGCACGATGCTGCTGCCAGCTTCCGTTCCCAGTGATGCATTGTGAAATTACCCAGATGACTTAGCGGTCAGCATCACGCGCATCCGGACAACTTAAGTGGATGCCAGTGGGTAAGTATATAACTATTTTTTATTTAACTTTTTTAAACAGGGATATGGTGTCCACACTGCTATATACTACGTGGGCTGTGTTATATACTGCATGGGCTGTGTTATATACTGCGTGGCCTGTGTTATATATTACGTGGGATATGTTATATACTGCGTGGGCTGTGTTATATACTATGTGGGCTGTGTTATATACTGCATGTGCTGTGTTATATACTGCATGTGCTGTTTTATACACTACGAGGGCTGTGCTATATACTACATACATATTCTAGAATACACGATGCATTAGAATCGGGCCACCATCTAGTAACCAAATAATTGCTGTAAATTTTGCCTCCGTATCAAAAATAACAGTATCTGACATGCTTTTTAGATTATTTATTGTAGTCACTTCTCATCTGCCAAACGATAAAACTCTGTGATTACAGATTATTATTGCCTTGTGCAAAGGTTAATGGTTTGTGCATAGAAAAACATAAAAGAAGCATAAAAACAGCCCAACTATTTTACAATTTAAAGAGGACCTGTCACCAGTAGTGTTGAGCATTCCGATACCGCAAGTATCGGGTATCGGCCGATACTTGCGGGTATCGGAATTCCGATACCGAGATCCGATACTTTTGTGGTATCGGGTATCGGTATCGAAACAACATTAATGTGTAAAAGAAAGAATTAAAATAAAAAATATTGCTATACTCACCTCTCCGACGCAGCCTGGACCTTACCGAGGGAACCGGCAGCGTTCTTTGCTTAAAATGCGCGCATTTACTGCCTTCCGTGACGTCACGGCTTGTGATTGGTCGCGTGCCGCCCATGTGGCCGCGACGCGACCAATCACAGCAAGCCGTGACGTAATTTTCAGGTCCTGAATGCCTAATTCTAGGCATTCAGGATTTGAAAATTACGTTACAGCTTGTGATTGGTCGCGTCGCGGTCACATGGGCGACGCGACCAATCACAAGCCGTGACGTCACGGGAGGCAGGAAACGCGCGCATTTTAAAATTACGTCACGGCTTGTGATTGGTTGCGTGCCGCCCATGTGACCGCGACGCGACCAATCACAGCAAGCCATGATGTAATTTTAAGGTCCTGAATGCAGAATTAGGCATTCAGGACCTGAAAATTACGTCACGGCTTGCTGTGATTGGTCGCGTCGCGGCCACATGGGCGGCACGCGACCAATCACAAGCCGTGACGTCACGGGAGGCAGGAAACGCGCGCATTTTAAAATTACGTCACGGCTTGTGATTGGTTGCGTGCCGCCCATGTGACCGCGACGCGACCAATCACAGCAAGCCATGACGTAATTTTAAGGTCCGGAATGCAGAATTAGGCATTCAGGACCTGAAAATTACGTCACGGCTTGCTGTGATTGGTCGCGTCGCGGCCACATGGGCGGCACGCGACCAATCACAAGCCGTGACGTCACGGAAGGCAGTAAACGCGCACATTTTAAGCAAAGAACGCTGCCGGTTCCCTCGGTAAGGTCCAGGCTGTGTCGGAGAGGTGAGTATAGCAATATTTTTTATTTTAATTCTTTCTTTTACACATTAATATGGATCCCAGGGCCTGAAGGAGAGTTTCCTCTCCTTCAGACCCTGGGAACCATCAGGGATACCGTCCGATACTTGAGTCCCATTGACTTGTATTGGTATCGGGTATCGTATCGGATTGGATCCGATACTTTGCCGGTATCGGCCGATACTTTCCGATACCGATACTTTCAAGTATCGGACGGTATCGCTCAACACTAGTCACCAGGTCAAATATGACCAGTTTTTGCTTTTATTTTGTTCCCTCTGCTCCTTGAATTTTTTTTTTTTTTTTTTATTTATGAATTTATTTATCTTTTAAAGCCACAATACATTTCAAGAGATTTGGGGTTTTTTATTTAGTGTAATCAATATAAATAATGTTTTTTTTTAATCAAGGGAATGCTACTTACAGTAATCTTTGGTGTCTTTTGGCTGCTCTGAATAATAATTACCCATGTGCAAGGTACATTGGTAAAGACCATACACATGAACATACTTTGGCACACTAAACAAAAGTCTAATATCTTTGAAATTGCATGGCAGATTTTAAGAAGAAAAGCAAACAAACAAAGAAAACCCCAGAATGCTAAGGAAAGCAGCCAGGATTAAATAAGAGAAAATCATGGCTACTTTTGACCTGGTGGCAGGTGTTTTTTTTAAATATATCCCGTATGGTGTAAGGCCACCAATGTTTTGTTAATTTAGATTCAACCTCCAGACCTACATATCTTTGGGATGAAAGGAATCCCTAAGATCTTGCACACTCTTTAAAGAGAGTCAGCACAGAATGACTGTTCAAACCAAGCACTAGCGCTGGCTTCATACACCCTTTATGCACCTTCCCACGTACTTGTTTTCCCTAAATGTCCAGCTTCCTCCTCTTTGACAGCTTTTTAGAGCCCGAGAAGAGCTGAGATAGAAGGAAAACAAGTAGGTGGGAAGGTGCTTTTAAATGTTTGACCTCACAATGGACCTCCAAGCGCCTGTACTTGGTTTGAACAGTTATTCTGTGCTGACAGAGACCCTTTAAATGATGCTCAGTTGCAGTGCAAGGCACAGCCTTTCACCCCGATGAATCATGACTGGATAAACATTAACCCCTTCACCACCTTTGGTTTGTCCATCTTTGAGTTTTCGTTTTTTCCTCCCCTTCTTCCTAGAGCCAGCCACAACGTTTTTATGTTTCTATCAATATGTCCATGTAAGGGCTTGTTTTTGGGGGGACGAGTTTTACTTTTGAACTACTCCATTGGTTTTACCATATCGTGTACTGGAAAATGGGGAAAAAATTCAAAATGTGGTGAAACTGCAAAAAAGTGCAATTCCATTTTTTTTTTTTTACCATGTTCCATAATTGCTAAAACTGACCTGCCGTTATGGTTCTCTACGTAATTACAAGTTTGTAGAGACCAGACATGTATAGGTTCTTTTTTAATTAGATGGTGGGAAAAAAATCAAAGTTTGTAAAAAAAAAAAAATTAAATAAAAAAAATTAAATAAAAAATAAAATGTTCAGAGACCCATAGCATCACCATTTTTCAGGCATTTCTCAGCATCTGAGCCTGGATGAGGGCTTATTTTTTGAGCGCCGAGCTGACATTTTTAGTGAAACCATTTTAAGGTTTATATGATGTTTTGATCACCCCTTATTGCATTTTAGTGCAATGTTGCAGTGACAAAATAAAAAATCGTAATTCTGGCGTTTTGACTTTTTTTCTGAATATGCCGTTTACCGATTGGATTAATTATTTTTCTATATTGATAGATTGGACAATTCTGAATGCAGCTATTCCAAATATGTATTTTTTTATGGTTTTATTTTGAATGAGACACAAGGGGTGTGATTTTAAACTTTATTTTTTTTATTTTTTTTAAACTTTTTTTAAACTTTTTACTAGCTTCAATTGCCTCCATGGGGGACTAGAAGCTGCAATCATCTGACTGTCTGTGCAACACATAGCAGAATTGCAGAGATTGACCGCGGCATTTAACATGTTAACAGCGGTGGGTGTTATGATCTGGTGGCATAAGAGCAGCATGAGACGTACTCTGGAGAAGGTGGTACCTGTACTGACCGCAGACCCTGAACTTAACACCACAACTAGAAGTAGCCGTGGAATGTACCTTTCACTCCCTAGACATCTCGACACAGCCGGAGGACTAATTACCCCTAGAGATAGAAACGAGAAAACTATCTTGCCTCAGAGAAAATCCCCAAAGGATAGACAGCCCCCCACAAATATTGACTGTGAGAGGAGAGGGAAAAAACATACACAGACTGAAATCAGAATTTAGCAAAGGAGGCCACTTCTAGCTAAATAGAAAGGATAGGACAGAGTACTATGCGGTCAGTATTAAAACACTAGAAAATATCCACCACAGAAAATACAAAATCTCCACATCTAACTAAAGATATGGAGGGTATATCTGCATCTCCAGAGATACCAGCTTGGCTAAAAAAATCCTTATACAGACCAAGCTGGACAAGACAAAAACATGGAAAAGAACGGAACAATAAGGCCCACAACATATGGACAGCAAAAATCAAGGCCAGAACTTATCTTTGTTGAAATGAACAGCAAAGCAGGAGAGACTAGGCAGGGATGTGAATCCTCCAGGAACAATGGACAACTGGCACTGACTAAAGGGTAGAGCAAGACTAAATAGCCCAGTTAGAATTGCAAAAAGTGGACACACCTGATAAATGCTGCGATCCAGAGACAGCAGCGCTACCACTTAAAACCACCAGAGGGAGCCCAAGAACAGAATTCACAACAGGTGGGTGGATTGCGATTCCACCCATGGCTGTTAGGGGCACATGACAGCTGATGAAATCAGCTGACATGTGCTGGAAAAGTTGCAGGCTCATCGCCGGAGCTCACATTAAATAGGGGGAGACTACCTATGACGTACCTATACATCATAGGTCGTAAAGGTGTTAAAGGGGTTATCTACTATTAGGACAATACTCTTCACAATCTGAGTGTTTACACCCATTAAAATAAGAATACTTATCTCCCATGCTGGCGCTGTTCCAGTGGTATTAGCACTTGCTTTCCCGGCGCTCATGTGGGGAATGGCGCCGGCACAGGAGGTGAGTATAAGTGTTTTTATTTTGACGAGGGAAAACACTGAGATGTAGAAGTTGTCCTAGTAGTGGACAATGCCTTTAAGGGGCCATAAAGCTCAAGCCTCATATTCTGTGCCAGTGACTGGAAGAGTTCCTAGGGGTTGTGTCTGCATAGTGTGCACCATCATCATCGTCATCATAAGCAGCATTTAGTAGAGTAAAAGTAGACAGAATTACAATTTAGCTATCACCTATAAGTAGATAACACACAATCTACAATTCACAAAGGGTGGTGTTCACAGCTTACCTTCTCATCCTCCCTGCACAGTGACCTTTACTAAGATCAGTACACGTCTAGAAAATTCCTCTATAGAAGTCGATGTGTCAGAGCCTGTCTGTTACTGTCTGTGGTCCATGTGTTAACAGAGCAAAAAAGCGCAACATTATTTAGCTGCACTGTCCAACATTGATGGCATTGTAATTCCGTGCTTAATTCTTAATTTTGGTATTTTAATTTAGGTATAGAAACTCGCAAGTTTGAGGACCCTTGACACTGATTGCAAGCTTGCATATTTTGGACAAAATATTGATCAATTCCTCATGTATATTGTAAATATATATTTTATTTTTTGAACGTTACTTTTATTCGGGTTGTAGTCAAGCCCATAAATGTTGGCCTTGTAAACTAGGGTATCTGTCCCCATGGGGTGCACTTAGTGCTGGACAGCCCTAGGTGGGTACGAGCGTCAGTAATAGGCTGTAAGCCAGACACTGTGCATTACCTGTATGAGACCAGCATCCTATACAAGCCTTTTTGTGCAATTTGAATACTAAGCAATCCCCCCTCCATGAACTTGTAAGTTGTGAATGGTTAAGTCATCAGTATTTTGCATCTGTGTTGCCGCCATCTTTACTACATGGGTTTGCTACATCCTGACAGTGCATTAGTTCTGAGAACTGGGCAGGTAAATACTGTTACCCTTTTTTGCTGTGTTCATTTTTAAATTTTGGGGCAAATTTTAATTCCTCTTTCTGTGGCTTTTGCTGTTAATGTTACGGTGGTCCATGTGGCTGCTATAAAATATATCTCTAAATGTTGTTAACAGCAGCTCCGCCGAGAGTCCTGCCCTCGGAATCATGTGCACAAAGAAAATAAAATCTCTTGCATCAATAAAATCTGATTAGAATCAAATAAATTAAACAGTTTCAATTGAAAAGAAAAAATAATAATCTAAGTATTCATTACCTTCATAAACCCCAATTGTCTGTATGCATTATGTGAATATACAATCTTAGAAATCGTACTTTCCTGAATCTTTGCATCTTGTGCTCTGGCACAAAACAATGCACTCATTATGGTTTTGATTATTTCTGTGGGCGTCAGACTGTGTTAGTTATTGTAATTACATATAAAAGCACACATTTTCGTTTTAGTTACATTTTCATCCTTTTCACACCAAAATTTGATAATTACATATAGTTACTTGAAGAAAAGAAAAAAGAAAGATAATGAGATCCCCCCTCCCCCACCCCATGATCTAGTAGTAGATGAAACGGACAGAATGTAGAAATTTACACGGTGCTGATAAAGTGTCAAAGCCATTAAAATGCAATTTCTCCTTTGGTTTCTTCTGTCTTGTACAATTATTAAACAAACACATGCTCAGCAATATGTTGTAAGTCATGTTGGCAGTCATTAAATCACAAAGCACTTAGAAATACTGAGCACTTATCGGATTCCTCAAGTAAACAGTGCGAGCTCTGCTTTGTCCAGCTCATTTGGATTGAGAAAGGTTCATTGCAATTCCGACCCAATTTTTCCTATCTGTTTTCTCATCAGATTGAGCCAGGACTTGCGTATTGACATGAAGGTTCTTTTATTTGGGTGGACCTGTTTGAGTCAAGTTCCTCGACTGTGACTGCCTCTCTTATTGCCATACTGTCTGTGATATTGGAAGTGTTAAAGTTGTAGTTTGGTTGGAATTTTGGACATTTATTTGCCTTTATTTCTTGTCTTTTCATTTTGTTTTTACCTATGTTTTTAGATATAGTGCAAGTACAAGAGATATGTGTATTAGAAGTTAATCTGTATCGGTGCCTGCCCTTCTTATCTCTGCTTCTGTCGCCAGGCAGCACCACACTCTTGTTACAGGTGATGTGAGGCAAAAACTCTAGTTCTATTTCCTCTGAAACTTGTAGTTCCATCTGTGCAGGGAGTTCAAGTTAATTTTTGTCACTATTTGCTTCCTCCTAGTTAAACTGGAGGGCTGCAAGCTATTTAAGCTCCTTAACGACAACAACTGTCCACTGCCAGTTATAATTTGACTAGCTCCGTGAACAGCTTTGTATCCTGTTTTGCTTTCCAGTAGACTTTCATGATTTTGACTGTTAGAATCTGTTTAGTTTTTGACTATCTGCCATTTTCTTGTGGAGTTCTGGTTGCTGGTCTTTTTCCTCTGGTGCTGGGTTTGTCTTGGGTCAGGTGATTGTATCACTCTTTATTAACCAGCACCTGCCTCCCAGTTCTTGCTGGACAACAGTGTTAATCTGCTTGAGCTCAAACTTGGTGCTTTGCTTTGTCTTCTGTGTGTGTTATTTGTGCAGTGCTGGTACCTCTGGTTCTGCTAGCCTTAATTTCTGTTTTCTATTGGTTTCTGCAGTCTTCTCTGTGTTTTCTATTAAGAGGTGACCCGTTTTTGTACCCAGTCCTTAGTTCTTTTAGGGAACCCCTTATCTATAGGTCTTCGCTTGAGATTAACCTAGGATCGTCGGTGGATCTATTTGCAAGGATTGGGTTGCCCACTCCATCATAGGGTTTCAGCCTAGTCATAGTGCAGGGTCAGTTTTCCCCCTTCTACCTTAGTCCTGTGTTGCAGATCTGTAACATTGACCTCTGCTTGTTTTTTGTCTATTCCTCTTCCTTATGATTTCGTACCTGCACTGACCACCTGGTTCCAACACCTGGCTACCTGACCAATCCTCTTGGATGCCAGCACCACCAAACAGCAGTTAATTCTGTGGCCCCCTGTCCAGGGCTCGCTGTTAAGTCCATATCCATGTTTAGGGATTAAATGGTAAAGGCTAGGGCAAGTCCTGGCATCTAGAAAATGGAGTAGCTAGTGCTAAGCCTGTTAGTATTGGCCATCTTTAGTGCTCTCAGGTGACCAAAAACAGTACCTTTGTTACACCAATCAAATTCACTTTGGATTTCATAAAAAATCTGATTTGCAAGAATCCAAATTTTTTTATTTTTTTTGCAATTTAGTTCATTCAAATACAGTAAAATGGGGACAGGACAGCTGCCATCTTGCTGGATTCAGTTTCAGGCTGGAAAGGGATAAAAAAAATATATATGAGGGCTAATAATTTATGTATGTTTATAAATATTTGCAAAAAGTATCTGGTCTCTGAAGATCCCTGAACAGTGACCGGAGCCTGAGGCAGCTTTGTGATTGGACAGGTGCTGACCTGGTAAAGGTGAGTATTTCTATGTATATCTTTTTTTTTTTCAATTATTTTTGTTAACACTGCTTATTATGCACTGTTAGGGGTCGTGTTCCCGCCTCTGCACAGAGGGAATCTCGGGCCATCTCTGCTGCGGTCTCCCATTCTTCTCCTGCCGCAGTGGAGCCTGCTCAGCGGAGACGTCGGTCCCAGTCTGACTCTGTACAAAGAGTTACTGGTGCCTTTCCTGCTTCTGCCATTGAAGTCAGTGCTGGCCAGTGGCGAGCAGACGCTTCTGGGACTAAGTCCTGCTTTTCTCGTTCTGAGCATGCCCAGAGTAAGATCTCTCAGTGGAGATCGAGGGTCACATGATCAGATACTGGAGCTAAGGCCATTGGTCCTTCAGGAAGGTCCTGTAGGTGCTCACGCTCTGTGGCAGCCTCTCATTGGTCCTTCTAGGAAGGTCCTGTACGTGCTGCAACTATTTAAGGCTCGCATGGCCGCACGGCCATGCGCTAGTATTGTTCTTTGTTATGTGCTTTGCGCCAGTGTGGTCATGTGAGAGTGTGTTCAGGGACCGGGCTGAAATAAGCCCCTAGAATGCTGGCACCTCCGGCGACGAGTTTGTGCTTGTATGTATTCAGGGACCTGGCTGAAATAAGCCCCTAGAATGCCGGCACCTCCGGCGAGGAGTTTTGTGTGCATGCGTGACCACTGACTGCTCTCCGTTTGGGCAGTTAGCCTGTGCCTCTGTGAAGTCTAACAGGGCACAATGCTTTGCTTTCACGGCTACTTGGTGAATTAACTGAGTTAGTCCATACCGCCATATAGTGCAGCCGTTTTCTAGCAGCAGGTACTCCTGCACAGTGGACCCCAGGCTGCGAAGGCACCAATATCAATAAAAACATCTCTATTTACTCGGTGCGTTCCGCTAGCCCTAACAGAATACTAGCGCCAGGGTCTGGCTAGTAAATGGCGGACTTTCAACAATCCTTGCGGTATATCCAGCAGCTGGAGGGTAGGTTGGCGGCTCTCGAGAGCTCAACCTCAGCTGTGGATGTTACCGCAGTTGCTGTACAGGCTGCTAGCGTGGCTGCAGCAACCTTGTCCACTGCCACCCCTGTTCTGACATTATCTCGCCTCCCACTGCCAGAAAAATTTTCTGGAGATAGCAAATCTTGTAGGGGATTCGTGAGTCAGTGCTCTATTCACCTCGAGCTCCTGGCTGCACATTTTCCCACTGAGCGGGCTAAGGTGGGATTTATTCTGTCCCTCTTGTCGGACAGGGTGTTGGAATGGGCTACGCCACTGTGGGAGCGTGGCGATCATGTGGTGCAGAGTGCTCCGCTGTTCCTGAGCACTCTGAAACAGGTCTTTTTAGGACCTCAAGTCACCCATGACACGGCACTCCAGCTGCTGGCATTAACTCAGGGTGAGTCCTTGGTCAGCCATTTTGCCGTCCGCTTTCGTACTTTAGCTTCTGAGCTGGAGTGGTCGGATAAAGCCCTTATCCCCATATTTTGGAGGGGCCTGGCTGATCACGTTAAGGATGCTCTGGCCACTAGGGAGATTCCTGCCACACTGGAGGAGTTAATAACTGTCTCTATTCGAATTGACCTCCGTTTTAATGAGCGGAGGTTAGAGCGAGCCCAGTGTAGGCAGAGGTTTCGGCTGGCTCTCACCTTCGCCAAACCTCTGGAATCTCCGGTCCTGGTTCTTGAGTCACATGAGGCCATGGAAGTGTCACGAGCGGGATCTAAGTCCCGGAACGCTTCTGCGCTCAAGGTCTGTCATGTTTGCCAGCAGTCAGGACATCTTGCCACCAGATGTCCCCTGCGGTCAAGGAAATGTCAGCGTCTAGTGGTAGTAGGTGGAGGTACACTAGACACGGCGACGTTTGCCTCCAAATTGTCCTTTAAGGGGACAATTATTATTGGCTCATCCTCCCACTCGGTAGAGCTCTGCATGGATTCTGGGGCGGAGGGCAATTTTATGTCTTCTGCCTTTGCCCAACATCACGCAATACCCCTGGTTATGCTAGCTCAACCAGTGACGGTATGAGTGGTGAATGGGTCGATACTGCCCTCACAGATAACACACCAGACTATCCCTCTTACTCAGTCTGTGTCGCCATCCCATCAGGAGATTATATCTCTGCTCGTCATTCCTGAGGGAATTGATGAGGTCCTGTTGGGGATACCTTGGCTACGGTACCACTCTCCTCATATTGAGTGGTCCTCAGGCAGAATTCTGGGATGGGGTGAATCTTGTGGGGGTAGGTGTCAGAGGGAGTGCGTTCAGGTTGTGACTACAGAGGTACCCGCAGATCTATCCTCTCTCCCCATGCAATATTGGTCTTATGCAGATGTGTTCTCCAAAAAGGTGGCAGAGACCCTTCCGCCCCAGCGCCCTTATGACTGTCCTATTGATCTCTTGCCTGGTGCTAAGCCTCCCCGGGGTCGAGTTTATTCGTTATCTCTCCCGGAGACAGAGGCAATGTCTCAGTACATTCAAGAGAATCTGGCAAGAGGGTTCATCAGGAAGTCATTGTCACCTGCTGGGGCTGGGTTCTTCTTCGTGCAGAAGAAGAATGGGGAACTGCGTCCATGTACAGACTACAGGGGTCTTAACGCCATCACCGTTAAGAATAAGTATCCTTTGCCCTTGATATCTGAGCTCTTCGATAGGCTTCGGGGAGCAAGGGTGTTTACTAAACTAGATCTGCGGGGTGCTTACAACCTGATTCGCATCCGTGAGGGGGATGAATGGAAGACGGCTTTTAACACCAGGGATGGGCACTATGAATATCTGGTGATGCCCTTCGGGCTCTGTAATGCCCCAGCCATTTTCCAAGACTTTTTGAACGACATGTTCCAGGATATGCTCACAACCTCGGTCATAGTCCATCTGGATGATATTCTCATCTACTCTCCAGATATTGACTCCCACTGGAGAGATGTTTGCAAAGTCTTCGACCTCCTACGGGCAAACTCCCTCTATGCCTAGTTGGAGAAGTGTATGTTCGAGCAGGAGTCCTTACCTTTCCTAAGCTATATCATCTCCGCCCAGGGATTGGCTATGGATCCTACCAAACTACAGGCTGTGATGGACTGGCAGGAACCCCATTCTCTTAAAGCGGTGCAGCGCTTTATGGGGTTCATTAATTATAATCGCCAGTTCATTCCGCACTACTCAACTTTGGTAGCTCCCTTGGTTGCCCTCACCAAGAAGGGGGCAAATCCCAAATTGTGGTCTGAGGACGTCTCCAAGGCCTTTAACTCCATAAAGTCACACTTCGCTAGCGCTCCCATCCTACTTCGCCCCGATGTAGATAAGCGATTTATCATGGAGGTGGATGCCTCATCTGTTGGTGCTGGAGCAGTCCTCTTCCAAAAGGATGCTAAAGGTCGGAAGCATCCTTGCTTCTTCTTTTCTAAGACCTTCTCACCAGCAGAGAGGAATTATTCCATCGTGGACAGGGAGTTGCTAGCCATGAAGTTGGCGTTCTCGGAGTGGAGACATCTCTTGGAAGGAGCTCGTTTTCCCTTCCAAGTCTTCACAGATCATAAAAATTTGGTGTACCTGCAGACAGCCCAGCGGTTGAATTCTCGCCAGGCCAGATGGTCCTTGTTCTTCTCCCGGTTTCATTTCACTCTCCATTTTCTTTCTGGAGAGAAGAACATTCGTGCCGACGCTCTCTCTCGCTCTGTTGTGTCATCTGTGGAGGAGGAAGAGGAGCCTCGGCTTATTGTCCCCACCGAGAGCCTGAGAACTGTGGCACCGGTTTCGCTAGAGTCTGTGCCTCCGGGCAAGACTTTTTTACCATCCAGTTTGTGACCGGAGGTTCTCTCATGGGCACACTCGTCCAGGGTGGGTGGACATTTGTGTTCCAAAAGGACATCTGAGTTACTGGCAAGGACATACTGGTGGTGGCATATGGCTCGTGATGTCGCAGACTATGTTCGGGCGTGTGTCTCTTGCGCCAAGAACAAGTCCCCTCGGCAACGGCCAGCTGGGTTGCTTTACCCTCTGCCAATGGCGGACAGGCCCTGGGAGATGGTCGGGATGGATTTTGTGGTGGGCTTACCCAAGTCTCGTAGTTGCACCATTTTCTGGGTGATCACCGACCATTTTTCCAAAATGGTTCATTTGGTGCCTCTTCCACGGCTACCTTCTGCACGGGCTCTGGCAACCTTGTTCATCATGCATATCTTTCGCTTACACGGTATGCCGGACAAGATTGTCAGTGACCGGGGTCCCCAGTTTGCGTCTCGATTCTGGAGGGAGCTTTGTCGTCTACTCAGTATTGAGTTAAATCTCTCCTCGGCTTATCATCCCGAGACGAATGGGTTGGTTGAGAGAGCCAATCAGACTTTGGTCACTTATTTACGACATTTTGTTTCTGCCAGGCAGGATGACTGGGCATCCTTGTTACCCTGGACAGAGTTTGCCCTTAACAACGCTGTAGCCGACTCCACCGGTCAGACTCCTTTCCTCCTTAATTACGGCCAGCATCCGCGGGTTCCTGTGCCTATGCCCGTGTCCTCTGCTGACTCCAGGGTGGCAGACTGGGCAGTGGAGGCACGAGACATTTAGTACCGCACTCAGGATGCCATCTGGGTCTCCAAGGAGAGAATGAGGTCCTCCGCCTATGCACATCGGCGCCCTGCCGCGACCTTTGCTCCTGGCGACTTAGTGTGGCTCTCTGTTGTGAATTCTGCTTTTGGGCTCCCTCCGGTGGTAGTAGGTGGTTATGCAGTTGTCCCTGGGTTGCAGTCCTGGTCAGGTGTGTCTGCTGATTGCAGTTCTGACTGGGGTATTTAGGTGTGCAGGATTCATTAGTCCTTGCCAGTTGTCAATTGTTGTTGGGAGGTTATGGACCTCTGCCTGATTCCTCCTGCCTTTCTGCCAAATCAGCAAAGATAAGTGTCTGTTTTTTTTTTCCTGTGGCACACATGTGGTGTGCTTCACAATTCTGTGCTATTCCTTGTGTTTTCTTGTCCAGCTTAGATTGTGTCAGTATTTTCTCAGTCTTGTTGGATTCTCTGGAGTGGCAGATATACATTTCATGTCTTTAGTTAGATTGTGGAACTTTTTGTATTATCTGCTGTGGATATTTTTGGAAGGGTTTTAATACTGACCGCCTAGTAATCTGTCCTATCCTCTCCTATTTAGCTAGAGTGGCCTCTTTTGCTAAATCCTGTTTTCTACCTGCGTGTGTCTATTCTTCTCCTACTCACAGTCAATATTCGTGGGGGGCTGCCTATCCTTTGGGGGTCTGCTCTGAGGCAAGGTAGCATTCCTATTTCCACCTATAGGGGTATTTAGTCCTCCGGCTGTGTCGAGGTGTCTAGGGTTTGTTAGGCACACCCCACGGCTACTTCTAGTTGCGGTGTTAGTTAAGGATTTGCGGTCAGTACAGGTTCCACCGTCTCCAGAGAAAGTTTCATGTGGCTCCAAGGTCACCGGATCGTAACAGCTCTCCGCTCGTAACATCAGGCTGCGTTTTGAGTCCACTAAGTTTGCTCCTCGCTACTTGGGTCCCTTCAAGGTCCTCGAACAGGTTAATCCTGTGGTCTACCATCTAGCCCTTCCTCCATGCCTCGGTATCACCGACACCTTTCATGTGTCCCTTCTTAAGCCCGTATACATGTCCCGGTTTTCTGAGTCATCTGCCGGGACATCGGGTTCATCTACGGACGATTACAAGGTGAACGCTATTTTGGGGTGCAAGGTGGTTCGTGGCAAAAAATTTTATTTGGTGGACTGGGTTACGGCCCTGAGGATAGGTCCTGGGAGCCTGCTGAGCTCATTGCTGCCTTCGAACGTAGCGAGGCCCAAGGGGGGGGCCCTAGGAGGGGGGGTAATGTTAGGGGTCGAGTTCCCGCCTCTGCACAGGGGGAATCTCGGGCCATCTCCGCTGCGGTCTCCCATTCTTCTCCTGCCGCAGTGGAGTCTGCTCAGCGGAGACGTCGGTCCCAGCGTCTCGCTCAGTCTGACTCTGTACAAAGAGTTACTGCTGCCTTTCCTGCTTCTGTCATTGAAGTCAGTGCTGGGCAGCGGCAAGCAGACGCTTCTGGTACTAAGTTCTGCTTTTCTCGTTCTGAGCATGCCCAGAGTAAGATCTCTCAGTGGAGATCGAGGGTCACATGATCAGATACTGCAGCTAAGGCCATTGGTCCTTCAGGAAGGTCCTGTAGGTGCTCACGCTCTGTGGCAGCCTCTCATTGGTCCTTCTAGGAAGGTCCTGTACGTGCTGCAACTATTTAAGGCTCGCATGGCCGCACGGCCATGCGCTAGTATTGTTCTTTGTTATGTGCTTTGCGCCAGTGTGGTCACGTGAGAATGTGTTCAGGGACCCGGCTGAAATAAGCCCCTAGAATGATGGCACCTCCGGCGAGGAGTTTGTGTTTGTATGTATTCAGGGACCTGGCTGAAATAAGCCCCTAGAATGCCGGCACCTCCGGCGAGGGGTTTTGTGTGCATGCGTGACCACTAACTGCTCTCTGTTTGGGCAGTTAGCCTGTGCCTCTGTGAAGTCTAACAGGGCCCAGTGCTTTGCTTTCACGGCTACTCGGTGAATTAACTGAGTTAGTCCATACCGCCATATAGTGACGCCGTTTGCTAGCAGCAGGTACTCCTGCACGGTGGACCCCGGGCTGCGAAGGCACCAATATCAATAAAAACATCTCTATTTACTCGGTGCGTTCCGCTAGCCCTAACATGCACTCTGTTAATTTTGATAGGTCATCAATAAATGATCGATGGGAGTACAACACCTGACACACCCTCCGATTAGCTATTATGGGTGCTCTCAGCGATGGCCTGAAGTACTCAGCTGCGGAACTGCACTGCACAGCTCGATCAACTGCATAGTGGCTGCAGACGGGTCCTGAACATATGCCCCCTATTGATTTGAATAAGTGGCAAATGTACAGTACATGACCTAGGCCACTATGCAGTTGATGGAGCTGTGCAGCTTCGCATCTGAGCATGTCAAGCTACCACATCCAGAAAAGGTGATGGGCAGGTGTACCAGGTGTCACACTCCCTCCGATTGGATATTCATGAACAGAGAATACCATCTTAAACTGATGTTCCTAAAAGAAGTTGAACTGTCTTTAGACTGAAATCTTTATGGTTGTTGGGTGAGGCTATGCCAAAATGGAGAAATATTTTTATTAGTGAAAGACATATAAGTAGATTGTGTTTTAAAACGTTTTTCTTGTTACACAGATGTTAGGCTCTGTTACCCAAAGCATTGGGCCCAATTATACGTCGGTGCGGACCATCGGTGGTCGTTTGTACCCATTGTAAGATGGAATGGGCTAAGTGTTGTGGCTTCCATTATAAATAGATGTGTGAACAAATCCTTCACATTTATAATGGTGTTTCTTACATTTACACAACATAAATTTATTGTAAGGATTTTTCAGATACACCACCTATGAAGAGTAAATGTCATTTTAATTTTTATTTCAGGAATCAATAATACACATAAAATAAATTACATAGGTTTTTTTTTTACATTTTCATAATAGAAATCTGCTTCTTTCACCTGCTGGGTTGATCTTTCACTTTCAAAGAGTATTCAAAGTTTGCCATTACTAAATTACTGAGATATATGATAGTTGATGACTATAAAATTATATGGAGTGAAGAGGAGAAGGAGGAGTTGGAGGCAGACACATTCATTCTGCTGCAAGTTCTCCTGAAACAACAGTTCTAGTTCTACATAGAACTTCATGAACCCCAAGAGCCATCTCCTATCTCAGTAATGAGAACGTCTGTATTCATTGAAGACAGATTTTATCCCTGAATTGAAAATTTTGAGAATAAAACATCAGATAAGAAAGAACAATAAGCACATTTCTCTAATAAGATATGTATCACAAAGTTTCTTATTTTTACGTGGACTTTAATTTATGAAAAACAAATAAATAAAACGTCAGTCACCATACAATGTGCTGTAATACAGTATGTTTCACGTCACAGAATAACGACACTTACAGAACTGCATTTCTTCCTAAGCCGACATTTCATTAGTGTATTCTAGTCTACTCTCTGATTTGGATAGATTTAATATATGAATATAGGTTGAATCACTTTGCCAGTTGGGAATTCTTGCGATAATTATGCAGAGTTTATATGATGATAGCTTGAAGTTAGTATGTCTCCAAGGAAAGCCACTGTGTATCTTTAGCTTAATGAGAATGTTAAACAAGGCAAGTGGATGCCATTTCATGGAGAACATGAGATTCTTAAAATGTATTTTCCATACATAGATGGAGGTACTGTACAAATATAAATTTTTAACTAACAGTGATACACACAAAATATCAAGATTAATCACTTTCTAGCTGTGGGATATTTAGCATAATCATTGAAGGTACAGTTGTGGCATGTTATTGATGATTTATTCAGATTGTCCAATGTGATGTATGATGTTTGTTATGTATTGTAAGTAGTGATGAATGAACGTGCTTGGATAAGGTATTATCAGAGCATGCTCATGTTCTAGCCGAGCATCTTTGGTGTGCTTGAAAAATATGTTTGAGACACCGCTGCTGCATGTCTCGTTGCTTTTAGACAGCAGCAACACATGCAGGGATTTCCTAAGAAACAGGCTAACAGTCGTGAAACATGCAGCTGCAGGGACTCAAACATATTTTTCAAGCACACCAAAGACGCTCGGTTAGCATAACGCCTTATCCCGTGCGTACGCGTAAGAGATCATCCGACCATTGCAAATGACCAGAAATGGTAAATAAGACATAGTGATGATCCATGGCCCATTGAAAGCATCAACATTTGGGTACAAAGTAATTAATATCGGCTATACAGTCATCTTTGTGGTATATCTTCATTACATTTTTTTTTTTTTTTTACCAAAGCTTCAATTATTTATTTTATTATTATTTATCTGGAGACTGTCACTAAGTTGAAGTCAATACTTATTATAACCCCAGATTCATCACGGAGTGTACTGCAGTGAACAGGGTTGGACAGGCCCACAAGAGCACCAGAAGATTTTCTGATGGGCCCATGCTCTATCCCAATAACATGTCCCTAACATGTGAGATACAATAGTGAAACAAAATTAAAATTAGATTGATTTCTTAGTGTGATTCATAAATAGCTTATTAGACATTACTTTACAACATAATAAAAGTGGATGTAGACATGTTCTGTATGAATGGAGAGTGTCACTCCCTCTTCCAGTCCAAGGACCCCCACTCTAATAATGGTTGTGATTGATTAACATTTGAGATTGAAATTGTGAGATCCTTTGTGCAGTGGCTACTTCAGTAGTTTGTGGCCACCAGAAGGCAGCCCTGAAAACCTCCCCCACCTTCTTTTATTAACCCAGCACCTCCTCTGACTAGTACACATGGAGCAACGTCATGCATGCGTCCCTCCACAAGGATGATGTTGTGGTTGACATACTAATGGAATGGAATAGTGGAATTGGAAATCCAAGCAAGCAGGAGAAGGTTTGAAGGGCCACTTTTCAGTGGCCAAGGACTACTGTTATAACTAGAGGCAGGCATAAGATTGGTACAACCTGTGCGGTCACACATGGGCACAAGAGGTAAGGGGGCCACTTACTGCTCCAAAGCAGGTGGAATTGTGCATTATCATGAGCTATTGGACTGCCAAGGGCAAATATACTGTTTCCACCAATAGACAGGATGCTCATCTCTAATTAATCTCAAAGGGTAATAACTAGTGTTGAGCGATACCTTCCGATATCGGAAAGTATCGGTATCGGAAAGCATCGGCCGATACCGTCAAAGTATCGGATCTAATCCGATACCGATACCCGATCCCAATGCAAGTCAATGGGACGAAAATATCGGAATTAAAATAAACCCTTTATAAACTTGTAGGTTCATTCTACATGAAGGAAAACAACTAAGAATAATGTAGGATGTATTGGGGGAGGTGGCGGAGACATTAAAGGCACAGAGGTTTAGCCCAATCAAATAGAATACCAGGATTTTTTTTTTTTTATGACGTTCGGCGTTAGAAAGATTTTGACTGTTATTTTTTTTTTATTTTATTTTGTCAGATATTGATGTTTCACTACTTCCACGCCCTTCACCTTCTTTTTTACTTCTCCCACACTTTCTTCTTCATTATCCTCATCATCAGCTTCTTTGACATCAACTTCTTCACCTTATTCATCTTCTTCTTCATCTTCTACCTATTATTTTTTTGTTACATTGTTCATATTCTTTTTATTTTACTATTATCTTCTTCATATTCAACTTCTTCATCATATTCTTATTTGTGACAGGCATTCCCGTAGTTGTTATCTATAAAAGTTTGAAGATTACACCTTACGTTCTGCCTGTCACAAAACAGTTACATTTGTCCGCGTTCAGTTTGGCCTGCAGCATCAGGCTTTATCCAGGGGCACCACGAGGAGGAACGGACTCACCCCCATACACTGCTTAGTCTTCTTCTGCTTATAATTTAGATAATATCTTTTGCTCTGATATTTAGTCTTATGCTTAATGTTCTTCTGCTCTTTGTTCTGCAGCCTCTTGTTCTTCTGCTTCTCGGTCTTCCAGGTCGTCGTCGTCTCCAGGGTCGTCGTCTCCGGGGTCGTCGTCATCGGGGTGGTCTTCAGGGTCATCATCTCCAGGGTCGTCGTCATCACGGTGGTTGTCGTCTCCGGGGTCGTCGTCATCGGGGTGGTCTTCAGGGTCATCGTCTCCAGGGTCGTCGTCATCACGGTGGTTGTCGTCTCTGGTGTCGTCGTCATCTTAGGGGTGGTCTTCCGGGTCATCGTGTTTAGTCTCTTGAACTTGGAAATGTAGCAGAAGGTACAAGAAGGCTGAGAAAATGCCGAGAAACAGCTGATGGAACTGGAACTCGGATGGCTACCCGAAGGTCCAAGAGCCAATGGAACTACCGAGGACCAGCTGACGTTACTGGAACCCGGTTACTAAGCAGGAGGTACCCGTGCCTGAAAGCACTACCAAGGACCACCTGATGTTGGTGGAACTTGGATACCCAGAGGGAGGCACCTAAGCCAAAGGCTCTGCCCGGAACCAGCTGACGGTACTGGAACCAGGATGGGGAGCAGAAGGTACAAGAGCAAAAGACACTGCCGAGAACCAGCTGACGGTGCTGGAACCCGGATGGGTAGCAGAAGGTCCAAGAGCCAATGGAACTACTGAGGACCAGCTGACGTTACTGGAACCCGGTTACAAAGCAGGAGGTACCCGTGCCTGAAAGCACTACCAAGGACCACCTGACGTTGGTGGAACTCGGATACCCAGAGGGAGGCACCTAAGCCAAAGGCTCTGCCCGGAACCAGCTGACGATACTGGAACCAGGATGGGGAGCAGAAGGTATAAGAGGTAAAGACACTGCCGAGAACCAGCTGACGGTGCTGGAACCCGGATGGGTAGCCGAAGGTCCAAGAGCCAATGGAACGACCGAGGACCAGCTGACGTTACTGGAACCCGGTTACTAAGCAGGAGGTACCCGTGCCTGAAAGCACTACCAAGGACCACCTGACGTTGGTGGAACTCGGATACCCAGAGGGAGGCACCTAAGCCAAAGGCTCTGCCCGGAACCAGCTGACGGTGCTGGAACCAGGATGGGGACCTATTCAAGCTTGTCTTCCTAGAGCCCCAACTGGCGGTGTTGGAGCCCAGGGTCAGCAGGAGGAGGAGAGGGAGCAGAGTGTAGGCCGAAGCCTGCACTGGCGGCAGCTTTGGGTCTGTTGTGCCTGCGTGGCAGTTGCAGGACACGTTGCCGGCTGCACAGCAGGGGAACAGCTGGCGGTGCTGAACCCCACTGACACATTGGCTGGTGTTTGGCTCTGTGCAGCTAGCAGTACCGGGCCCCAACTGGCGGTGTTGGAGCCCGGGCTCTGCAGGGGGAGCAGAGTGTAGGCCGAAGCCTAATTGAACCAATTTCAAAGGTAACCTTTAACCCCCCCTCAGGTGTTACAAAGTAGAAGAGCCACAGCTTATGCAGCAGTAGTGCTGCACAAGTCAAAGGTTGCTCTTTTAATTTTTCTCCTTGCACACGCTGAAAGAAACACGTATAACATTTAGCCCTTTATACAGTCAAACTGTGTTGGAGGCGCGAGTTCCCTTCGTAATGAGACGCAGCACAGATGTCAAGAATCCCACCTTGGTGCTGGGTGCAGCCTCCTGAGCGTTGTTATTTGCTGTACAGGAGTCTGCGCTGTCGTGTTATCCCCTGGCCTAGCGCTGTTAGCGCTGCCCATCTTCTGACATCATTTAATGTCGGCCGGTGCGGTTTGCGATGACCATGAATCCCAGCCCCGCAGTGTCTTAACATTGTTAAAACACTGCGGGTCTGGGATTCATGGTCTGGCGCAGCACATATGTTCGCCTCTCACACTCGGGTCCTTACACCCGCTTCAGACTGTGCGGCGTCAGCTGATCCCTTATCGCATGACACGGCCATGAAGCCGCACAGTCTGAAGAAGGCGGAAGGAGATGAGGGACAGGCGAACTGATGCACTGCTCATGCCCATCAATCACACCCTCGTAGTCCGAATAAATAAGACACCGAGGGGCGTTGTGTGGGTCAGGGCGGCCGCAGAGGCGCAGGCAGCCAAACAATGATGCCAGAAGACGGGCAGCGCTACCAAGGGGGTTGCAGCGTGTCATTACAAAGGAAAGTCACACCACCGGGACGGTTAAATGGTCACACAGAGGACACATTTTAGACGTGTTTTCAGTTCCACATGTGCGAGGAGAATACGTTTATGAGCCACCTTGCACACATGCAGCATTACCGCTGTACAAGGTGGCTGTAAAACGTACAAACGCCTGGGGGAGGGGGGACAGGTTCCCTTCAATTTCAGTTCTTGTGTCTGCGTGGCTTTTGCAGGACACGATGCCGGCTACACAGCAGGGGAACAGCTGGCGGTGCTGAACCCCACTGACACATTGGCTGGTGTTTTTCTCTGTGCAGCTAGCAGTACCGGGCCCCAACTGGCGGTGTTAGAGCCCAGGGTCAGCAGGAGGAGGAGATGGAGCAGAGTGTAGGCCGAAGCCTGCACTGGCGGCAGCTTTGGGTCTGTTGTGCCTGCGTGGCAGTTGCAGGACATGTTGCCGGCTGCACAGCAGGGGAACAGCTGGCGGTGCTGAACACCACTGACACATTGGCTGGTGTTTTTCTCTGTGCAGCTAGCAGTACCGGGCCCCAACTGGCGGTGTTGGAGCCCGGGCTCTGCAGGGGGAGCAGAGTGTAGGCCGAAGCCTAATTGAACCAATTTCAAAGGTAACCTTTAACCCCCCCCTCAGGTGTTACAAAGTAGAAGAGCCACAGCTTATGCAGCAGTAGTGCTGCACAAGTCAAAGGTTGCTCTTTTAATTTTTCTCCTTGCACACGCTGAATGAAACACGTATAACATTTAGCCCTTTATACAGTCAAACTGTGTTGGAGGCGCGAGTTCCCTTCGTAATGAGACGCAGCACAGATGTCAAGAATCCCACCTTGGTGCTGGGTGCAGCCTCCTGAGCGTTGTTATTTGCTGTACAGGAGTCTGCGCTGTCGTGTTATCCCCTGGCCTAGCGCTGTTAGCGCTGCCCATCTTCTGACATCATTTAATGTCGGCCGGTGCGGTTCGCGATGACCATGAATCCCAGCCCCGCAGTGTCTTAACATTGTTAAAACACTGCGGGGCTGGGATTCATGGCCTGGCGCAGTACATATGTTCGCCTCTCACACTCGGGTCCTTACACCCGCTTCAGACTGTGCGGCGTCAGCTGATCCCTTATCGCATGCCACGGCCATGAAGCCGCACAGTCTGAAGAAGGCGGAAGGAGATGAGGGACAGGCGAACTGATGCACTGCTCATGCCCATCAATCACACCGTCGCAGTCCCAATAAATAAGACACCAAGGGGCGTTGTGTGGGTCAGGGCGGCCGCAGAGGCGCAGGCAGCCAAACAATGATGCCAGAAGACGGGCAGCTGTCATGATTCCCCAATGGCATGGGAACATCAGAAACACCAAAATAACAGACTAGCCCTCGGGTGATGGAAACTCAAGCTGACCGTGACCTAAATCTACCACACAACTAACAGTAGCCAGGAAGCATTCCTACGGCTGCCTAGATGCCATGCGCCAGCCGGAGAACTAACTACGCCTGGAAGAGGAAGGAACAGACCTGGCTTACCTCTAGTGAAATTCCCCAAAGATGATAGTAGCCCCCACATATATTAACGGTGAGTTCAGAGGAAAAGACATACACAGTATGAAGGTAGATTTAGCAAAGCAAGGTCCACTTACTAGATAGAGGAAGGATACAAAAGAGGACTTCACGGTCAGCTGAAAAACCCTTTCAAAAACCCATCCTGAAATTACTTTAAGACTCCTGTGTCAACTCATGACACAGGAGTGGCAATTTCAGTCCACAAGAGCTTCCAGTAACAGGAAATGACAAACTGTAAACTGGACAAAAAATACAAAACAAAAAGGACAAGAGTCCACTTAGCTGATCAGCAGACTGGTAGCAGGAACATGCAACTGAAAGACTCAGGTTACAATGATGACCAGCAAGGAAGTGACTGGAGAGCAAGGCTAAATAGGGAACTCCCAAAACTGATGGAAGCAGGTGAGCTGAGGCAGAAAAGAACACACAAGTCTCCAGTACCACCAGCCACCACTAGGGGAGCCCAAAAAGCGGATCACAACAGTACCCCCCCCTTAAGGAGGGGGCACCGAACCCTCACAAGAACCGCCAGGGCGACCTGGATGAGCCCTATGAAAGGCACGAACCAAATCCGAGGCATGAACATCAGAGGCAGTTACCCAAGAATTATCTTCCTGACCATAGCCCTTCCATTTAACCAGATACTGGAGTCGCCGCCTGGAAATACGGGAGTCCAAGATCTTCTCTATAACGTACTCCAATTCACCCTCAACCAGCACAGGAGCAGGAGGTTCAGCAGAAGGAACCACCGGCACCTCGTATCTCCGCAACAACGACCGATGGAACACATTATGGATAGCGAAAGATGCCGGGAGGTCCAAACGAAAGGAAACAGGGTTAATAATCTCCAAAATCCTATAGGGACCGATGAACCGAGGCTTAAATTTAGAAGAAGAAACCCTCATTGGGACAAAACGGGAAGACAACCACACCAAGTCCCCAACACGAAGGCGAGGACCAACCCGACGCTGGCGGTTAGCAAACCGCTGAGTCCTCTCCTGGGACAAATTCAAATTGTCCACCACTTGTTCCCAAATCCGATACAACCGATCCACCACAGCATCTACTCCAGGACAATCCGAAGACTCCATCTGACCAGAAGAAAAACGGGGATGAAACCCCGAATTGCAAAAGAAAGGGGAAACCAAAGTGGCCGAACTAGCCCGATTATTAAGAGCAAACTCCGCCAACGGCAAAAAGGCAACCCAATCATCCTGATCCGCAGACACAAAACACCTCAAATACGTCTCCAAAGTCTGATTAGTTTGCTCCGTCTGGCCATTAGTCTGAGGATGGAAGGCAGACGAAAAAGACAAATCAATGCCCAACCTAGCACAGAATGCCCGCCAAAATCTAGAAACGAACTGGGTACCCCTATCAGAAACGATATTTTCAGGAATACCATGCAAGCGAACCACATTTTGAAAAAACAAAGGAACCAACTCAGACGAGGAAGGCAACTTCGGCAATGGCACCAAATGAACCATCTTAGAAAAACGGTCACACACCACCCAGATAACAGACATCCTCTGAGAGACAGGAAGATCAGAAATAAAGTCCATCGAGATGTGCGTCCAAGGCCTCTTCGGAATAGGCAAGGGCAACAACAACCCGCTAGCCCTAGAACAACAAGGCTTGGCCCGAGCACACACATCACAAGACTGCACAAAAACACGCACATCTCGAGACAGAGGTGGCCACCAGAAGGATCTAGCCACCAAATCCCTGGTACCAAAAATTCTAGGATGACCCGCCAGCGTAGAAAAATGAACCTCCGAGATGACTCTACTGGTCTAATCATCAGGAACAAACAGTCTACCAGGTGGACAGCGATCAGGTCTATCCGCCTGAAACTCTTGCAAAGCACGTCGCAGATCTGGGGAAATAGCGGATAATATCACCCCATCCTTAAGGATACCTGTAGGTTCTGAATCACCAGGGGAATCAGGCTCAAAACTCCTAGAAAGGGCATCTGCCTTCACATTCTTAGAACCTGGTAGATATGAGACCACAAAATTAAACCGAGAGAAAAACAACGACCAGCGCGCCTGTTTAGGATTCAGGCGCCTGGCAGACTCAAGATAAATCAGATTCTTGTGATCAGTCAAAACCACCACCTGATGTCTAGCACCCTCAAGCCAATGACGCCACTCCTCAAATGCCCACTTCATGGCCAAAAGCTCCCGATTACCGACATCATAATTTATTTCGGCGGCAGAAAATTTTCGAGAAAAGAACGCACAAGGTCTCATCACTGAGCAATCGGAACTTTTCTGCGACAAAACCGCCCCCGCTCCGATCTCGGAAGCATCGACCTCAACCTGAAAGGGGAGAGAGACATCAGGCTGGCGCAACACAGGGGAAGACGAAAAGCGGCGCTTAAGTTCCAGAAAGGCCTCCACAGCGGCAGAGGACCAATTGGCAACATCAGCACCCTTCTTAGTCAAATCCGTAAGAGGCTTAGCAACACCAGAAAAACCAGTTATAAATCGACGATAAAAATTAGCAAAGCCCAAGAACTTCTGAAGACCCTTTAGAGAAGTAGGCTGCGTCCAGTCACAAATAGCCTGAACCTTGACAGGGTCCATTTCAACAGAAGAAGGGGAAAAAATGTACCCCAAAAAGGAAATCTTTTGAACCCCAAAAACACACTTAGAACCCTTTACACACAGAGAATTCTCCCGCAAGACCTGAAAAACCCTCCTGACCTGCTGAACATGAGACTCCCAGTCCTCAGAAAAAATCAAAATATCGTCCAAATACACAATCATAAATTTATCCAGATATTCATGGAAAATATCATGCATAAAGGACTGAAAAACTGAAGGTGCATTAGAAAGGCCGAAAGGCATTACTAAATACTCAAAGTGGCCCTCAGGCGTATTAAATGCGGTTTTCCACTCATCCCCTTGCTTAATTCGCACCAAATTATACGCCCCACGGAGATCAATCTTGGAGAACCACTTAGCCCTCCTTATGCGAGCAAACAAATCAGTAAGCAGCGGCAACGGATACTGATATTTGACAGTAATTTTATTCAGGAGTCGATAATCAATACAAGGCCTCAGCGAGCCATCCTTTTTAGAGACAAAGAAAAACCCAGCTCCTAAAGGTGATGAAGAAGGACGAATATGTCCCTTTTCCAGGGACTCCTTAACATACTCTCGCATGGCAGCATGCTCAGGTACAGATAGGTTAAACAAACGACCCTTTGGAAATTTACTGCCTGGAATCAGATCTATGGCGCAATCACACTCTCTGTGGGGAGGGAGAGAACCAATTTTAGGCTCTTCAAAAATATCCCCAAAATCCGACAAAAATGCCGGAACCTCAGAGGGAATAGATGACGAGATAGAAACCAAAGGTATGTCCCCATGAGCCCCCCGACATCCCCAGCTTAACACAGACATAGTTTTCCAGTCCAGTACTGGGTTATGAGATTGCAACCATGGTAATCCAAGCACTAACACATCATGTAAATTATGCAACACGAGGAAGCGAATCATCTCCTGATGGTCTGGAGTCATACGCATAGTCACTTGCGTCCAGAACTGTGGTCTATTACAAGCCAGAGGTGTAGAATCAATACCCTTCAGAGGTATAGGAACTTCCAGAGGCTCCAAATCAAACCCACAGCGCCTGGCGAAGGACCAATCCATGAGACTCAGAGCGGCGCCAGAGTCCACATAGGCATCCACGGTAATAACTGATAATGAACAAATCAGAGTTACAGACAGAAGAAATTTAGACTGTAAAGTGCCAATAGAAACAGACTTGTCAACCTTCCTAGTACGTTTAGAGCATGCTGATATAACATGCGCGGAATCACCACAGTAGAAGCACAAGCCATTTTTGCGCCTATAATTCTGCCGCTCGCTTCTTGACAGAATTCTGTCACATTGCATTTTCTCTGGCGTCCCTTCAGAAGATACCGCCAAATGGTGCACGGGTTTGCGCTCCCGCAAACGCCGATCAATCTGAATCGCCATTGTGATGGACTCATTCAGACCTGTGGGCGTAGGAAACCCCACCATGACATCCTTAACGGCATCAGAAAGGCCTTCTCTGAAAATTGCCGCTAGGGCACACTCATTCCACTGAGTAAGCACAGACCATTTACGAAATTTTTGGCAGTATATCTCAGCTTCATCTTGCCCTTGAGACAGGGCTATTAAAGCTTTTTCAGCTTGAATCTCCAAATTAGGTTCCTCATACAGCAACCCTAAAGCCAGAAAAAACGCATCCACATTGAGCAATGCAGGATCCCCTGGTGTCAATGAAAATGCCCAATTTTGAGGGTCACCTCGCAGCAAAGAAATCACAATCTTAACCTGCTGAACAGGATCTCCAGAGGAGTGAGGTCTGAGAGAAAGGAATAATTTACAATTACATTTGAAATTCTGAAACCGAGATCTATCTCCGGAAAATACCTCTGGTGTAGGAATCTTAGGTTCAGAAATAGGAGTACGTGTAACATAATCTTGTAAATTCTGAACCTTCGTAGCAAGATTATTTAAACCTGCAGCCAAACTCTGAGAGTCCATCCTTACACCGGAGAGATCAGAGCCATTCAAGGATTAGAAGGAGAGAAAGGCAAGGCTGTAAATAGAGCAGAAATACAACTGAGCCAACTAAGTAGCAAACATGTGAGGGGAAAAAAAAAAAAAAATCTACAGACTTCTTTTACTCTCCTTTCTTCTGCCAATTACTTTAACAGTGGCCGGTCATACTGTCATGATTCCCCTATGGCATGGGAACATCAGAAACACCAAAATAACAGACTAGCCCTCGGGTGATGGAAACTCAAGCTGACCGTGACCTAAATCTACCACACAACTAACAGTAGCCAAGAAGCATTCCTACGGCTGCCTAGATGCCATGCGCCAGCCGGAGAACTAACTACGCCTGGAAGAGGAAGGAACAGACCTGGCTTACCTCTAGTGAAATTCCCCAAAGATGATAGTAGCCCCCACATATATTAACGGTGAGTTCAGAGGAAAAGACATACATAGTATGAAGGTAGATTTAGCAAAGCGAGGTCCACTTACTAGATAGAGGAAGGATACAAAAGAGGACTTCACGGTCAGCTGAAAAACCCTTTCAAAAACCCATCCTGAAATTACTTTAAGACTCCTGTGTCAACTCATGACACAGGAGTGGCAATTTCAGTCCACAAGAGCTTCCAGTAACAGGAAATGACAAACTGTAAACTGGACAAAAAATACAAAACAAAAAGGACAAGAGTCCACTTAGCTGATCAGCAGACTGGTAGCAGGAACATGCAACTGAAAGACTCAGGTTACAATGATGACCGGCAAGGAAGTGACTGGAGAGCAAGGCTAAATAGGGAACTCCCAAAACTGATGGAAGCAGGTGAGCTGAGGCAGAAAAGAACACACAAGTCTCCAGTACCACCAGCCACCACTAGGGGAGCCCAAAAAGCGGATCACAACAGGCAGCGCTACCAAGGGGGTTGCAGCGTGTCATTACAAAGGAAAGTCACACCTCCGGGACGGTTAAATGGTCACACAGAGGACACATTTTTAACGTGTTTTCAGTTCCACATGTGCGGGGAGAATACGTTTATGAGCCACCTTGCACACATGCAGCATTACCGCTGTACAAGGTGGCTGTAAAACGTACAAACGCCTGGGGGAGGGGGGACAGGTTCCCTTCAATTTCAGTTCTTGTGTCTGCGTGGCTTTTGCAGGACACGATGCTACACAGCAGGGGAACAGCTGGCGGTGCTGAACCCCACTGACATATTGGCTGGTGTTTTTCTCTGTGCAGCTAGCAGTACCGGGCCCCAACTGGCGGTGTTAGAGCCCAGGGTCAGCAGGAGGAGGAGATGGAGCAGAGTGTAGGCCGAAGCCTGCACTGGCGGCAGCTTTGGGTCTGTTGTGCCTGCGTGGCTGTTGCAGGACACGTTGCCGGCTGCACAGCAGGGGAACAGCTGGCGGTGCTGAACTCCACTGACACATTGGCTGGTGTTTGGCTCTGTGCAGCTAGCAGTACCGGGCCCCAACTGGCGGTGTTGGAGCCCGGGCTCTGCAGGGGGAGCAGAGTGTAGGCCGAAGCCTAATTGAACCAATTTCAAAGGTAACCTTTAACCCCCCCTCAGGTGTTACAAAGTAGAAGAGCCACAGCTTATGCAGCAGTAGTGCTGCACAAGTCAAAGGTTGCTCTTTTAATTTTTCTCCTTGCACACGCTGAATGAAACACGTATAACATTTAGCCCTTTATACAGTCAAACTGTGTTGGATGCGCGAGTTCCCTTCGTAATGAGACGCAGCACAGATGTCAAGAATCCCACCTTGGTGCTGGGTGCAGCCTCCTGAGCGTTGTTATTTGCTGTACAGGAGTCTGCGCTGTCGTGTTATCCCCTGGCCTAGCGCTGTTAGCGCTGCCCATCTTCTGACATCATTTAATGTCGGCCGGTGCGGTTTGCGATGACCATGAATCCCAGCCCCCCAGTGTCTTAACATTGTTAAAACACTGTGGGGCTGGGATTCATGGCCTGGCGCAGTACATATGTTCGCCTCTCGCTTGGGTTCTTACACCCGCTTCAGACTATGCGGCGTCAGCTGATCCCTTATCGCATGCCACGGCCATGAAGACGCACAGTCCGAAGAAGGTGGAAGGAGATGAGGGACAGGCGAAGAAATGCACCGTTCATGCCCATCAATCACACCCTCGCAGTCCCAATAAATAAGACACCGAGGGGCGTTGTGTGGGTCAGGGCGGCCGCAGAGGCGCAGGCAGCCAAACAATGATGCCAGAAGATGGGCAGCGCTACCAAGGAGCTTGTTGCGTGTCAATACAAAGGAAAATCACACCTGAGGGACGTTTTAATGGCCGCAGAGGACTCATTTTTAGACGTGTTCAGTTCAACATGGGCAAGGAGAATAAGTTTCTGAGCCACCTTGCACACATGCAGCATTACTGTCGTACAAGGTGGCTGTAAAACGTAAAAACGCCTGGGGGAGGGGGGACAGGTTTCCTTCAATTTCAGTTCTTGTGTCTGCGTGGCTGTTGCAGGACACGTTGCCGGCTACACAGCAGGGGAACAGCTGGCGGTGCTGAACCCCACTGACACATTGGCTGGTGTTTGGCTCTGTGCAGCTAGCACATCTGGGCCCCAACTGGCGGTGTTAGAGCCCAGGGTCAGCAGGAGGAGGAGAGGGAGCAGAGTGTAGGCCGAAGCCTGCACTGGAGCAAGTTGAAAGGGAAACTTTAACCCCCCCCCAGGCGTTTGTAGCTGAAAGAGCCATTGTGTACAGCACTAATGCTGGAAAAGGTAAACTTAGCTCTTTTAATTATGGTCCTTGCATATGCTGAACCTAACACTTATGAAAAGTGTCCCCTCCTACCGTGATACCGTCCGGTAGGTGGAACTTTCCTTTGTGATGTGACGCAGCACAGCCGTCATTCTTACCCCCTTGGCGCCGTGCGCCGCCTCCTCAGCGTTGTTTGAATCAGTCCGGAGCCTGCGCTGTTAGGTTAGCCCTTGGCCATGCACACATTTTGCGCTGCCCGTCTTCTGACATCATTTGGTGTCAGGCTGGCTGTGCCTCTGCGGCCGCGCTGGCCGAGATCCCGCCTCGTACTGTCTTCTGATTTAATCCCACTGGGGGCCTGAGATCCGTGGCCATGCGCAGTGCATATCCTCGCCTCTCACTCCTCTCCCTACGGCTTCTTCAGACTGTGCGGTGTCACGACCGTGGCATGCTATTAGGGACCAGCTGACACCGCACAGTTTGAAGAAGCCGTAGGGAGATGAGTGAGAGGTGGAGGTTCAGATATGCACTGCGCATGTTCATGGATCTCAGGCCCCCAGTGGGATTAAATCAGAAGACAGTACGAGGCGGGATCTCGGCCAGCGCGGCCGCACAGGCGCAGCCAGCCTGACACCAAATGATGTCAGAAGACGGGCAGCGCAAAATGTGTGCATGGCCAAGGGCTAACCTAACAGCGCAGGCTCCGGGACTGATTCAAACAACGCTGAGGAGGCGGCGCACGGCGCCAAGGGGGTAAGAATGACGGCTGTGCTGCGTCACATCACAAAGGAAAGTTCCACCAACTGGACGGTATCACGGTAGGAGGGGACACTTTTCATAAGTGTTAGGTTCAGCATGTGCAAGGAGCACCACGAAAAGAGGCACTTTTTCCCTTTGCATCATTACTGCTGCACAAGGTGGCTCCTTCAGTAACAAACGCCTGGGGGGGGGGACAGGTTCCCTTAAATTTAACTTGTTGTGCCTGCGTGGCGGTCGCAGTACACGTTGCCGTATACACAGCAGGGGAACAGCTGGCGGTGCTGAACCCCACTAACACATTGGCGAGGTGTTTGGCTCTGTGCGGACAGCACTTCTGGACGGCAACTAGCGGTGTTGGAGCCCAGGGACAGGTGGAGGAGGAGGAGGTGGAGGAGGTAGGAGGAGGTAGGAGGGATTGCCACACACACAGCAGGGGAACAGCTGACGTTACTGAACCCCAATAACAGAGGAGGGACTGTTGACTGTGCGTACAGCACTACTGGACGGCAACTAGCGGTGTTGGAGCCCAGGGACAGGAGGGGGAGGTGGAGGTGGAGGAGATAGGAGTGATTGCCACACACACAGCAGGGGAACAGCTGACGTTACTGAACCCCAATAACAGAGGAGGGACTGTTGACTGTGCGTACAGCACTACTGGAAGGCAACTAGCGGTGTTGGAGCCCAGGGACAGGAGGGGGAGGTGGAGGTGGAGGAGATAGGAGGGATTGCCACACACACAGCAGGGGAACAGCTGACGTTACTGAACCCCAATAACAGAGGAGGGACTGTTGACTGTGTGGACAGCACTACTGGACGGCAACTAGCGGTGTTGGAGCCCAGGGACAGGAGGGGGAGGTGGAGGTGGAGGAGATAGGAGGGATTGCCACACACACAGCAGGGGAACAGCTGACGTTACTGAACCCCAATAACAGAGGAGGGACTGTTGACTGTGCGTACAGCACTACTGGACGGCAACTAGCGGTGTTGGAGCCCAGGGACAGGAGGGGGAGGTGGAGGAGATAGGATGGATTGCCACACACACAGCAGGGGAACAGCTGACGTTACTGAACCCCAATAACAGAGGAGGGACTGTCGGGACTGTGCGTACAGCACTTCTGGACGGCAACTAGCGGTGTTGGAGCCCAGGGACAGGTGGAGGAGGAGGAGGTGGAGGAGGTAGGAGGAGGTAGGAGGGATTGCCACACACACAGCAGGGGAACAGCTGACGTTACTGAACCCCAATAACAGAGGAGGGACTGTTGACTGTGCGTACAGCACTACTGGACGGCAACTAGCGGTGTTGGAGCCCAGGGACAGGAGGGGGAGGTGGAGGTGGAGGAGATAGGAGGGATTGCCACACACACAGCAGGGGAACAGCTGACGTTACTGAACCCCAATAACAGAGGAGGGACTGTTGACTGTGCGGACAGCACTACTGGACGGCAACTAGCGGTGTTGGAGCCCAGGGACAGGAGGGGGAGGTGGAGGTGGAGGAGATAGGAGGGATTGCCACACACACAGCAGGGGAACAGCTGACGTTACTGAACCCCAATAACAGAGGAGGGACTGTTGACTGTGCGTACAGCACTACTGGACGGCAACTAGCGGTGTTGGAGCCCAGGGACAGGAGGGGGAGGTGGAGGTGGAGGAGATAGGAGGGATTGCCACACACACAGCAGGGGAACAGCTGACGTTACTGAACCCCAATAACAGAGGAGGGACTGTTGACTGTGTGGACAGCACTACTGGACGGCAACTAGCGGTGTTGGAGCCCAGGGACAGGAGGGGGAGGTGGAGGTGGAGGAGATAGGAGGGATTGCCACACACACAGCAGGGGAACAGCTGACGTTACTGAACCCCAATAACAGAGGAGGGACTGTTGACTGTGCGTACAGCACTACTGGACGGCAACTAGCGGTGTTGGAGCCCAGGGACAGGAGGGGGAGGTGGAGGTGGAGGAGATAGGAGGGATTGCCACACACACAGCAGGGGAACAGCTGACGTTACTGAACCCCAATAACAGAGGAGGGACTGTTGACTGTGCGTACAGCACTACTGGACGGCAACTAGCGGTGTTGGAGCCCAGGGACAGGAGGGGGAGGTGGAGGTGGAGGAGATAGGAGGGATTGCCACACACACAGCAGGGGAACAGCTGACGTTACTGAACCCCAATAACAGAGGAGGGACTGTTGACTGTGTGTACAGCACTACTGGACGGCAACTAGCGGTGTTGGAGCCCAGGGACAGGAGGGGGAGGTGGAGGTGGAGGAGATAGGAGGGATTGCCACACACACAGCAGGGGAACAGCTGACGTTACTGAACCCCAATAACAGAGGAGGGACTGTTGACTGTGCGTACAGCACTACTGGACGGCAACTAGTGGTGTTGGAGCCCAGGGACAGGAGGGGGAGGTGGAGGTGGAGGAGATAGGAGGGATTGCCACACACACAGCAGGGGAACAGCTGACGTTACTGAACCCCAATAACAGAGGAGGGACTGTTGACTGTGCGTACAGCACTACCAGGCAACAACTAGCGGTGTTGGAGCCCAGGGACAGGAGGAGAAGCAGAGGAACACAATGTAGGCCGAAGCCTGATTGGAGAAAGTCGAAAGGGAACCTTTAACCCAAGGCGTTTGTAGCTGAAAGAGCCAGCTTGTGCAGCAAAAAAGATGCAAAAGGAAAAGGTGGCTCTTTTCATGATGCTCCTTGCAAACACAGAATTAAACACTTATAAAATGTGTCCCCTGATACCGTGTGACCGTCCCGGAGGTGGGACTTTCCTTCGTAATATGACGCAGCACAGCCGTCATTCCTACCTCCTTGGTGCCGTTCCCCGGCTCCTCAGCGTTGTTTGATTCCGTCCCGGAGCCTGCGCTGTTATGTTATCCCTTGGCCAGGCACACTTAGCGCTGCCCATCTATTGACATCATTTGGTGTCAGGCTGGCTGCGCCTGTGCGGCCGCACTGGCCGAGAGCCCGCCTCGCAGTGTCGTCTAATGTAATCCCACCGCGGGCCTGGGATCCATGGCCATGCGCAGTGCATATCCTCGCCTCTCACTCCCCTCCCTACGGCTTCTTAAGACTGTGCGGTGTCACGGCCGTGGCATGCTATTAGGGACCAGCTGACACCGCACAGTCTGAAGAAGCCGTAGGGAGATGAGTGAGAGGTGGAGGTTCAGATATGCACTGCGCATGTCCATGGATCTCAGGCCCCCAGTGGGATTAAATCAGAAGACACTGCGAGGCGGGCTCTCGGCCAGCGCGGCCGCACAGGCGCAGCCATCCTGACACCAAATGATGTCAGAAGACGGGCAGCGCTAAGTGTGCCTGACCAAGGGATAACATAACAGCGCAGGCTCCGGGACGGAATCAAACAACGCTGAGGAGCCGGGGCACGGCGCCAAGGGGGTAGGAATGACGGCTGTGCTGCGTCATATTACGAAGGAAAGTCCCACCTCCGGGACGGTTTTACGGTATCAGTGGACACATTTTATAAGTGTTAAGTTCTGCGTGTGCAAGGAGCTAAACAAAAATAGCTACCTTTTCCTTGTGCAGCATTACTGCTGTACAAGGTGGCTCTTTCAGTAACAAACGCCTTGGGGGGGGACAGGTTCCCTTACATTTCAGTTGTTTTGTCAGCGTGGCGGTCGCAGGACACATTGCCGGCTACACAGCTGGGGATCAGCTGACGTTACTGAAACCCAATAACACTGGGTCGTATGTTTTGACTGTGCAGACGGCACTTCTGAGCCTCAACTGGCGGTGTTGGAGCCCAGGAATTTAAGTTCAGGTGGTAGAAAGATGAACACAACAGGAGACCTGGATACTGTAGACAATCACCTAATTATTTAATCAGGAAGAGGAGTGGCAAATTCCTGCGAGATCCAGGCCTTGTTCATTTTCAGGAAAGTAAGCCGGTCAACGTTATCGGAGGATAGTCGCATGCAACGGTCAGTTAGTACACCACCTGCAGCACTAAAGACACGTTCCGATAATACACTGGCCGCAGGGCAAGACAGCACCTCCAATGCATACTGGCTTAGCTCTGGCCATGTATCCAGCTTTGAGACCCAAAACTTGAAAGGGGAAGAGCCGTCTGGGAGTACAGCAAGAGGGCAAGACATGTAGTCTGTCACCATCTGACAGAACCGTTGCCTCCTGCTGACTGGAGCCGTCTGTGATGGTGTAGACTTTTGTGGCGGGCACAGAAAACTGTGCCACATTTGGGCCATACTGGTCTTGCCTTGGGCAGAGGCACTGCTTCTGCTCCCTCTTTGTGCAGAGCCTCCACCACTGCCTGGACGCATTGAGCTGCTTTGGAATGCACTAGCAGCACTTCTCTCAGTTGGAATGGAGAAGATGATGGAATTCACCAGTGTGTCTTGGTACTCCCGCATTTTTCGCTCCCGGTTCAACGGTGTGATGAGGCTTTCTACGTTGTCCCGGTAGCGAGGATCGAGGAGGGTGAACACCCAATAATCAGACATGTTGAGAATGTGGGCGATGCGGCAGTCGTTTCTCAGGCACTGCAGCATGTAATCCACCATGTGCTGCAGACTGCCAACTGCCCAAGAAACGCTGTCCCCTGCTGGAGGCGTGATCTCTGCCCGCTCGTCATCACCCCACCCTCGCTGTACACACTGAGTACTGGACAATTGTGTAACTCCCTCCTCTGGACGGATGTCTTCCTCCTCCATTGACTCCTCCTCATCCTCCTCACAAACTGTCCCCTGCCTACGCGTTTGTGAGGAACCACGTGGCGCTGACTGTCCAGAAGATGATGGAAATGCTGAATCCTCATCCTCCACCTCTTCCACAACATCATCCCTTAGCGCTTGCAGTGATTTTTCAAGCAGGCAGATAAGGGGGACAGTCATGCTGACTAGTGCATCATCTGCACTCGCCATCCGCGTGGAATAATCAAAGGGACGCAAAACCTGGCAGACGTCATTCATAGTGGCCCACTCTGTGGTTGTGAAGTCTGTACGGCGCTGACTGCGACTTCTTTGCGCCTGAAGCAGCTGGTACTCCATTACAGCTTGCTGCTGCTCACACAACCGCTCCAACATATGTAACGTGGAATTCCACCTGGTAGGTAGGTCACATATGATGCGATGTTCCGGCAGGCGGTGTCGGCGCTGCAGAGCCGCAATGCGCGCTTTTGCCGTGCTGGAACGCCGCTAGTGAGCACACTCTAGGCGGACCTTGTGCAGCAGTGCATCAAGATCCGGATAGTCCCTCAGAAAACTCTGCATGACCAAATTGAGCACATGTGCCAGACATGGGATGTGAGTGAGGTTGCCGAGGCCCAGAGCTGCCACCAGATTTCGGCCATTATCACACACTACCATGCCTGGCTGGAGATTCGCTGGCACAAACCACACATCGCTCTCCTGCTTGATGGCATTCCAGAGCTCCTGCGCTGTGTGGCTTCTATTCCCCAAATAAATTAATTTCAAGACGGCCTGTTGACGTTTGGCCACGGCTGTGCTCATGTCGGTCGTAACAGGTACACGTTCATCACGGATCCATGTGGAGGTGGACTGTGACGGCTCCTGCAGCGATGATTCTGAGGAACTGGTGTAGGAGGAGGAGTCAATGCGTACAGAATGGATTCCTGCAATCCTTGGAGTGGGCAGGACACATCCTGCGCCACTCGCACGGTCTGTACCCGGCTCAACGACATTAACCCAATGGGCAGTGAGGGAAAGGTATCGCCCCTGTCCATGTTGACTGGTCCACGCATCGGTGGTGAGGTGGACCTTGCTACTGACGGCGTTCAGTAGCGCGTGTTTTATGTGTCCCTCCACATGCTTGTGCAGGGCAGGGACGGCTTGCCTGCTGAAGTAAAAGCGGCTGGGCACATTGTACTGTGGGACTGCCAATGACATCAAGTCACGGAAGCTGTCAGTCTCCACCAGCCTGAATGACAGCATTTCCAGTGACAGAAGTTTGGCAATGCCTGCAGTCAGAGCCTGTGCTCGTGGGTGGTTTGACGAGAAAGGCCGCCTTTTCTCCCATGCCTGTACTACCGATGGCTGTAGACTGGGCTGGGAGTGTGTGGATGACTGGGAAAGTGGTGCTGCGGGTGGAATTACAGCGGGTCTCTGGACAACAGGGCCAGAGGTTCTTCCACGGCGATCCTGGGAGGAAGCCGAACCAGCTGCGTGTGAGCTGGAGGAAGAGGCAACACGAGCTGAAGAGGTGGTAGCTGCCGCTGTTGGTTGGCCTAGCTCTTCAGTGTGTTTTTCTAACTCCGCCGGGTGCCTGGTGCGCACATGTTTCCACATGTTGGAGGTATTGAGGTTGCTGACATTTCGACCTCTTTTGACTTTGTGATGACACACCTTGCATTTGACATAGCAAATGTCATCTGCAACTGTGTCAAAAAAGGACCAGGCACTGCAAGTCTTGGGAGCGCCCTTTTTGGCTTTTGGAAGAGACATGCTCCTAACGGGTGCCAAAGCGGAGGCTGCAGGATCCGCAGTCTTCCCCCTCCCTCTCCCTCTTTGGGCCGTACGGGGAATCTCTTCCTCAGAGCTGCTCCCACCACCTTCCTGTCCCTCACGCCAAGATGGGTCGAGGACCTCATCATCTACACTACCCTCTGCCCCCAACTGCTCCTCCTGGGTAGTCTCAGCAGCAGAGCACGCACCAGTAAGTGGCACCTGAGTGTCATCATCAGCTGATGCGGCCTGCGATGTGGTGACCGGAGCCACTGGCCCACCCGCCTCTTCAGAGGAAGACAGAAAAAGCTGTTGGGCATCACTGCACCCTGCCTCTTCTTCCATTTCTCCAATGCTGCTTGGCTGGCCCCCTGTTTCCAAGCCAAGAGATTCAGAGAACAGAAGTAGAGACGGCTCCTGTCCTGGGCTCTCTGTCTGCCTGGGCAATTTGGCAGGTGGTGAAGAGACAGATGGCTGCTCTCCAGTGCTCTGTGTCTGAGAGGATGTGGCACTAATGGAAGTTGATGCATTAGCTGCCATCCATCCGACAACGGCTTCAATTTGTTCTTCACGCAGCAGCGGTGTACGGCGCTCTGCGACAAAGCTGCGCATGAATGACTGTTCCCTGGTGAAAGTGGGTGCTGATGAGTCACCGGTGCCCGCAGCAGGCACAGAATCCCCACGTCCCCTCCCTGCTCCGCGCCCACGCCCACGTGCCTTACTCACTGCCTTCTTCATCTTGGTTGACTGATAAAGATAAGCAGAAAAGTACTAACGGATTTGTGTGCTTATTCCTGAACAACTCCTCCTAACAGGTATAAGAAACACTAATTTTCTAAAGTGTGGACTAGACTTTAATATGAGCTAATGTGGCCTACACAAATGTAAAGTGGTGTCACTGGTGTGTTTGGTGTTGTGGATTCTGTTTTTGGGCTCCCTCTGGTGGTTACAACTGGTACTGGGTGACTTTGGTGGGTTGCGGTCTCTGGTTTCCACCTGTCCATCAGAGGCTGGGTGTTTCCTATTTAACCTGGCTTTCCTGTCATTCCCTTGCCGGCTATCAATGTATCAGTGTGTCTCTGTTACCTTTGCTACCTGCTCCTAGGCCTTCAAGACAAGCTAAGTCTGGATTTCCCTGTTTCATGTTTGCTTTCATGTTTTTAGTCCAGCTTGCAGATATGTAATTCTCTGCTGCTGGTTGCTCTAGTGGGCTGAAATTACCACTCATGTACCATGAGTTGGCACATGAGTTCAAGTAATTTCAGGATGGTATTTTGAAGGGTTTTAAGCTGACCGCGCAGTTCACCTTTTGTATCCTCTGCTATCTAGCTTAAGCGGGCCTCATTTTGCTGAATCTGTTTTCATAACTACGTTTGTGCCTTCCTCTCATTTCACCGTCATTATATGTGGGGGGCTGCTATTTCTGTGGTAATATTTCTCTGGAGGCAAGATAGGTCTGTGATTCTTCTGATAGGGGTAGCTAGATCTCCGGCTGGCGCGAGACGTCTAGAGTCCCCCCAGGAACGTTCCCCGGCTGCTGTTAGTTGAGTGTTGAGGTTCAGGATCGCGGTCAGCTCAGGTTCCATCACCCTAGAGCTCGTCCTGTTTTTGCCCGTGTTATGTGTTTAATTCCCTGCCATTGGGAACATGACAGTATAGCCGGCCCACAAAGTGTTAATTGTTTGGGCTGAAGCAGGAGAAAAAGAAGTGTTGAAGGGAATTTTTTTTTTTTCCCTCAGAGTTTTGCTGCCTAGCCCTTAATTGCTGTCTAGCTGCTTCTTACCTCCTCTTAACCCTTGAATGGCTCTGACCTTAGCTGTTTAACATGGATGTCCAGAGTTTGGCTTCCAGCCTGAATAATCTTGCTGCAAAAGTTCAAAACATACAGGATTTTGTTGTTCACACTCCTATGTCTGAACCTAGAATTCCTATTCCAGAGTTTTTTTCTGGAGATAGATCTACCTTCCTGAATTTCAGGAACAATTGCAAATTGTTTCTTTCTTTGAAATCTCGCTCCTCTGGAGACCCTGCTCAGCAGGTCAAGATTGTAATATCTTTCCTGTGGGGCGACCCTCAGAATTGGGCATTTGCATTGGCACCAGGGGATCCTGCATTGCTCAGTGTGGATGCGTTTTTTCTGGCACTGGGATTGCTCTATGAGGAACCTAACCTGGAGATTCAGGCTGAAAAGGCTTTATTAGCCCTCTCTCAGGGGCATGATGAAGCGGAAGTATATTGTCAAAAATTTCGGAAATGGTCGGTGCTTACTCAGTGGAATGAGTGCGCCCTGGCTGCAAACTTCAGAGATGGTCTTTCTGAGGCCATTAAGGATATTATGGTGGGGTTCCCTGCGCCTACAGGTCTGAATGAGTCTATGGCTATGGCCATTCAGATTGATCGGCGTTTACGGGAGCGCAAACCTGTGCACCAGTTGGCAGTGTCTTCTGAACAGGCACCTGAGACTATGCAATGTGATAGAATTCAGTCCAGAAGTGAACGGCAAAATTATAGGCGGAAAAATGGATTGTGTTTTTATTGTGGTGATTCAGCTCATGTTATATCAGCATGCTCTAAACGCACAAAAAAGGTTGATAAATCTTTTGCCATTAGTACTCTGCAGTCTAAGTTCATTTTGTCTGTAACTCTGATTTGTTCACTGTCATCCATTTCCGTCGATGCCTATGTGGATTCGGGCGCTGCCCTGAGTCTTATGGATTGGTCATTTGCCAAACGCTGCGGTTTTAGTCTGGAGCCTCTGGAAGTTCCTATTCCTTTGAAGGGAATTGACTCTACACCATTGGCTATGAATAAACCGCAGTACTGGACACAAGTGACCATGCGCATGACTCCCGTTCATCAGGAGGTGATTCGCTTCCTTGTACTGTATAATTTACATGATGTACTAGTGCTTGGTCTGCCATGGTTACAAACTCATAATCCAGTCCTGGATTGGAAAACAATGTCTGTGTTAAGCTGGGGATGTCAGGGGGTTCATGATTATGCACCTCTGATTTCAATTGCTTCATCTACTCCTTCTGAGGTCCCTGCGTTTTTGTCTGACTATCGGGATGTTTTTGAGGAGCCTAAGCTCAATTCGCTCCCTCCTCATAGGGATTGTGACTGTGCTATAGAATTAATTCCTGGCAGTAAGTTCCCTAAGGGTCGTTTATTTAATCTGTCAGTGCCAGAGCATACTGCTATGCGGAATTATATTAAGGAGTCCTTGGAAAAGGGACATATTCGTCCATCTTCGTCCCCTCTGGGAGCAGGTTTTTTTTTCGTGGCAAAAAAAGATGGTTCCCTGAGGCCTTGTATAGATTATCGCCTTCTGAATAAGATTACAGTCAAATATCAGTATCCATTGCCATTATTGACTGATTTGTTTGCTCGCATTAAGGGGGCTAGGTGGTTCACTAAGATAGATCTTCGCGGTGCGTATAATCTTGTGCGGATAAAGCAGGGTGATGAGTGGAAAACCGCATTTAATACGCCTGAGGGCCATTTTGAGTATTTGGTAATGCCTTTTGGACTTTCTAATGCTCCTTCAGTCTTTCAGTCCTTTATGCACAATATTTTCCGTGAATATCTGGATAAGTTTATGATTGTGTATTTGGATGATATTTTGGTGTTTTCTGATGACTGGGAGTCTCATGTTCTACAGGTCAGGAAGGTGTTTCAAGTCCTGCGGGCCAATTCTCTGTTTGTGAAGGGCTCAAAATGTCTCTTCGGAGTCCAGAAGATTTCTTTTTTGGGGTACATTTTTTCTCCTTCTACTATTGAGATGGATCCCGTCAAGGTTCAGGCGATTTGTGACTGGACACAACCTACATCTGTTAAGAGTCTTCAGAAGTTCTTGGGTTTTGCTAATTTTTATCGTCGGTTCATTACTAATTTTTCCAGTGTTGTTAAACCTTTGACTGATTTGACTAAAAAGGGTGCTGATGTTGCTAATTGGTCTCCTACGGCTGTGGAGGCCTTTCAGGAACTTAAGCGCCGGTTTTCTTCTGCTCCTGTGTTATGTCAACCGGATGTTTCACTTCCTTTTCAGGTTGAGGTTGATGCTTCCGAGATTGGAGCGGGGGCGGTTTTGTCACAGAGAAGTTCCGATGGCTCGGTGATGAAGCCATGTGTGTTCTTTTCTAGAAAATTCTCGCCCGCCGAGCGCAATTATGATGTGGGTAATCGGGAGCTTTTGGCCATGAAGTGGGCATTTGAGGAGTGGCGTCATTGGCTTGAGGGTGCTAGACATCGTGTGGTGGTCTTGACTGATCACAAAAATCTGATTTACCTTGAGTCTGCCAGGCGTCTGAATCCTAGACAGGCTCGTTGGTCGTTGTTTTTTTCTCGTTTCAATTTTGTGGTTTCATACCTGCCAGGTTCGAAGAATGTGAAGGCAGATGCTCTTTCCAGGAGTTTTGTGCCTGACTCTCCTGGAGACTCTGGGCCTACTGGTATCCTTAGGGATGGGGTAATATTGTCCGCCGTCTCCCCAGACTTGCGACGTGCATTGCAGGAGTTTCAGGCGGATAAACCTGATCGTTGTCCACCAGAAAGACTGTTTGTTCCGGATGATTGGACCAGTAGAGTCATCTCCGAGGTCCATTCTTCTGTGTTGGCTGGTCATCCTGGAATATTTGGTACTAGAGACTTGGTGGCCAGGTCTTTTTGGTGGCCTTCCTTGTCAAGGGATGTGCGCACCTTTGTGCAGTCTTGTGAAGTGTGTGCTCGGGCTAAGCCTTGCTGTTCTCGGGCCAGTGGGTTGTTGTTATCCTTGCCTATCCCGAAGAGGCCTTGGATGCACATTTCCATGGATTTTATTTCAGATCTCCCTGTCTCACAGAAAATGTCCGTTATCTGGGTTGTGTGTGACCGCTTTTCTAAGATGGTTCATTTGGTACCCTTGCCTAAGTTGCCTTCCTCCTCTGAGTTGGTCCCTTTATTTTTTCAGAACGTGGTTCGTTTGCATGGGATTCCGGAGAATATCGTTTCTGACAGGGGATCCCAGTTTGTGTCTAGATTTTGGCGGACATTTTGTGCTAAGATGGGCATTGATTTGTCTTTCTCGTCTGCATTCCATCCTCAGACGAATGGCCAGACGGAGCGAACTAATCAGACCTTGGAAACTTATTTAAGGTGTTTTGTTTCTGCTGATCAAGATGACTGGGTTGCCTTTTTGCCACTGGCCGAATTTGCCCTTAATAATCGGGCTAGTTCTGCTACTTTGGTTTCTCCTTTCTTTTGTAATTCGGGGTTTCATCCTCGTTTTTCCTCTGGTCAGGTGGAGCCTTCGGATTGTCCTGGAGTGGACGTGGTGGTGGACAGGCTACATCAGATTTGGAATCAGGTGGTGGACAATTTGAAGTTGTCTCAGGAGAAGACTCAGCAGTTTGCTAATCGCCGTCGCCGCGTGGGTCCCCGACTTCTTGTTGGGGACTTGGTGTGGTTGTCTTCTCGTTTTGTCCCTATGAAGGTCTCTTCTCCTAAGTTCAAGCCTTGGTTCATCGGTCCTTATAAGATCTTGGAGATTCTTAACCCTGTATCTTTTCGTTTGGATCTCCCAGCATCGTTTGCTATTCATAATGTGTTCCATCGGTCGTTATTGCGGAGGTATGAGGTGCCCGTTGTTCCTTCGGTTGAGCCTCCTGCTCCGGTGCTGGTGGAGGGAGAATTGGAGTATGTTGTTGAGAAGATCTTGGATTCTCGTGTTTCCAGACGTAAACTCCAGTATTTGGTTAAGTGGAAGGGTTATGGTCAGGAGGATAATTCCTGGGTGGTCGCCTCTGATGCTCATGCGACTGATTTGGTCCGCGCCTTCCATAGAGCTCATCCTGATCGCCCTGGGGGTTCTCGTGAGGGTTCGGTGACCCCTCCTCAAGGGGGGGGTACTGTTGTGGATTTTGTTTTTGGGCTCCCTCTGGTGGTTACAACTGGTACTGGGTGACTTTGGTGGGTTGCGGTCTCTGGTTTCCACCTGTCCATCAGAGGCTGGGTGTTTCCTATTTAACCTGGCTTTCCTGTCATTCCCTTGCCGGCTATCAATGTATCAGTGTGTCTCTGTTACCTTTGCTACCTGCTCCTAGGCCTTCAAGACAAGCTAAGTCTGGATTTCCCTGTTTCATGTTTGCTTTCATGTTTTTAGTCCAGCTTGCAGATATGTAATTCTCTGCTGCTGGTTGCTCTAGTGGGCTGAAATTACCACTCATGTACCATGAGTTGGCACATGAGTTCAAGTAATTTCAGGATGGTATTTTGAAGGGTTTTAAGCTGACCGTGCAGTTCACCTTTTGTATCCTCTGCTATCTAGCTTAAGCGGGCCTCATTTTGCTGAATCTGTTTTCATAACTACGTTTGTGCCTTCCTCTCATTTCACCGTCATTATATGTGGGGGGCTGCTATTTCTGTGGGAATATTTCTCTGGAGGCAAGATAGGTCTGTGATTCTTCTGATAGGGGTAGCTAGATCTCCGGCTGGCGCGAGACGTCTAGAGTCCCCCCAGGAACGTTCCCCGGCTGCTGTTAGTTGAGTGTTGAGGTTCAGGATCGCGGTCAGCTCAGGTTCCATCACCCTAGAGCTCGTCCTGTTTTTGCCCGTGTTATGTGTTTAATTCCCTGCCATTGGGAACATGACAGTTTGGTGAACTTTATTATTTATTTATTTTTTTGGGGCTGAACTGACAACAGATAGAGCTGCAGTCACACGGAGACCGTGCAGACAGACGTAAACGGCGCTGCAAGGCCCAAAAACCCTCCTCTACGTTATCCTATGTAGTGTTTTTCCACAAGTTAGCTGGAGACGGGTGGAAAGACACTAATAGGAATTTTTTGAAAAAATGTGCAGCAGCCTGCACTACTTAAAACAAAATGAAAATTGATTTTGCGGTATGACGCAGTGAAGAACCCTGAGCTGGAGACAACCAGGCTATGGCTGCTCACAGACTACAGGGCGAGCTGCAGTCACACGGAGACCGTGCAGACAGCCGTAAACGGCGCTGCAAGGCCCAAAAACCCTCCTCTACGTTATCCTATGTAGTGTTTTTCCACAAATTAGCTGGAGACGGGTGGAAAGACACTAATAGGAATTTTTTGAAAAAATGTGCAGCAGCCTGCACTACTTAAAACAAAATGAAAATTGATTTTGCGGTATGACACAGTGAAGAACCCTGAGCTGGAGACAACCAGGCTATGGCTGCTCACAGACTACAGGGCGAGCTGCAGTCACACGGAGACCGTGCAGACAGCCGTAAACGGCGCTGCAAGGCCCAAAAACCCTCCTCTACGTTATCCTATGTAGTGTTTTTCCACAAATTAGCTGGAGACGGGTGGAAAGACACTAATAGAATTTTTTTGAAAAAATTAGCAGCAGACTACACTACTTGGAAAAGAAAAAAAAAAAGAACAGTATGAGGCAATGAACCACCCTCCCTGAACTGAATGCAACCAGCTATGGATGGCCTATGTGGCTGCACTCAGACTAGAGAGTGGGCTGCACTCACACACACACACACACAGACCTTGCAGATCGCTGTGAAAACAGCGCTACAAGGCAAAAGCAAGGTGAATAGTAGGTGAACACAGCGGTTGATAAATTAGCCTTTGGAAAGCACAAAGAAGCAAATCGCTATCTCTAAACTGGCCCTCAGTCAGCAAACAGCGTCCTGTCACTAACTGAATTCACAGCAGAGTGATCGCAAAATGGCGCCAGCGACTTTTAAACTGCATCATGACATCATTTCAGCAGCCAATCACAGCCATGCCAGTAGTTTCATGCCCTCCATGCTGAACAGGATGTGCCCACACTTGGAATCATTCTCATTGGATGAATTTGTGCATTTTGAATCTGGGAACTTCCGATTCCGGTATCCGATACGCGGCAAGTATCGGAATCCCGGTATCGGAATTCCAATACCGCAAGTATCGGCCGATACCCGATACTTGCGGTATTGGAATGCTCAACACTAGTAATAACAGTCATGTTGGATATTTTCTGAAAAGTGTAGTATGGCTTGTTTACATGTGGGTTTTTTCCTTCAGGTTTTCAATGAATTTCACTATGTGCATTGCAAATGTTTATTCTTACACAGTATAATGTTAATTGTCACTTGTTTAATGTGTAGACTCTGCAACATTCACTTTTAGACTGAAATCACACGCGTTTTCTAAGTCTTGGTAGGAGTCTAGAAAGTGGGATCCCCACTACACTGCTGAAAAAGGGGAGCTTGTGTCTCTATATTCAGATCCCCTTATATATCCATAGCTACAGAAGGAAACCCATTGATTTTAATAATTCATGACTTTTGAAACTTTTGGATTTTGTACCAAACTGTTTTTCTCTGATGACACCTGTCTGAAAGCACCGAAAGGTATAATATACATAAGGATTGAAGGGTCTACTTAATTGGGCCATTCATGGAAGCTGTCACATACTGGCTATCGGGGTACTCTGCAGTGAGGGCGGTATATATATATATATATAAACCTCCTATCCGTCACTGCCAGGATCCCTCAATAACACCAGAATGGTATGCTGCCACCAGTTCCTCATTAAATATAAGCCCAGTCCATTAACAAGCTCATATCAGGTCAGAAACCAAACCCAGGTAGCACACAAGTACTAGCCAGACTCATGGATATGGGAAATCGGGTTTCGAGATAAAAGAGCAGCCCAAGATTAATTGATATTTTAATTGCTGAAAGGCGCACTAGATACTACAAATACACTCACCGGCCACTTTATTAGGTACACCATGCTAGTAACGGGTTGGACCCCCTTTTGCCTTCAGAACTGCCTCAATTCTTCGTGGCATAGATTCAACAAGGTGCTGGAAGCATTCCTCAGAGATTTTGGTCCATATTGACATGATGGCATCACACAGTTGCCGCAGATTTGTCGGCTGCACATCCCAAAGATGCTCCATACAAGGCAGGATGGATCCATGCTTTCATGTTGTTTACGCCAAATTCTGACCCTACCATCCGAATGTCGCAGCAGAAATCGAGACTCATCAGACCAAGCAACGTTTTTCCAATCTTCTACTGTCCAATTTCGATGAGCTTGTACAAATTGTAGCCTCAGTTTCCTGTTCTTAGCTGAAAGGAGTGGTACCCGGTGTGGTCTTCTGCTGCTGTAGCCCATCTGCCTCAAAGTTCGACGCACTGTGCGTTCAGAGATGCTCTTAGGCCTACCTTGGTTGTAACGGGTGGCGATTTGAGTCACTGTTGCCTTTCTATCAGCTCGAACCAGTCTGCCCATTCTCCTCTGACCTCTGGCATCAACAAGGCATTTCCGCCCACAGAACTGCCGCTCACTGGATTTTTTTTATTTTTCGGACCATTCTCTGTAAACCCTAGAGATGGTTGTGCGTGAAAATCCCAGTAGATCAGCAGTTTCTGAAATACTCAGACCAGCCCTTCTGGCACCAACAACCATGCCACGTTCAAAGGCACTCAAATCACCTTTCTTCCCCATACTGATGCTCGGTTTGAACTGCAGGAGATTGTCTTGACCATGTCTACATGCCTAAATGCACTGAGTTGCCGCCATGTGATTGGCTGATTAGAAATTAAGTGTTAACAAGAAGTTGGACAGGTGTACCTAATAAAGTGGCCGGTGAGTGTATATACAGAGTAATATACAAATCTTACAGCCAGAAGTACAGATAAAAGTAGGGTACAGGTTGAGGATAGCAGTTAGCTGTATGTGTCATGTTACCATTTCTTACCATGTGTGGATGGAGTGAAGCTCTCGTTTCCACAGGTACCTTTTTAGCTTCTGGTCCGTCCCCACACGCGACGTGACGTGACGTGACTTCCATGGCAGAACAATGATAAAGGCTAAAGCTGTGTAGCTAGCTTTTATCCCCTAGTTTGCCCCCTCCAATATTTGCCACCGCCCCTCTGGATTCGACTGAATTCTCCTCCATTGACCACCTAGTTGAAATAATTCCCAATATCTAGGATGGGTCATAACTTCCCAGGGGCTAGTCCAAACGGGATGACTGATGTCTCAACTGGTTAATTGGGACTGGACCGATATGGAGAGCCCAAACTTGGGTCAGCTAAGTGGTTCTGGAGAGCCAGTCTTGATAGCTTGGTATCCAGGACAGCTAGAGAAATATGAGATGCAGGGGTGTGTGCGGAGGGCTCCCAGGGTTCTCGTGGTGTATTGGACTTAACCCTGAGATGCATGATACTCTCATAATTCATCTCTAAGTGTCAGTGCCCAATTGTCTAGAGCTTTCCCTTGATGTGGGCTGCCTTGCACAAAAGACAGCAGGGGATCCCAGCTCTGCTACTCCTTGCCTTCATTAACACCTGGCCTCTAATTCTCTGGCCAAATGGTAAAGTTCTGTTCTTTTGGGAATTGTGTACTTATCCCAAGGGTGGGGGCCACTTCAGGAGTGAGAAGGGAGATCTCTAGTTAATCTATCGGGCCTGAAGCCCAAAATGGAGTCTCGCTCGTCCCTCACAGAAACAGGTCTCAGCATTTCAGCAAAGTTACATATCATAGAAAAATCCTCCTCGGAAGTTAATTCATTTTCATGCACACAGTCATATTTTCAGTCCGAGTGCTATCCGTCAAAAAATTGGATTGCATCCGAACCAATATTATTCAATGGGGCAGTGCAGATGAACAATTTTTTTTTACTGACTGAATCTGCATGTGAAAGAAAACACAGCATGCATGATTTTCCTCCATCTATTCAAGTTTATGGGTGCAAGAAAAAAGTCGGCTGCCACCCTACGGCCTCCAATTTTTACTGATACATTGAAATTCTGTAACATAGGAAACTGTGAATGATTAATAGCCGCTGGTGTGGAGAAGCAGATTGTACACGGATGACACGAGATAAAAAATTCTTCACACTTGTCTGTATGAACCCTGAACGATTTTTTATATGGTTGTGTGCACAAACCTGAAAAGGAAGGTATCATCAAAAAATGACCTTTTGTTTTAATCAGGTGCTACATGCATTTTTAAAATAATTTTGACAATTTTTTATTCATATCATGAATGATCTTTATTAAAAAGCAAAATTAGTAAAATTTCAATTTTCAAAATGGTCACAGCTGTTTTTTAGACTCATACTTCCTGCCCTTTCCAACAGTGTTTTCAGTAGATTTAGAGAAATCCATTGTTGAAATAATTTGCTCATAAGTGCAGTGAGCATGCATTTACAGCCCATCTGCCCGACTCCCTGCTCCCCACCCACTGCTTGCCTCCTGTTTCACTGACAAGTCACATATTGACAGGTCACTCATGTTTCAGAGACACAGGAGGCAGGCAGCTAGTGGGGAGTCAGAAAGGCAGTAAAGCTGCAAGTGCAGTGTCCATCCCACTGCACTTGCAACTCATTAGCATACAATATGAACAATAGATTTCTCTAACACAGCAAAACAGATTTCTAAAAGAAAGGTATGTATTTAATCACCATGAAAACATCTTTACATGCATGCCATTAGTTTGAGGTATAAAGCCCCAAATATAGGATCTCTTTAAATGCAAAAGATAGGGTCAGAGTCTGACCATTGTGGCTAATGTCCATGTGTTGCTTCCTGAAACAACAGTAAATTACAGTCTAAAAAAATCATCAGTGGACATTGTGAAAATTGCAAGATTTCATTTCTTTTAAATTTTTTAATACAAATTGCAATATGGAAAAAAAACATTTGCCAGCAATAAAAAAAATCCTTCAACACAAAAACTTGATTTAAACCATTGGTGATTTTTAGATGATAGATTCCCTTTATAAAAAACAGTTAAAACACAACTTGGGAATACAAGTCTAAAACTTGTAAAATGTATGATTATGCAGTAAAGTAAAGTTAGTCCTTCTTCTACGAGTACAATCTCAATTAATAATCACTTATGATATGTTTTTCATTTTTCTAATGAAAAGTGTAACTTACAATATATTTCATTATAGAATTGTCTTTTTTCACCCCTTACAGAAACTCCACATATTGTATGAAGGTATCCATGTCGTTGACGGTGGCGGAACATGAGGCCGGACTTTGTTACAACAGCAGAATACGATATATAGAAAAAGCTGAAGTCACCAAAACAAAAGTGATTTCATGTCCCGATATTGATGACTACAGGATCCCGAATCAAAGCACTGAAGTCGCATGGTATAAGGTATATAAAAAAGCTGTATTTCATTACTAGATTACCTTGTCACAGGGAGATAATGTCAAGAAATACAGAAACCTCCCAGCAAACTTCCAAAACTGCAGAAGGAAAAATTTAAATTTATAATAAATGTAATAATACATGGCAGCTATTCAAATGAATGGCTGGTCATGTAAAAAATCATCAGCCTGAGTCAGCTAGAATGAGATGTTTGATGTGGACTCTTCCCTCTGGCTTATAGAATGAGACAATGAGAATACCCCTTGTAACTCACTGGCACACTGCAACATAGTACAATAAATGTCTGATTACATATAGTGTCATGACTCTGTTGTCTGGTGTCACGGGACCAGGAGCCTTTTCCCTGCCCCTAACGCTCGGGGCGTCTTAGCTCGCTCTGTGACCCGGATTACTTCTGATGGTGAAGACGCCGGGGCCACGTACCTTGCCTTCGCTCCTTAATCCGCCCTCGGTCTGCACCCTTGCCCCATCCAGGGAAGAGGGGAGTAGTAGTGTACCGTACTACACCAACCTAACAAAGTAGTAACAAAAAATACCAAACATATGCATATAACAGAGGAGTGCACGGGGAGTGGAGGATGGGGTTAAACCAAAGTAGGAGAATAAAAGGGAATTATCACACTCAAAACCTACCAACAGTCTCAGACAAATCCACCAAATGCCTTCTCAAATTACAACCACCTACAACCTCCAGTCATGCAGCATAAGCTATCTTCTGACAATGAGTGCTAGCCAGGGCCCAGGTTATATAGGAGATGGGATTGGCTAACAGTGCACAGCTGAGCCCTAATGCAGGAAAGCTTCCAGGAGCTCTCTAATAAGCAGATTAACCCCTACACTGCTAAAAGAGACCTGCACCGTTTAATATGAAGGTGAAGTGTTTTTAATTTGTGCAGAAGTAGGAGAGATCAGACATTGCGGTCTTCTGTCATGGTAAACCCATGACATATAGCTTATAAGGTGAGGCTTTGCAATAATCTAATCTATGCCACTGATGGTTTGGATAGTAATATCTGTCTCAATGAAGTGTCATCAAGTGGTTTTTAAAAAGTGGAATGGGATTTATGGAAATATTATATAGCAACAAGCTGTTTATTACATCAGCAGCATTTTGGGTGAGATTCTACAAATTCTTATACAAACACTGCTTTATATAGAAAGGGTAAAAGGGATGAAAGGGGAAGGAAATAAGCAGCTTTTTGGCAATTAAATCTGCAGCGTTTTTTGCCACTAAAGTTTTCCATTTGGATTTTTCTTTTGAGGAAATTTCCTGTCTATAATTAATTTAAATATCTCCAAATCAGTTCTTTTCATTATTTTTTTTTGTACCAGACTGTTGTTCAGGCAATCTATCATGCAGCAATGTTGTTGAAGTAGCTATTATGATGAAGAGCAGATCAGTCATACACTCCCTGACAGAAGTTATGTCGCTTATCCATGTTATTTAAATAAAAGCTTATAACCTGATGTTAAATTCATCCATCGGTTGTATGAATTATTCTTTTGAAATATTAAACCCTCTGAAATGTGGTTTAGGTTAAGAAAATAAATTGGCATCAATGCAGAAATATTGATCAGTTAATGGACACAGAATGGTCAGATTTTGGCAAGGCAAAAGTTTTGTCGTCTGGTCATATAATGCACCCAATCCTAGTTTACATCCTTTCCTGTGCTCAGTAAATGATCGCTTAATTAGTGTGTGTGTGTGTGTATAAAAAGAAACCCAGCACCCCAGACCACTTGAACTGCAACTTGCGCTCTGACAACATGCCAAAAATCCACCCTGCGACCAAAGCCTGGATTATCAAGAGGCTGGCGACCAGATCCACTGCAGAGGTGGCTGGCACCTTTAATGTGTCTCAGCGTCAAGTACAAAGAATTAAAAAAAAGATTTGAAGAGACTGGAGATGTGTTTGACAAGCCCAGGACCGGCAGACCCCGCAAGACAACTGCTCAGGAGGAACGTTTGTTGGTTAGAAAATCCAAAGCAAGCCCTTCTTCCACTGCAGCAGAGCTCCAACAGGCCTGGTCACCTCAATCACCTGTGTCAACTAGAACAGTTTGTAGGATTCTGTCTTGAAATGGCCTCCATGGTCGAATCAGTGCCCAGAAGCCAGCACTAAACAATAGGCAAATAAAAAAACCATGTGGCATTTGCAAAGTCCCACAGCCTGCTAAACGGATGCCGCCGCAAATACTGCAGGAGCATGTAGAAAGCCACGGAGACACCATCACGTGTTTCTCAATGTAAGCAATGAATAGCCAGTTTCCTATTCCACACTGATGAGGGGCAAATACCCCGAAACAGCTGTCTGTGGATGGATACCATTTTTTGGCATAGGTGGTTTTCCTTTATTGGATGCTGCCCTTCCCATGGTTGTTCCTTCCCTGTGAAAGACCTGGCTATTCATTGCTTGCGTTGAGAAACACATGATGGTGTCTCCGTGGCTTTTCTACATGCATTTGCATATTTCCCTTAAGGGATGGGGGCAGTGTTCTGGATCACTGCGTTGAGAAACTCGTGATGGTGTCTCCGCGGTGTTGGATGTTTTGATCTCCCCGAGGTCATTCTTCCTCATGTTTATAGCAAATACTGCAGGAGACCTACTGGAGCCCGTATGGATTCAAAATACACCCAGAAAACTGTTAAATGTGGTGGTGGAAAGATCATGGTCTGGGGTTACATTCAGTATGGGGGTGTGCGAAACATTTGCAAGGTGGAATGCAATATCAATAGCCTAAAATATCAAGAAGTATTAGCTACCTCTTATATTCCAAATCATAAAAGGGGTCAAATTCTGCAGCAGGATGGTGCTCCATCTCATACATCCATTGTTAGGGTTGGCGGAACACACCGAGTATAAATATATGTTATAATAGGTGCGTTTGCAACCCAGGGTCCACTGTGCAGGAGAGGAACCTGCTGCTAGCAATTAGCGGCGCTATATGGCAGTATTAGCGAACTCTGTTACTTCACAGAATCACTAGGATAGGGAAATGCTGTGCCCTGTTAACCTCACAGAGGTTAACAGCTACCAAACAGAGCAAAACTGTGGTCATGCAGTCAGCATAGCACACAAACAACTCCTCACGGAGGTGCCGGTATTCTAGGGGCTTATTTCAGCCAACCCTGACCACATGCAAACATGACCACACAGTAGCAAGGCTCAAAACATAGGTTGATACTAGCACATAGCCGTGCGACCATGCAAACCTTTTATAGCTGTAGCAGACAAGGACCTTCCTGGTGGTTCAATAGGAGCTGCTACAGGACCTGAGCATGTGACCCCCGACCTCCAATGGGAGGTTGTCCTGTGGGCATGCTCAGTAAGGGAAAAGCGGAATTAGTCCCAGAAAGACCTGCTCGCTGCTGAACATTACTGGCTGCAATGACAGAGGCTGGAAGGGCAGTAGTAACCGGTCGTCCAGTATCAGCCTGAGCCAGACGCTGGGACCAACGTCTCTGCCAAGCAGGCTCCACTGCGGCTGGAGGAGAATGGGAGACTGCAGCACATATGGTTCGAGATTCCCCCTGTGCAGCGGCGGGAACTTGACACCTAACATCCATCTCTACAACTAAGTTCCTCCAGGCAAAAAGATCAATGTGCTCAAGGACTGGCCAGCCCTGTCACCAGACATGAACATCATTGGGCATGTTTGGGGTAGGATGAAAGAGGAAGTTTGGAAGACAAAACAAAGAATCTAGATGAACTCTGGGAGGCAAGACTGCATTCTTTGCTATTCCTGATGACTTCATTAGTAAATTGTATGAATCATTGTTGAACCGCATGGATGCAGTCCTTCAAGCTAGAAGTTACACAAAATATTAAATATGACTCTAATAGCACCACAACTTCATTCACCAATGTTATGCAACATATATTTGTATTTTAAGTTAAATATTTGTTTGAATATCATATTACTTTCTGTGGGCGACAAAACTTTTGTCTTGCCAAAATCTGACCATTCTGTGTCCATTAACTGATCAATATTTCTGCATTGATGCCAATTTATTTTCATAACCTAAACCACATTTCGGAGCTTTCAAAAGAATAATTTATAAAACCAATGGATGAATTTAACGTCAGGTTGTAAGCTTTTATATATCCATAGCATGGATAAGCGACATAACTTCTGTCAGGGAGTGTATAAGCAAACATTGCCATACCATTTGTTTGTTAGGCTAGGTTCACAATGCCGTGGTTTGATGTCCTCAGTCAAGAGTTCCCATTTCATTCCCTGAAAATTGGATTCAGATGTGCCCCTGACACATCTGTTACATTCAATGAAATGAACTAGTCAATTGTGGGTTCTTGTATATCTCCGAAAAGATGGAAATCGCTACAAACTCTTAGTTCATTGTAATGAGTGGCTCCATCAGAGGTATGTCTGAATCCCTTTTTTCAGGGACCGCGATGAAAACCATCCAACCACTGTTGAAGACAGTGTGTACATAGTTCTTAGAGACAGTCATAATAGTTGGTGCTCAGTTTTCGAAGATACAGATCTATCTTGGTAATGGCAGAGCACAGTTTTAAAAGATTTTCCAAGTACAACTCAAGAACTTATATTTGCAGAATGTTTTATTTTTTCATAATGGAAATGCTGCTTTTTTCTTTATTGACATAATATTAAATTTACTACATGGTTCACCTTGTCATGCATTTTTCTTGTCAGTTTTCTGAAATCTCATTTGCAAAAAAAGTTTTCAAAAATTACAGCAAACATTCCTGTTGCTTCGCCTTTTTTTTTAAAAAAAGAAAAAAAATGAAGCACCCGGACTGCAATGTGTTAACCCAACCTAATATTTTATAGTTATGTTTGCTTTAGGTTTCAGATGAATTGCAACAAATTGCAAAGTATTTTCTTGGCAAGAAAATTAACGTAGTCAAAAAATCACACTATGTTCACTGAATTTCAGACCTGCCACAATATGATCAGCTTTCATTGTGTCAGTGATTTTCTCATTAGCTCAGGAGAAAGGGATAATGAGGACAAGGCAGCTGATATTGAACTGTCATGCTGATGTAAATTATAAGAGCAGACTGGCTGCTTTTAAGTGGGCTGGTGATTGAAATAATTGTTGTTTCTTCGGTAAACCATGGTTACCTCCAAGGAAACATATACAGTCATCACTGCTTTGCCCCAGAAGAGCTTTACAAGGAAAGTCATTGCTGCTTGGAAGATTGCCTCTAAATAAACCATTTATCGGATAATCAAGAAGTTCAAAGAGAGGTTCAATTGCTGTGAAGAAGGCTTTAGGGTGCCCAAGAAAGCCCAGCATGTGCCAGGATCATCTTCTAAAGAAGATTTAGAGAGGGGATCATTTCAACACCACTGCAGAGCCTGCTCAGAAATGGTAGCAGGTAGATGCCAGTGTGCCTACACGCGCAAAGGGTAAATATTTTTTCGAGGCTGGACTGATGTTGAAAAAAGCTGTAAAGAAACCAGTTCTCTATGAGAAAAACTTAACGGATAGACTGATATTATACAGAAAGTACAGGGATTTTACTGCAGAGGACTGGGGTAAAGATATTTTCTCTAATTCGGACTGTTTGGGATATCTGGAAGAATGATTGTCCAGAGAAGAAAAGGTGAACATCACTATCAATCATGCCAATAGTAAAGCACCCTGAGAAGAAGCGAAACGTGCGTTGGGGTGACGGGGATGCCATATACAGATCCTCCATCCATGTAAGTGCAATCTGTAACTGCCTCACTAGCAGCCTAATTTGCAAGGAATGTTATATCCATTCACTTTGCACTAGCTACTCTAGGCTTTTAGTACATTGCATTATACTAGCACGCTGGATGCTGGTCTTCCCTGATTGGATTGCAGTTATCTTGGATACCCTTAATATATATGCATTTTAATCTTGTTTAAATAAATTGTATTTTATTTTTGGCACTTTATACTGCAGTTTTCTTGTCATGTCGGACACTGTTCAGACCAGGTCGTCTGACAGACAGCGGTAATTCCGCGTTTGACCACTGTTTGTTCATTGGCGTCGGCTAGTTTTCGTCTGGCTGCTCCGGGGTTAATTTATCTGATCCTCGGATCGGAAGCTGGGCCATGCCCATTTCCTTTAAATGGTTCTCCTGATCTTTGGGCGTCGCCGATTATAGCTTCTGTCTTATCCGTAGTTATCTCGGTCCGGAGTGGAGAGCTGGTTGTTGGAGAATCGTTGCTGGTGGTGTATATTCCTTTGTCTTATTTACTCCTTCCTATATATGTATTTATTTTGCCCTGCACCTTTATAGTGTATTCCTGATTGACTGCGGCGTGGTGTATATTTTCCTTTATCCTTGTTTGTTATAATTGTGGGTATTGGTCTATTGCATTCACTGGGTGGTGGGCGGTGGTGTTCAGTCTAGGGCTGAATCAGGAATCAGGGTGAGGGTGGAGGCCTGAACATGCACACCTTCAGTGTAAACTTCAGGTAGAGGGTCAGACAGGGTTACCCTAGTCTGAGGGAAATTGCAGGGGCCCGGGTTATTAGCTCTCGCCCTCCTTGTATCCCCGTGACATTTCTCTTGTAGTGCATACAGTTTATTCAGTTTTTTGTTCCCTTGATATTTAACATGGGTTTAATTGTAAAGTTATGACTAATAATTTGGTCTTAGAACATTGCCATGAATAAAGTATGGCATCTAAACATCCTCCAAGAGCAACTTTTCCCAACGATTTAGGAGCAATTTGGTGATGAACAATGTTTTCCAGCATAATGGAGACCATGTCACAAGCTAAAAGTGATCACTAGGTGGTCAGTGAAAAAACATTAACATTTTGGTCCATATCCTGGAAACTCACCAGACCTCAGTCCCATTGAGTATCTATAGTCAAGTTCCTAAAAGCAATAGAACAACCAGACACAGAAAATGTGTAAAACTCCAAGCACTAATTAGAGCAGAATGGGTTGTCATCAGTCAGGATTTGGCTCAGAAGTTGATATTCAGTGTGCTGAGGTGAAATATGGTTCAACACTGTAAATATTGAGTCTTTGTCTAAGCTAGATCTAAGAAAAACTTACAAAATACCTATCATTGTACTTCAGTAATCATACAAACATCTAACGAAAAGAGCTAAAAATGCTTTAAAAAAGCAGCAAACTATGTGAAAACCCAAATTTATACCCATCTCAAAACTTTTGGCCATGACTCTGCTCCCCATATATGTAAAATTAGGAATGAAAACATTTATGCAGTGGATGAACTCCATTATAAACCCATTCACAGCTGTGTTATTGATTGTCCACGTAAGAGAAGCTGTTAGACACAGCTGTAGAGAGAATTCTGTGTCTCTGTATGAATTATCAGAGACGTTCTTGCATTTAAGCATTATGTGCTACCACCAGAGAGGCCAAAGAAACAAATGAGGAAATCTGGCAGACATGTACAGTATGATGTCTCTCTAGTGAAAGCTTTCGCAAATGGGAGCTACAGTAAGCTGACTCACTGCAAGCCATGTCCAGTGGATATAATTCCTATTGTGTGATAGTGGGGGTGAGTGATAACATTTATAATGGATTGACTGTAATAAAACGTTCAAAACACTATTTTGCAAGCGTGACTCAGCCGCTAAAGTGTGAGTAAAAGAATATTAAGAGTCACCTGGGAGCTCGTCTTCCTGTCCCCACCATTCTGAGCTCACACACAGTGGATAATGAATGGATATTCAGTCCTTTAGCAAAAAGTGCATGAATCTGGCAGAGTGTCAGCTACAGGATAATGCACCAGCTTAGAATTGTAGGTCTCCATCCAATTATACCTCCTGCTACTTGTGTAACTCTTATTTATACTGATGTTTTGCGGCCACTTCCCTTCTAGTATTCACTTAGCAAACATTTCTTGGTGCTGCAATAATCAATTCATGGAAGGGGATCTGTGGCCTTGTAATGTAGATACAACCTCATGTATGAAACAAGTTCTGAGTTGTACAAAGTTGTAAAATGCCACAAACCGAAATCCAACTTCTCAAAAATTAACAAGAGCCTGGACGTCTTAAGGTTATAGAGATCATTTTGATGTTATTTCTCTTGTTTTTAGGTGCAGTTTTTTATATGGATTATGCAGTTTTTGCATTTGTGGAAGGTTTGTTTTATGCTTTTTAGGGTATGTTCTTGTAAGTAGAGATGAGCGAATTTGTTAAAATGTTCACCAGTTTCAAATTTGATTCGGTAAATGACCGAGTTCACTAAGGGCTCTTTCAGATTTTCCGGTAACAGCGCGGGCCGCAAAATGTCCCGCACATGTGCATACTGATGACATATGAATGACATCCGTGTGTCATCTGTGTTACACGTACCGGTACCTGTGAATCAGCGGTACTGTTCACCTTGTTTCCCGGTGCCGGGTGCTGAAAAAGACAGCTTAGGCTACGTTCACATTTGCGGTCAGCGCCGCAGCGTCGGGCGCCGCAGCGGCGCCGCATGCGTCATGCGCCCCTATATTTAACATGGGGGCGCATGGACATGCGTTGTGCTGCGTTTAGCGCCGCATGGCCGCAAGCGTTGGACGCAAGAAACGCATCAAGTTGCATTTTTTTTGCGTCCAACTTGCGGCCAAAAACGACGCACGCGGCGCAAAACGCAGCGTTTTAGCGTGCGTTTTGCCGCGTTTTTGTTTGCGTTGTGCGCTGCGGCGCCGACGCTGCGGCGCACAACGCAAATGTGAACGTAGCCTTACATCACTGTCCCCTGCTCGTGCTGCAGTCTGCACTAGCAGGGGACAATGTTGAGAGTTGTATTAAATTGTTAACAGCGAGAGCAGGCGGCAGCTGATGGGGAGTATTCATCAGCCGCAGCCTGCGTTAAAAATAAACACATATTAAAAAAATTACTTGACATGCCCCTGGCATTTTATTTCCCTATTATTGATTGATGGTCTCTCTTATTGAACTTTACAACATCTGGTCCTGATAAGCCAAAGTCACTGGCTTCATGTGGCCTGCAAGGGTGTAGCGCCCTCACAGACCCAGCCAGGACTCTCACCTTCATGTAACGTGTCAGGGTATAAAAGATGAGTACCTCGCCCATGGCTAGAGCCCCACACCATGTTAACTTTCTCACTGTCTTTTGATATTTGCTTCAAAATCCACTTAAAAATCACTTTAACCCCTTCAAGTCGCGGCCCTTTTTCGTTTTTGCATTTTCGTTTTTCACTCCCCTCCTTCCCAGAGCCATAACTTTTTTATTTTTCCGTAAATATGGCCATATGAGGGCTTATTTTTTGCGTGACGAGTTGTACTTTTGAACGACACAATTGGTTTTACCATGTCTTTTACTAGAAAACGGGAAAAAAATTCCAAGTGCGGTGAAATTGCAAAAAAAGTGCAATCCCACACTTGTTTTTTGTTTGGCTTTTTTGCTAGCTTCACTAAATGCTAAAACTAACCTGCCATTATGATTCTCTAGGTCATTATGAGTTCATAGACACCTAACATGTCTAGTTTATTTTTTATCCAAGTGGTGAAAAAAAATTCAAAACTTTGCTTTAAAAAAAAAAAAAAAGTGCCATTTTCCGATACCCATAGCGTCTCCATTTTTCGTGATCTGGGGTCGGGTGAGGGCTTATTTTTTGCATGCCGAGCTGATGTTTTTAATGATACAATTTTGGCGCAGATACGTTCTTTTGATCGCCCGTTATTGCATTTTAATGCAATGTCGCGGCGACCAAAAAAACGTAATTCTGGCGTTTCGGATTTTTTTCTCGCTACGCTGTTTAGCGATCAGGTTAATGCTTTTTTTAATTGATAGATCAGGCGATTCTGAACGCGGCGATACCAAATATGTGTATGTTTGATTTTTTTTAATTGCTTTATTTAGGATGGGGCGAAAGGGGGGTGATTTAAACTTTTATATTTTTTATATTTTTTTCATATTTTTAAAAACATTTTTTTTTACTTGTGCCATGCTTCAATAGCCTCCATGGGAGGCTAGAAGCTGGCACAACTGGATCGGCTCAGCTACATAGCAGCGATCATCAGATCGCTGCTATGTAGCTGAATTGCAGGCTTGCTATGAGCGCCGACCACAGGGGGGCGCTCACAGCAGGCCGACATCAGTAACCATAGAGGTCTCAAGGACCTCTATGGTTACTGTTCTGACACATCGCCGACCCCCGATCATGTGACAGGGGTCGGCGATGACGTCATTTCCGGCCCCCCGGCCAGATGCGGCAGTTAAATGCCGCTGTCTGCGTTTGACAGCGGCATTTAACAGGTTAATAGCGGCGGGTGAATAGCAATTTCACCTGCCACTATTGCGCGCACATGTCAGCTGTACAAAGCAGCTGACATGTCGCGACTTTGATGCGGGCTCAGCGCCGGAGCCCACATCAAAGGGGGATTCACGGCATGCGCAGTACATGTACGGCGCATGTCGTGAAAGGGTTAAATACGCTTTGAGTTTTCTTTATATTTATCAATTGTAAATCCACCTTTCAGTTCATACAGTAAGATTTTTTTTTGTACCTTATTTTTTCAATGAGCCTTGCTAAAATAGAAAAAGAAGTAACATGTCTTTTCTGTCATGTGGATTCCTTGTGGACATTGACAAGTAAAAAGATTGCATAATTGTGTCAAAAACTCTTCAGAAACCACTTCTGACTGACATCCCTATCACAAGCACATCAATTATTAAGGTGGATTAAATTTGTCCGTCTTACAAAAAAAAATGTATGGAAAGAATCCTTAATTTATTCACAAACAAAATTTGGAGCTTTTGGACAGATAGAAATGACCCAAGAATTGAAATGTTGGTTCTTATTTCATGCTAAAAATAGTTAAAGAAAAATAGCACCATGTGCACTTAAGGATATTTTTCTTTATTAAAACTAGTAAGAATGCTATTCAAAAATTACATGATGCTATTATTTATGTGAATTTAGGCCCGGAATCTGCTTAAAATCCATGCAATAAAAACTCCACGGGAGTACTCTACTGTAAAACTGCTCCTGGAAAATTTAGGCAGATGCCTAACCTTAGTGTTATAACAGCTCATACTGTAATACTGCTACAATGTTGATCCATGTAAAAAAAAATTACACACAAAGCAACTTGGGCAGCTTTGTTAGCTGCATGGACCCTACAATTTGTTTCGACCACTATTCCAGAAAAAAAAGGTTAAAAATGTTTAATAAAAACTTCTCTGGAGATTTATTTATTTTGACTGGAGATCCGTGCATCCTTGAATGACTGAGCCTTTTAGTGATTAAATAGTCAATAGAGCCAGTGATTTATCACTTACCACTTCAAGTGTATTTTTTTAAAGTCTTAAAAGGTTAATCTAACAAGGACAACCCCTTTACAACAGAAGCCTACGTAATTATTTGCTAATTGCTGTGGTCATGGTTTCTCTAACTCCTAACAATGAACCATTATCATGGAGTACCACCATTCACTATAGCATTGCAAATGTCCATGTTTTTCTATTGCTAGCGATCTTGACTTCAGAAAACTTTCAATGTGCTCTTCCTCCAGGAAGTAAAGTGCTCTCCTACATGCCAAAAAGCAGGCTAATTGAATAATTATTCACGTATTCAATGTAATTATTTACTACTTGCTATATATGGAACAGGTAGATATCCCAAGATAAAGTATGTGTAGTAAGAACCTCTATCACGTGATCAACTCCTTTTTGGAAATCGGTCAAATTAACAGATGCCATAAGACAGGGGTGGGGAACCTTAGGCCCCAGGGCCATTTACGGCCCTCGATGACCTTTTATCAGGCCCCCAAGCAGATTCTCAGGGACCGCATTCTTGGGCAGGGAGGTGTATTTTGATTATGACCAGCTCATTAAATTCTTCTTGCTCTGTTAGAACACACACACACACGCACACACGCACGCTGTGTTCACTACTGAACATTAAAGGGCATGCAATGAAAGACTATGTCCTGAAACCAGTGCCAGAGTAAGGATGGTATAAATATCCAAATGGCCCTTGACAAAAAAAAGATTCCTCACTCCTGCCTTAAGACAATGCAAGACCAATCCCAATAACTAATTAGGAAATACATCTAGAAATCTGTCATTTGCCTAATTTTTTCAATTAATGCCTATTGGAGATGCCTGCTCTCTTAAAACATTAATGGGTCATCTAGGACTAAATTATTTTTTTACTATGCGCCACAAAACTAACATGCAGATAGTTGTTAACTAGTTAGCACCTGCCTACCTGCTCTATCCCAGGCTGGCTCAGAGTGGTCAGTGACTGCTCCTGCTGGCATTTCAGCTGCTCCACATCCATAAAGCAGCTCTTTTTCTGGGCTGCTTTGTCAATGGGGTGTGACTAGCAAGGTCATGCTGATTGAAAGCAGGCTTCCCACAGTTATATAACAGGGAGCTGGCTGTCAATCATAACCACATTGGCAATCATGCCCTGTCAACAGAGAAGAGCAGACAAAAAGCTGCTGCTTTGTTATGTGATATCAGCAGAATTGCTGGCATGAGTGGTCAGTGACTGCTCTGTGCAGGCACAGATCTGCACTGGACAGAACAAGCGGTTAGTAACTACCTGCCTGTAAGTTCTTGGGCCCACAGTTAAAAATGAATATATACAAAATACATTTTGTCATTTGTCATCTTTTTTTCATTAAAAATTAATATAGTACTGGATAACCCCTTTAAATTGGCTTCTATGGTAGACTACTGGACCGCTAAAGTCTATGGCAGTTGACATAACACTGTCCTCAAAGGATACAACTGTATGAAACTGCTTAAGTAAAGTTATTCCCTACTTGCTTATTTTGACTATCTACATTCTCACTATGGCCTGTCTGGCATTATTAGTCCAGAGACTGCATTTTACTACATTATATTACTGAGCATGGCACATTGGCACAGTGGGCACACACTCTCCTACTGTATATTGTCCAAGAGCAAACGTGTAACATTCAGAATCTTCTGGAATATATTCCAACTTCCATACTGAGAAAATCATTCAAATGAATCGGCTCCCGGTGCAGCCAGTGATTCCTAAGCACTATTATTACGGCTGGTAATTTACCGCTTATAAAGTTTAGCTAGTATTTTACTGGATTTATTATGTTTTTGCTCTCATCTTCCTTGTCGGAAAAGACGATTGAACGTGACATTTAAAAGCCCTTTTCAAACCAATTTTCTTATGTAATTAAACCTGTCTCATTGTTTTCTTTCTAAAAACCCTCACGTCTATCAGTTTGAAAAACTAATTCTAAAATAAAACATTGCATGGAAGCCGTACTTTATTCTGCTGCTAAGACAATAGCTTGTACCGTAAATAAAAAAATAAATAAATAACTAATGCATAAAGCAGCTCATGCATTGAACTAGACTAAATGTCCTCTCTAATTGTGCTTTCTTTGCAGGAATGCAAGCCAAAGAAGTGGAGAAGCCTGATTATACAGAAGGGAAATAGCCTTTTGATGCAAGATGTTCAAAAAGACGACATGGGAAATTATACTTGTGAAATTAAATTTGAAGGCCGACCAATCAGGCGGACAATCCAGCTAAAGGTAACAGGTAAGAACTGAATCCGATCTTTCACTCTTCATAATGATGTTTTGTTTTGTTTTTTTATTCTCATCCTTTTTATAAATAAGGACTGACCTTACATTGAATGGTTCCTTGTGCAGTTGCTTCTTGTGCACATACCATACTGCCATATAAAATATATATGTGATCATTTTTAACCAATACCTACTGTAAGTAGGTCAAGCTTTTATAAGATTTAGAGAACAGTGCTGTGCTGTGCCACCATTGGCACCATATTGCTAGATAATGTACTTGAGTAGAAAGGCCTTCACTACCATCCTCTAATGCTCCAATAATACTAATCTACAGTTAGAAAATAGAAAAAATGCCAGCTCACCGATTGTAGAAAATAAGGGTCCAGTGTGCTTGGAACCACGATCTGACTAATCGTAAAAATAGATAGAAATACTGAGAGATACTTCAGCTACTGGTTAAAAATCACTATACTTTATTGAAAATATTTAAACGTTTCTCCAAGAAAATATGGCATGGACCAGAAAACAGAAAGCTACACATTTCGAATGCTATCTGGTGTTCTTCGGCAAAGCTTTGACAAAGAATGCTGGCTAGTGTTCGAAACTCTGTTTTTTTTGTTCTATGCTATATATGCTTGGAGAATCTTTAAAATATTTTCAATAAAATTTAGTGATTTGTAACCACGAGCTGGAATACGTCTCGCAATTTCTTTAGCATGCTGTTACCAAGTAAAACCTCCATACATAAACTAATCTGATAACACTGCTATGCAATGTCTATACCAATTAAAATTCATGTTGGTTGCAAGCCTGTACTTGCCAAGTTATCTGCAGTAGCTAACGTGACCTTAGGGACCACACAGGTTGCAGACCCCAAAGTTACATCAGAAACTTCAGACTTGTTGAGTCCCACTTCCGGGACCAATCGGGAACACATCCACCCTTGGGCTTTTACAAAGTCCCACTTTTTCATAGGCTACTTCACAAGCTTTTCTCACCTAAATCGGGACTGTTGGAAAGTAAGCAAATTAATTTTGTAGTTTGATTTACACTTGCTGTTTGGAGTTGGAGTTTGTAGCTTAAGTCTCTGCTATATTTACATTTAGCAGATTGCTTTTTTCAGAGCTACATGTTTACCCTAGTTTTTCAGTGTCTGTACAAAGATTTCTCAAGTGGTTTGTATTTACAAAGACCTAGGCTATATGGCAGGAATCAGTGACATATGAATGGAGAGACTAAAGGTACCTTCACACTAAGCGACTTTGCAACGATAACGATAGCGATCCGTGACGTTGCAGCGTCCTGGATAGCGATATCGTTGTGTTTGACACGCAGCAGCGATCTGGATCCTGCTGTGCTATCGCTGGTCGTTGCTGAAAGTTCAGAACTTTATTTGGTCGTCAGATCGGCATGTATCGTCGTGTTTGACAGCAAAAGCAACGATGCCAGCAATGTTTTACAAAGGTAACCAGGGAAAACATCAGGTTACTAAGCGCAGGGCCGCGCTTAGTAACCTGATGTTTACCCTGGTTACCAGTGTAAAAGTAAAAAAAACAAACAGTACATACTCACCTTCTGCTGTCTGTGTCACATCCCTCGCCGGCGGCTTCCCGCACTGACTGTGAGTGCCGGCCGTAAAGTAAAAGCAGAGCACAGCGGTGACGTCACCGCTGTGCTGTGCCTTACGGCCGGCAATCACAGTCAGTGCAGGAAGCAGACGGCGAAGGACGTGTGACAGACAGCAGAAGGTGAGTATGTACTGTTTGTTTTTTTTACTTTTACACTGGTAACCAGGGTAAACATTGGGTTACTAAGCGCGGCCCTGCGCTTAGTAACCCGATGTTTACCCTGGTTACCAGGGGACTTCGGCATAGTTGGTCGCTGGAGAGCTGTCTGTGTGACAGCTCTCCAGCGACCACACAGCGACGCTGCAGCGATCGGCATCGTTGTCGATATCGCTGCAGCGTCGCTTAGTGTGAAGGTACCTTAACTAATTTATCTTAAAGGGATTGTCCAATACTGGTGATGTTAAGGCTTTGTTTCTGGTGGTCTAATGACATTGTAATGACGTGATTAGTGCAGTCATCACTGTTCAATCAAAACAGGTGTTCACTCTGATGGAATGCAGAAAGACTGTGGCCAATGATTGGCTGCTGTGTTCACATTGCATAATATTGTCATGTGATGCTGGAGACAAAGCGACAAAATTGCTAAAATGACGCCAACTTGAGACATTAATTTGTGTTTTTATTATTTAGTTTAGTGTATCTTAGGCACTTTAAAAGTTAAGGAAAGGTTGTTTAGTAGTGGGCAACCATTTTAAATAATCACAGTTGTTTCAACAAATTTTTCAACAAATCAATAGTAAGGAAGAATCTAAGAAGCTTAGTAATACATCTTATTAGACAAATATGCTACTTTTTCACTTGTGAGTCTGACCCATTTCTTGACTTCTTTCTGTGTCTTGAACTTATCATTCACTTTAGCAACTCAACTCCATCTTGGCCAAAGCAAGATGGACAAGCTAGCTCAGAGAAGTATCAGGTTATACCTCATATTAAACTCTATGGAGAGGGTAGGGGGAGGAAGAATGAAACGATCCCACACAGTGGAAGGCAAAGCAGACACAAGCAGGGCATGCTGCTGCAAAGGGGAAGACTGGTAGAAAAAAATTCTGGATAAAAGTAAAATAAAAAATACAAACACATTGCCTTTAAAGAATTACGGATAGGGAATTTACAGTAGATTGTGTGCCACAATGGAGACTGTCATGATGGTAAGCATGTTGAAGATGAAATGATCTCTAAAAGACCTAAAGTTTAAGATAACACATTTCCTTTTGTATTTTAGGTTAAAAATTATATTTATTTATACAAAGTCATTTTTTACATTTTAAAAATTACAAAAAGGAAAATGAGCGGATACAAAAGTTTGAGTACCCTGCATGGTTAATACCTAGTAGCACCCCCTTTTGCAAGTATCTCAGCTTGTAAATGCTTTTTGCAGCCAGACAAGAGTCTTTAAATTCTTGTTTGAAGGATTTTCATCCATTCTTCCTTAAAATACTGATCACATACTGATAGTGTGACCGTAGCCTAAGAAAGGTCTTCCAGTTCTGTCAGATTCCTGGGTTTTATTGCATGTATTATTATTTTGAGGTCTAACCCACAGATTTTCAATGATGTTCAGATCAGTGGCCCGTGAGGGCCATTGTAAAACTTTCAGCTTGCGCATTTTGATGTAGTCTTGTGGATTTTTATGTGTGTTTAGGATTATTGTCCATTTGTAGAATCATAGAATGTTAGAGTAGGAAGGAACCTCAATTGTCATCATGTCCAACCTCCTGCTCAATTCAGGATTCACTAAACCATCTCAGACAGATGTCTATCCAGCCTCTGAAGACTTCCATTGAAGTAGGACTCACCAACTCTTGCAGCAGCCTGCTCTACTCATTGACCACTCATCTCTCACTGTCAAAAAATGTTTTATAATATCTCATCTGTATATTCTCCCTTTCAGTTTCCATTGCTTCACTTGTTTCCATGTGCAAATGAGAATAAAGATTATCCTTCTTCACTTTGACATCACTTCAGATATTTGTAGACCACTATAAAGTCTCCTTGTTTTTTGCAAGCTAAACATTTCCAGATCCTTTAACCGTTCCTCATAAGACATTCTGCTCACCATCCTGGTAGCTCTTCTCTGAACTTGCTCCAGTTTTTCAATGTATTTTTAAAATGTGGTGCTCAGAACTGAGCACAGTTTTCCTGATGTGGCCTGATCAAGGATGAGTAGAGGGGAATAAATACTTCATGTGATCTAGACTCTACGCGTCTCTTATTACATCCATTTCAACTTCAGCTTTTTTACAAATGGTGTTATGTTTGCATCAAGAATTTGAATTTGTCCATTCTTTCCTCGACCCTGGAAAATGTTCCCCATGCCATTGGCTACAACACCAAAGCATGATTGATCCACCCCCATGCTTGATGGTTGGTGATATCTTCTTTTCTTAAAATTCTGTGCCCTTTTTCTTCACTCATACCTTTGATCATTATAGCCCAAAAGTTCTAATTTACCCTCATTGGTCCAGCAACAGAACTTGTTTCCAAAATGCATCAGGCTTGTTTTGATGTTCTTTTGCATACTTCTGTCTCTAAATTTTATGTTGATTACGCAGGAGAGGTTTTCTTCTGATTACTCTTCCATGAAGGACATATTTGTGCAGGTGAACCATGTACCATAACTCAAGAGTCTGCAATTAAGAGGGGGTTCTAATTTGCCTCTCTATCAATTCTACAAGTACCTGTCACTGAAATTTTGCTTGGTCTTCTGGACCTTATCTTGACTTCTATTGTTCCTGTTAACTGCCATTTCTTAATTCCATTTTGAGTTTTTATAAAGTTGGGAAATTTGTATCACCGGCCTTTCCTAACGATGATAATGAACAAGCCATAACCCTAACAATCTAATTGAGGTCCAAAACCTTGTTATAAGTTATCTGAGAATGCAAATGCCCAAACTTTTGCAACTGCACATTTCCCTTTGTGCAAGTTATAAAGTGTAAAAAATGACAATATATTTTTTTTGCCTAAAATACAAAGGAAAGCTGTCAGCTTTATCTTTAGACATTCTAGAGATCATTTCATCTTCAACTTTCTTAACTGTTCACAATACAGTAATTTTGACCATGGGTGCCCAAACTTTTACATGTCGCTGTAAGTGAGTAAAATAAATAAATATATTCTTGAATTCATGTGAAATACAAAAAAAATGCACAATGCTATATGCATTCTGTTGCAATAATATCTACAATATGGTATGAAGTATACATACCTATTCTTTTAAAGCAATGGTATAGAAAACTGATGATTACCTACCACAACCTACAGTACAATGATAACTTGTGCCCTTGGTGCTAGATGCTGTTGATCTCCTGGTGCCCACTCTACACATTTGAAGGGTACCAGGTGATGACTTTTAGAGGAGCATTCTCAGCTTAGCCATGATAGTCTGAGATGGGAATATCTGTCCCTTATATGGCCACAAACGATGGTCGGAACTCCCGTTATTGCTGCACTTTGCTTTTCCTTACTGTTGTGAATTCCGTTCTCGGGCTCCCTCCGGTGGTCATGAGTGGTACTTTGTGAGTTCTGTTCATGGGCTCCCTCTGGTGGCTTTGAGTGTTACGGCTGGTCTTAGCTGGGCCCCAGCTGCCTCGTTTTCTGCTATCTGGCTGACTATTTACCTCCACCTGGACCTTTACTTGTTGCCTGCTCTCGTTGTATTCAGTACTGGTTCAGATCTCTCTGGGACTTCCCTTGTGACCTGTCTCCTCTTGGAGAAGCTAAGTTCATTTTAGTTCATTTTTGCTCATTGCTTTTTTGAATATGTTTCTCAGTATATGATGTGTTCAGTCCAGCTTGCTTATATGCTATTTTCCTGCTAGCTGGAAGCTCTGGGGTGCGGAGTTGCGCCCCTCACATCGCGAGTCGGTGTGGGGGTCTTTTGTATTCTCTGCGTGGTTTATTTTTGTAGTGTTTTATACTGACCGCACAGATTCCTTGCTATCTTCTGACTATTTAGTAATTAGCGGGCCTCATTTGCTAAAACCTGTTTTCATTTCTATGTTTGTGTTTTCCCCTTAACTCACCGTTATTATTTGTGGGGGGCTGTCTACACTTTTGGGGAAATTTCTCTGAGGCAAGTGAGGCTTTGTTTCTCTCTAGGGATAGCTAGTTCTCAGGCTGTGATGAGGCGTCTAGGCAGAGTCAGGAACGCTCCACGGCTGCCTATAGTGTGTGTTGATAGGATCAGGATTGCGGTCAGTAGAGTTCCCACATTCCCAGAGCTTGTTCTTTATTTGTAGTTTACCTATCAGGTCTTTTCATGTGTCCTAACCACCAGGACCATAACACCTTACCTCCAATCGAAGTGAAACTCTTGGCTGGTTAGGCAATCCGCATGCCTTTTGGCTGTTTCATTGAGACTGATATATTATCCTCATCTCAACCAGAAATGGCTAATATGGAAATACCCTTTCAAGGCTAGATTTACATGTGTTTGAAATTCCTTGCCATTAAATGAACAGAAATGCAGAATTGTTGCAGAGAACGGATCTATCAAGTGATGAACAAGTTCTATGCCATTCGAATAAATCAGTCATCATGTGTTGGGAAAGTTGCGGGCTCAGCGTGTGAGCCCGCAGGAAAGTCAGGAACAGTAAATGTGATGTAAATATTAGTGATGAGCGAATATATTAGTTACTCGAGATTTCTCGAGCATGCTCGGGGTCCTCCAAGTATTTTTTAGTGCTCGGAGCTTTAGTTTTTCTTGCTGCAGCTGAATGTTTTACATCTGATAGCCAGCATAAGTACATGTGGGGGTTCCCTAGCAACCAGGCAACCCCCCCATGTACTTATGCTGGCTAATAGATGTGAATCATTCAGCTGCGGCAAGAAAAACGAAAACTCCGAGCAATAAAAAATACTCGGAGGACCCCCGAGCATGCTCGAGAAATCTCGAGTAACGAGTATATTCGCTCATCACTAGTAAATATACATCATATGTCATGGAGGGTTTAAAAACGGCAGTAAAAAAATGGTATCGGTGTAGTCAATGTTTCCGTTTTTACGATCAATGTGTCATCAGTGTTTTTCATGGATATATAAATAAATGACAAAGATTCTCTAATATTTTCCAATGTGAAATGCCAACAGGATGCCATTTGTGTTCTGTATGTGTTTTTCATAGACTCTTAGACTTGTATTGGCCCTTGTTTTCCGTGCTGATGGAAAAAAACGGACATGTCTCCAGGTATTTTTTTAAGAATTTGCAGTGATCGAATTAGAAATTGTTCGAATTTGACAGGAACCCTGATGTATCAGCATTGTAAAACTCCGTGATTTTGACTGGTGACAGAGTAAGAGTTTAACCACATACAAACCTTAGTTTTGTCAGGAATTGACAATTGTTTCTATTGTTACCCTATTATGTCCCTTTTTGTGCAGTATTTGAATGTGGTGGTGACCTAATATTGGGGTCTATGACGTCCTCTTCATGTTTGTCCGCTTGAATATGAAAACATATGTATAAAACCCTTTGGATGTAAAAAAAAAATATTCATCCACTTATATTGTCAAACTGAATGTGTACAATTTCTGAAGTAAAAGTGAAAAATTCCTGTGCACTTATAATTTTACAGTACATTTAACACCATTATAGCTTCTCATTGGCTCCATATCCACAGCTCAGAGCAAGATTTACTAGAGTAAATGCTAGCCAATATTCAGATTACAAATTATGCATCTCTAATACAACTTAAGTCAAACACGTTCCATTTCATCAAACTGAAACACTCTATTCTCCATTGAATATTTTAACATATATTTTTTTTCCATCTAGATATTATGTCATTTTTATATTCCAGAATACTTGAATATTATACTTTACTTTGAGAATTCAGATGTATCATAGTCTTACTGGGAACATAAGCTAAACAACAACTTTTTGACTTCTACCTTTCTACTACTCAGTGGGGAAATGCTCTGTCCTCATAGCAGTTTTGATTATTCATCCGCTTCATCCCAAAACTCTTCTGGAGTCTTATTTTGTTAATATATGGTAGATATTATTGTTGCATATAAAGTCCCTCATTTCATAAAGAGAATCTGTCACTAGGTGTATGATGTCTAGTTTGACACGAACGTAAAGTAGGGAATGAGATCCTGACTTTAATACTGGGTCATTTGCTGTGCTTCTTGCTGTATCTTTAATACAATCTCTGTGTACCACCTGCTGCAGACCTGCTGGTCCTCTCATTAATAAGCTCTGGCTATGTACTCCTAAATATTAATGAGTTTTGTCTTGCCCCTTCTTCTACCACCGATTCAAAGTTCTTTGTCTAGGCATGGTATAGGTAGAAAGCCGTCCATAAATGTTGGTGCTGGGGTTAGACAGAGCTCATGACTTGAGGTGACTATCAGAGCTGCAGCAGATAAAACAGTGAGTTTATCAAAACTACAGAAGGAAGCCCAGTAAGGGACACACTACTAGAATTGGTGTCTCTTCCCCTATTTTATGTTGCCCTCATATTAGTAAGTATAAACCTGCTGACCAATTCCGTAGATCACAGTTTTGCGAGTTTTGAGTTTTGGCATGTTGTGTTTACTACAGTAACCTAAAGTACCTAAAGGCTTCTTAGGGCCTACCTGTATGCTATGTGATGTAAGTTTTTTAATTACATAATACACTTTTCTGCTGGCACTTTGTGTGCATTGTGCACTTTTATGCAATACTGGATCCAAGTTTAAGGTTTTGTTAAAAAACAAAACAAAAACTCCATGAAAGTTAATGTTTATGGGTAAAAGTCTAACTCAAGCACATGACTACTACTAGCTTGGATTGTGAACAGTGATAAAGTTCCTAAAGAAGAAAAAAATATGGCGCTATCTAAGCGTATTAAGATTTAATCGATTGAGAAGGTGAGTATACTGTCCTCATACACGTTAGCAGAGTGTGCAAGGAGACATGTAGCTAAACCCCCTGTCTTCTTTAAGAAAAGAGGCTGTCAAATTGTAGCCTTCTTTTATTGATTGCAGATGTGACAGGAAAGGGTGAAACCATAGGATGCAATAACAGGAGCATTTCAGAATATATAACTGCACAGAGCATGAAACACAAATAGTCTGCAATACACAGGTAACATGAGGTAATATAAACTGATGATTACCTACTTAGTACAACAAACGTAGTGATAAACACAGGATTGTAACACATAGATAGTACTTACCAACTATGCTTAGGGCAGGCTGTTTAGGGAGCATGAAGAAAACGAATGATGTGGTTTCTCCTAAGACGCATGGAGGAACAATGGCTGCTGTTCCCTTCACAGTGTCATAATAAGACCACAATGCCCTAGGAACTTCCCATAACACATTGCAAATTAAACTAGAATCTATACATTAAACGGCTAGCAGGTGGTGCTGTTACCTTACAATATGAAATATAGGAAGGATTAATACACGCAAAAATACAATGTCTGTAATAATGGAGACAAAGAAAATGACTAAACTTTCTAGACAGCAATTATATGGCTGGACAGAAGAGGGAGCATCAATAGGAAGTTGCTTACCTGATGCGGTTATGAAAACAGAGGCACAACTCCCGCTGAAAGTATGGATGGATTTGCAAAAGACTTCTGCCGACCTGGTGAGGAGAGATTGTGGACCCTATGATAGTAGTATCCCACAGCGTGGATGCCAGAATGGAGGACCAGGGAATGGCGCTGTCTTCACCACCTAGAGAAATCAAGGTGCAGGAACTTCAGGTTGCTTCTAGGTAAAATTTTATTCAAACTGATATAAAACAAATTTAAACTATATACACCACCCATTTCGGCTGTTTGCAGTCTTCTTAAGGTGTACCTGTATCTGCAAACAGCCGAAACGCTTTGTGTATAGTTTATATTTGTTTTATATCAGTTTGAATAAAATGCTACCTACAAACTAGCTTGGATTGACTATGATAGAAAGCATAGATAGCACATATGCGCTCTAATTATATAATATATGGTATTACACATGCAACCATGCATGTTTCCACACCTTCCATTGTCACTGACAAGCTGTAGAGGAAAAAATTAAGGCTAAAATAAGTTTTTAGGGGTTTAATTTGGTGGATTCCATGAATACTCCAAAGGTGGTCGCTAAGGCTGAAATCCTCTCTCTGTATTTAGGACTCCACATCCCCCGTGCTCTTGTAGGGCCACTATTTGGACACGCCAGCCTTCACTCCGAGCGAAATTCTATGAAGGCCTTGATACAGAGGTGTGAGAGAACTTCAGCCTTAGCGAAGACCTTCATAGCACTTGCGGGAGCATCAGAAGCTAATTTTGCCTATATTCTACTATACCAATTTAATAACAGGATGCTAAAACATCTCCGAACCTCTCCTATCTAGAGTTGTCAGCATCCTTGTGAGGTCATAACTGGTGACAGACTCTCTTTAATTTTAGAAACCTTTTTGGACATTTTGACACATCTGATAAAGGTTCATAGAGCTAGATCTGCCTCATACGTAGCAGCAACATACTCTTAAAACTCTTTGTGGCACTTTTGTTATTTTTATCCAGTCTGTCATTAGCGAGCTGCACTTTAATTTGACCCTTTGATGCTTCAGGGTCTTGAGAAGCTTTTTACTCTGCACTTTAACCTTTCTGTAAATCATCAATACAGACACATCTATTATTCACATGAAATATAATATTTCAAAATGTGTGGCCAAGAATTTGCTTAATGTGGGACCTGGAGGTGTCATAATTAGAAGTAGAAGGGCAGAGATCAAAAAAGATGGCTAATTCATTATTCCATGTAATAATCAATTATGTGTTTTCAATAAGACGTTGACGGCTCCTCATTAAATCTAAATGTACTGCCAAACAATGGTGTGGTTAAATGGAGACTTGTATAACACAGCGGGCTAATTTAATTTCTGCTGTATTCATTATCTTTAACTGCATCAATGACTATTGATGTAAATTGAAATTATGAGTGCACACTTGTCGGTAGCCTTGGGGGTATTTTTTCTTGGCAAATGGCCCTTGTAGAAATATGTAAATCACAAGACTTCAATTATTGCATCCCATCAAAGTATGGAGAAGATTTACCATTGTCCAATTGCCTTCAAAAGTAGAGAATTGCACTTTGTTAACCACTGGCAGAAGAATAGAAAACCTTATCCAGGATCACAAAAATGGATCTTTGTTTTTTTCTCTGAAACATCACCACTTGTGTCCTTGGGCTGTTTTTGGCATTGCAGCTCATCACTTTGCAAGTGAGGGAGGCTGAGCTGAAAAACGAGACCCAGCCCATGGAGAAGAAGTCCGTGCAAGCCTTGAGATGGCGCTGGTGTTCTCGACTCCTATTTTGGAAGCCTCTCCACTATTCCATTGAAAAATATTAAAAGGAAAAAATTAACAGGAATTGATTAGAAAAAAAATATATTGCTTAAAGTAAAATCTAGACTCTTGAAATATTAATTAGCATCCAATTTCTGTTTCTGCTAGCAAAGGCAATGAAATGGGCTACATGCCTTTCTGGAAAATACCGGTCTATTAGACACAAAGGTCCACACTTATCTGTATCCTTATTCACCTTTCGTTTGGCTGTATGCATTCTGAAATGAGTGGTGTGAAATGACAGCTATGAGAACAAGAAAGGAAACCTGATTATGTGATACTCTGTTAGGAGATGTTTGTGCTATCTGTGGCAATCCGTTGTTATGATGGATTGCCTCCACTTGAGAATTTTTCTACTTAAAATTGGCTTATTCATTAGATAGCTTTTCGTCAAATACTCTTTTAGATGACCGCAATCTCTCCCGACTCCTCCGTACATAGATTAATGCTTGGTCAAGTTTGCATGTGTTTTGTACTTAGAAAATGGAGGATATTTACTAAACTAAACATGCTTGGCTTAGTTTACACCAATTAACAAGTTGTTAGGAGTCGAGTTCCTGCCGCTGCACAGGGGGAATCTCGAACCATGTCCGCTGCAGTCTCCCATTCTCCTCCAGCCGCAGTGGAGCCTGCTCAGCAGAGACGTCGGCCCCATTGTCTGGCTCAAGCTGATACTGTGCGCTTGGTTACTGCTGCCTTTCCAGGCTCTGCCTTTGCAGCCAGTACTGATCAGCAGCGAGCAGGCATTTCAGGGACTAAGTCCTGCTTTTCCCATACTGAGCATGCCCACAGGACGACCTCCCATTGGAGGTCGGGGGTCACACGACGAAATACTTCTGGGACATAGTGCGCCGGCGCATGCGCACTAATGCTTTTTGGCTTTGCCCACAGTTGGGCAAAGCATACTGTGTGTGCGCAAGGCAACATTGCCTTGCACAGGCATGTTCTACGGAGAACAGCGAATCAACTTCAAGCCAATATTGCAGCCAGCGTGCAGCCAGCGGGAAAGGAAGGGGTGAATAAAACACCCGAAAACACCACCCATCGGACCGAAAAAAGGTCCCACCAAATTCAGGTGACAGGTTCCCTTTAAAGGGAATCTGTCGTCAGATTTTTGCACCCTCATCTGAGAGCAGCAGAATGTAGAGAAAGAGACCCTGATTCCAACAATGTGTCACTTACGGTTTCTGGGTGAAGCAGGTGTGATACAATCAGAATTTTTAGATGTAGCAGAGCTCAGAATGCTGCCCCCTCCCACACCACAGCTTTCTGTGTACACTGTATATTTAAAGTGAGCTGCTTATCAGTGCTGGAGGTGGAGTTGGACCAGGATGCACCAGAGCTTGTAGTTTTGTAGTGTTAATCTCCTGCTGATAAAATTCTCATTGTATTGAAACAACAGCACCCAGCCTAATAACTGAAACATCCATGAAATCAGTGTCTTTGTCCCTATCTCATGCTGCCCTCAGATTATATAGCAAAAACCTGTTGACAGATTTTCTTTAAGTTTAAAACCGGATTAAAACATGTGCTCCAATAATGCTCATAGGTGCCTGGAAGAAAAGAAAAAAGGGAGATCATATCATGAAGCTAGACAGCTGTGGCAGATGAGGGCCTTACCTAGTGGGTGCAATGGAATACATTGAAGAGGAAGAAGTGGTGATATTTAAAGGTTTAGTTGATGTGAAAATGGGTAGTTTTTAAGAAGACCTTCTAACGTGTAAGGTCTACAAAAATCTTTTATTAAGCAAATCTATTTTTAATATTCTATAACTAAATGTATTTTTTCCTGAGCTCCATGTCGTATAAAGCTTTTTTTATATGAACAGAAGTTTTTTTTTCCAGCAGTATGAGTAGATTATGAAGGAAAAGTGGGTGGTGCGGGTGGTGTCTCGAGTGTGCTAATCTGATTTTTATTTAATTTGGTCACCTTAACCAAAGGTTCCGGGCAGCCCATTTTTAATTTTTGCAGACACATTGGTAATCCATAATGAATCTATAAGATTTTAAGTGATTTGAATCCCGACCTGAACACATTAGACAGGGAAAAGTGACGAGAACTACCAATAATCTGCACAAGCTTCTCAAATAAAGAAAACATTTCGACACGTGAACATTTTTCTTCTACAGTCAGTGGAAAAAAGTCCTCAATTTTTATGCATTGTCCATCCAGAAAATTCTGAACAGTTGGTGGGGTCACCTCATCTTGGGAAAAGTGGTTTCAGAATAGGAAATACTACTAAGGAAAGTACTGCTAAGCCGTAAAGACTAGTAGGGCATGAACTGTAGTGGGAGCCAATTATATAAATGCATAGGGACTGAGCTTTATTACTTTCCATATCATGTTTGCGCTAGATAAATCTTATAATGCCTCTTTTTTTCTAAAATAAAGTGGAAAATTTGATACTTTAAATTTCTAGGTTCACATTTCCAGATTACAGCAAGTCCAATTGGAATTGCAAAATAAAAAAGGTTATTATAAAATTTGTCTCAGCCGTTATTCTCACTAATGTTTCATCATTTCATTAAATAATGTATATCGGAGTTTGTGGCTGCAGGCCGGCAGATAAGGAGCTATTGAGAAGCTACTAGGTACTTGATTAAATAGAGCCAAGTACTGATTCCATAGTTAAGAAACACAAGTCCTTACCTATGATGGCTGCCTTTGTTCTATGCTGATTTCTGGAGCCGTAGCATGTAAATGGAGGTGAGTCACCAAATCCCGCTGCATTATAATGAGGTAGAAGAAAGATGGCTCGTCAACCTGCTTTGAGAAAAAGATGGAAAAGGTCATTAAAATGTATTTCTGTTTTAACTGGACACTTCATTACTTCAATTTTTGTATGCCAATTAAAGGGGCATTAAAGGGAACTTGTCACATTAAAAGTGCAGTCCAATCCTCAGGCAGCAGAAGCTGAGCAGATTGTTATATTTATATTTTTGGTAGAAAAGGATTTGATGTAACCTGTGATTTTTTTCATTTAGATTTTGGCTCATGCTGGGCTTTTAGTCAAGTGGGTGGCCCATCAGATGCCATACGTTAATGTACCACAGCATTAGAGCACAGATGGCTTAGTGTGTTAGTCCTGGTGAATTATTTGCAGGTCACAGTAAGTAGCCAAGAGGTTCTAACTAGGGTTGCAGTTTTTAGGCTCCCATTATTGAGGTTCCTGAAGAGTAGTGTTGAGCGATACCGTCCGATACTTGAAAGTATCGGTATCGGAAAGTATCGGCAGATACCGGCAAAGTATCGGATCTAATCCGATACCGATACCCGATACCAATACAAGTCAATGGGACTCATGTATCGGACGGTATTCCTGATGGTTCCCAGGGTCTGAAGGAGAGGAAACTCTCCTTCAGGCCCTGGGAACCATATTAATGTGTAAAATAAAGAATTAAAATAAAAAATATTGCTATACTCACCTCTCCGACGCAGCCTGGACTTCAGCGAGGGAACCGGCAGCGTTGTTTGCTTAAAATTCGCGCTTTAACTTCCTTACGTGAAGTCCCGGCTTGTGATTGGTCGCGCGCCGCCCATGTGGCCGCGACGCGACCAATCACAGCAAGCCGTGACGTAATTTCAGGTCCTTCAGGATTTTAAAATTACGTTCCGGCGTTGTGATTGGTCGCGTCGCAGTCACATGGGCGACGCGACCAATCACAAGCCGTGACGTCACGGGAGGCTGGACACGCGCGCATTTTAAAATGCGCGCGTCTCCTGCCTCCCGTGACGTCACGGCTTGTGATTGGTCGCGTCGCCCATGTGACTGCGACGCGACCAATCACAACGCCGGAACGTAATTTTAAAATACTGAATGCCTAGAAGGACCTGAAAATTACGTCACGGCTTGCTGTGATTGGTCGCGTCGCGGCCACATGGGCGGCACGCGACCAATCAGAAGCCGTGACGTCACGGAAGGAAGGAAAAGCGCGCATTTTAAGAAAAGAACGCTGCCGGTTCCCTCGGTGAGGTCCAGGCTGCGTCAGAGAGGTGAGTATAGCAATATTTTTTATTTTAATTCTTTCTTTTACACATTAATGTTGTTTCGATACCGATACCCGATACCACAAAAGTATCGGATCTCGGTATCGGAATTCCGATACCCGCAAGTATCGGCCGATACCCGATACTTGCGGTATCGGAATGCTCAACACTACTGAAGAGCACTTTCTGTTATTAGGGTACCTAATATTTTGATGACTACAACCATACTCTCTATTGTAGAACAAGAGTATAAGGGATTGTTTGAGCATCAAAAAAAATCCATGTCGGCTTCGGATATAATTATGTTGCAGTTGATAGACCAGCTTTTTGTTTTATACCAAACATTTACAATATTCATTTTTCTGTAGCTTGTAAGAGTTAATTCAATGGTCTGACTGCAAATGGACCTTTCCCCTGTTTCAGTTGCTATGGAAAATTGCCTAAAGGCCATCTGAGACATACTGTATAGTCAGTGATGTTCCTTGGTCCCCAGGGCAGTTCGCCAGCTGTACTGTTCTCTTGAATCGGCAATCAATTAATAGAGCAGCAGTAATGCCTACTTAAGAGTTGTCTTGCACACTGTAACAATACCTTTATACTAGAGCTTATACAGCACCAGCTCAATAAATGTTACACCATGGCTAGTAACTCATGCATACTACTTTTATTGATATTTAGAAAAGTTTGCATTTTGACTGTTTACCCCAATATTGTCCTTTTTGACTTTTTATTTTATCTTTTGTTGCGCACAGTGTTACAAGAAACTTTAAAAATGATCACAATTAGCAAAAAAAGTCCCATCATTTTGTGCATACAGCTTCTATATGTTTCCATGATTCCAGACAATTATTGCTAACATAAATTTGTTACGTAATCAAGAAATAAGGGTTAGTTGGAAGATAATATGACTGACCTTGGTGAGCATGTAGTGCTACATTTCTCTTGTGGTGACCAAGGTTGTTATCCTCTGTTAATGTCTTCCAAGGTTTTGTTCTCGGACTTACTACTTTTTTTCCGACCTTGGAGAGCATGGTGATCATTATACAGGGTGGGCCATGTATATGCACCTAAATAAAATGGGAATGGTTGGTGATATCAACTTCCTGTTTGTGACACATTAGTATATGGGAGGGGGAAAACTTTTCAAGATGGGTGGTGACCATGGCAGTTATTTTGAAGTTGGCTATTTGGATCCAACTTTATTTTTTCCAATGGGAAGAGAGTCATGTGACACATCCAAAGTATTGAGAAATTCAGAAGAAAAACAATGGTGTGCTTGGTTTTAATGTAACTTTATTCTTTCATGAGCTATTTACAAATTTCTCTTTGTTTACAGCCATTGACATGTCGCATAGGTTAACACTAGTGTTGAGCATTCCGATACCGCAAGTATCGGGTATCGGCCGATATTTGCTGCATCGGAATTCCGATACCGAGATCCGATACTTTTGTGATATCGGGAATCGGTATCGGGATCGATATTAATGTTTAAAATAAAGAATAAAAATAAAAAATATTGATATACTCACCTCTCCGACGCAGCCTGGACCTTACCGATGTAACCGGCAGCTTCCGTTCCTAAGAATGAGCGCTTAAAAGACCTTAGATGACGTCGCGGCCTGTGATTGGTCGCGTGAGCGGTCACGTGACCGCCACGCGACCAATCACAAGCCGCAACATCATCTAAGGTCTTTCAAGCGCTCATTCTTAGGAACGGAAGCTGCCAGTTACATCGGTAAGGTCCAGGCTGCGTCGGAGAGGTGAGTATATCAATATTTTTTATTTTTATTCTTTATTTTACACATTAATATCGATCCCAGGGCCTGAAGGAGAGATTCCTCTCCTTCAGACCCTGGGAACCATACAGGATACCTTCCGATACTTGGTGTCCTGTTATGATCCTTAGTGGTTGAGGATCACAAACTACTCCAGCTAAGTAACATACATAGGACAAGCTCTAGGGAGGTGGCAAACTGGACTGACCGCAAATCTGAACCTATCCAAACACACTAGAAGTAGCCGGTGAACGTGCCTAAAAATCCTAGACGTCTCGAGCCAGCCTGAGGAACTAACTACCCCTAGAGAGAAAGAAAGACCTCTCTTGCCTCCAAAGAAATAATCCCCAAAGATATAGAAGACCCCAACATATAATAACGGTGAGGTAAGAGGAAGGCACATACACAGGGGTGAAAACAGATTTAGCAAATGAGGCCCACTAATACTAGATAGCAGAAAATAGTAAAGGGGTCTGTGCGGTCAGTAAAAAACCCTTACAAAATATCCACACTGAGATTTCAAGAACCCCCGCACCAACTAACGGTGTGGGGGGAGAAACTCAGTCCCCTAGAGCAACCAGCAAGCGAGGAAATCACATTTTAGCGAGCTGGACTAAAAACATAATAAATGCTGATAATCAAAAAATGATCAAACAAAAACTTAGCTTGTCTTGGAGAGAGGAGCAAGGTAGTCACAAGGAATCTGAAGAGCACTGAATACATTGAGAGCAGGCAAGGAACTCAGTATCCAGGTGAGCTAAATAGGAAACCAACCAAGGATAACGAACCAGCTGATGCTGCCAACCTGCAGAAAGACAACACTACACAGTACCGCTTGTGACCACTAGAGGGAGCCCAAAACCAGAGTTCACAACAGTGTCCCATTGACTTGTATTGGTATCGGGTATCGGTATCGGCGATATCCGATACTTTTCGGGTATCGGCTGATACTATCCGATACCGATACTTTCAAGTATCGGACGGTATCGCTCAACACTAGTTAACACTTGAGGAGCGGATAGAAATTGTGTTGATGTCTGGTGAATGCAGTACCCAGGTAATTGCAACTGATTTCAATGCAAGACACCCTACGCAAGAAAACTGTCACCATTCCTTTGTTATTGAGGTGTATCCATATAAATAGCCCACCCAAAAAAGTTTGCCTCATCACTGAACATAATGTTCTGTGTAAACTGAGGGTTCTGTTCCAATTTTTGTTTTGCCCATTCTGCAAATTCAGCGTGCTGATCTGGCATCAGTCAAACATCCATTCAGCGGATATTAGCTTCTTACAAATGGCACCCTTAAAAAATCCAGCTGCTGCAGCATCTCAATGAGGATGACCCAGATTGGAGCGCTTAATTTGCAGAATGGGCAAAACAAAAATTGGAACAGGACCCTCAGTTTACACAGAACATTATGTTCAGTGATGAAGCAAACTTTTTTGGGTGGGCCATTATATGGATACACCTAAATAAAATGGGAATGGTGACAGTTTTCTTGCGTAAGGTGTCTTGCATTGAAATCTGCTGCAATGACCCAGGTACTGCGTTCACCAGACATCAACAGAATTTCTACCCGCTCCTCACGTGTTAACCTCTGCGACATGTCATTGGCTGTAAACAAAGAGATGGGGTGGGCCATGTCTCTTCTTGAAAATTAAGACTTCATCAGCTGGGTCTTTTATCCCTCTGTTCCAATCTCACTGATTTAGTCATATTTATTGTACTTGTTTTATATGTTATGTATAATGTTATACTTTATTTGTGCATTTTTGTTTTGTACAGTGCCATGGGCACTTTAAAATAAAATAAGCAATGATGATACTGCTAATAATAATAAGAGAACACATAATACAAACCAAAAGGCACAGTGAAGTTTCATACCATAACACATCAGTGAAAGCGTCTTTGGGAGGAGGTCAAATTAAGGTCTAGTCTAGAGAATATAAACAGAAGTGTTGCAAAGATCAAAATCTGGGAACTAGACAAGACAGTGTGAAAGCTCTTTTACATGACAGTCTCCTCTGTTACTTAGGCAAGGATTGTGTGACATTGTAGGGTTTAAATAAGGAGAAGAACTTACATGAGAAGTCAGAGGATACACAAAAGTCCAAATAATAAGAATTTGCTTACACAAAAATACATAGCAAAAAAGCACTATATGTGGGACCAACCCACGTGACAGATATGAGACAATGTTTTGTCTATAGGAAATTCTGCAATGCATTACTGTGATGAAATGTGCTGTTTCCTGCTGCAATATGATGTAATAAGTCACATTCTACCTCATATAGTTGTACCAGGACTTCTACATAGCCAAATGCATTTAAACCCTAAAAGAGAGTAGTAGTGTAAGCAGGCTTGGACTGGCCCACAGGAGAACAGGAGAATCCTCCGGTGGGCTCCTGTGAAACATTGTCTATTTGTTAAACAATCCCTCCATGTGCTGAGGCTGTCTAACAGCTATAAATCATGCAGCCCCCGAGACTCAAACATTATATATGAGCCCTCCCAGATGCTGGGATACCATGGATAATGCATTATTGGAGCACATTTGCTCATCACGGATGTTAAGCTAAAAAATTTTGTGTGTGACCTGAGTTTAGGAGGGATCAGACTGTTTGGTATTCTTACAGGTCAGTTGTCTCTTATTGTCTTGTCATGAGTCTTTGTATTTGCCACCACATTAGTACCAAACACTATAACATATCTATATGCCATATATGAATTGATAAAACTTGTTACTGTAACAGTACTCTGATAGCTTTCTTTTTAGTGGTGTGATTATTATATAGAATCAGCTGCAGTCCGGACTTCCTCTTCATGTTCGATTTGTCTAAGGGCGGGGACAGTGACGCCAGCGCTGATTGGGCAGCGGTGTCACAATACCGCATGAGAGCCCTGGGGAGAGCAACTGTGGACACCGTGGGAACGGAGCCGGCATGGGGGGTGAGTATAAGCTTTATTTTTTTATGGGGGCCAAACATTTTGATCAAGAAGGGGTTGTCGTAGTAGTGGGCAACTCCTTTAAGTATCGCCCTTTTAAAGTTATCGGTCTGCTAGACTTTAGTGAATAATTAGACTTACCTGTGATTGAATTCTTGGAAATTAGAATTTTATAATGTCCACAACCTGGGTATAAAATCCCAGGAAAGAACAGAATTGTGGAACAATTCTGAATAATAAGTTATAATTTTGCTGAGAAAATACATACAAAAAAAAATCTATAAAATGACAGGGGATGTCTTATGAAAGGGACACATAATCAGCCTAGAGAAACCTATGACATACCGTGAGGGTCAAACCGAAGTAGGCTTGGGTACAAAGCAATAAAGTGCAAGTGCTCACAGTAATAAGGTGAATACCTATCGCTACCATTAGAGCTAAATGAGTTTGATCCTTTCATTTTATAGATTTTTTAATGTATTTTCTGAAATAAAATTATAACATTTATTAATAAGAATTATTGCATGATTCTCTAATTATCCTGGGATTAACCTATTTTCCTAGGTTTTGGGTATTAAACATTTAGCTAAGTGTTATGCATTGATTTAGGATTTTGGGACTATTACAATTAATATCGCTCCTATGGCTTTCATCTTAGGGTACTCATTTTTGCAACATGCTCTTGAATGAATTTGAGAAAATCACTGTTTGAGGTGTGCAAAATAACAAATCTGGTTTGCAATCAATGACCTACATTTGTGGGAGTATTTTGTTTTATGGTATCATCGCCCACCAAAAATGATGATTCTGAAAGGAAACCAAAGGTTTTCTGACAAATCTTTTGGGGTGTACTCATTTATGCGAAGCACTGTACTTATATGTGTGTGTGTGTGTATATATATATATATATATATATATATATATATATATATATATATATATATATATATATATATATATATATATATTTTGTTATGTGTATATGTATGTGTGTGTGTATATATAATGTGTGTATGTCTGTGTTTAGACATTCAGCGCACAGTCAGCCGAGATGTCAGTAGCGATTTTTACTGTTTTGCTATGTTCCATTCAAAGTAAGAGTCTTAATACTTTACATTTCAAATAAATGTAGCTCATATTAGATGTGCACCAGATTTTCATTAGTCAATTTTTTTTCAAACATTCCTGTAAATGCAATTATACATTCTTGTTAAAGCCACCACTAGGACGGAGATGCAATCCACTGCTCCAGCAATGTTTTAGCCATTGCAGCTGCTACTGTCACATTTAATAAAGTCTTTGAACAGTTCATATATTACACTGCAGCAGCGAGCTTTTTTTCTTGGCCTGGAAAGGGGCTTTGTCATTGCAATGTGTTTTGTGCTATCTTTGCTGACAGCAGGTTTTTGCCTCAAGGTGACAAGCCACATAATTCACAAGACTTAGATCTGATGTCATTGAAAGGTGAAATGTGATTGGTTAGGCTTCTTGACATCACCGCATAAATGTAACCAGTCATCTCAATGATTGCTTATTTGGGCTCATACATTCTTGCTTGTATCATAAATAATCAGTGGCCTCATTTATAGCATGACTGTATTACCATTCATACAGCTCATTAGTTACTGGGATACATACAGTATATGAACAAGTCAGACATATTATCTAGGAGGAGATAAAAAGGTGATCTGTTATCCACCTTCCTTCTTTGATTCTGTATTTTATTAACTTGTGAGGAACCTTATGATTTCATAGTGTAAAATATACTGATGTTATAGTATTCTTATTTAAAGAGTATTTTCTTCTTTACCTTTTCATTACATATGAATTTGCACACTACACGCTTATATACACACTAGATGGTGGCCTGATTCTAACGCATCAGGTATTCTAGAATGCACAGCCACAAAGTATATAGCACAGCCACATAGTATATAACACAGCCCACGCAGTATATAACACAGCCACATAGTATATAGCACAGCCTACGTAGTATATAGCACATCCCATGTAGTATATAACATAGCCCACGTAGTATATAGCATAGCCACGTAGTATATTGCACAGTCCCGTAGTATATAACACAGCCCATGCAGTATATAACACAGCCCACACAGTATATAACACAGGCCATGCAGTATATAACACAGCCCACGCAGTATATAACACAGCCACGTAGTATATAACACAGCCCACGCAGTATATAACATAGTCACATAGTATATAGCACAGTGACGTAGTATATAACACAGCTCACGCAGTATATAACAGCCCAAGCAGTATATAACACAGCCCACGTAGTATATAGCAATGTGGGCACCATATCCCTGTTTAAAAACAATTAAAATAAAAAATAGTTATATACTCACCTTCCGTCGACCCCCGGATCCAGCCGAGGCCTTTACCGATGCTCCTCGCAATGCTCCGTTCCCAGTAATGCCTAGCAGCAATAACCCGTGATCATGTAGCGGTCTTGCGAGACCGCCATGTGATCTCGGGGCATTGCCGCAATGCATTCTTGGGACCGGAGCACGAGAAGTGGGAAAGGCTGCGGTGGAATTCGGAAGGTGAGAATATAATGTGGTTTTTTTAAAATAGTTTTAACATTATATCTTTTTATTATTGATGCTGCATAGGCAGCATCAATAGTAAAAAGTTGGTCCGGGATGGTCGCTGATTGGTCGCGGCCGGCCAGGCGTGACCAATCAGCGAAGCGTGGTTTAAATCCCATGCCAATTCGTGGCCAGACAGTGCCTGTCGCTGATTGGTCACGGCCGGCCGGGCGCAACCAATCAGCGAAGCGTTGTTTAAATCCCGCACCATAACCCGTGATGACGTAGCGGTCTCATGAGACCACTGAGTCATCTGGGTAATTTCGCAATGCATCACTGGGAACAGAAGCTGCCAAGAGCATCACTAGGAGCGGGAAAGCTGCGGAGGCGAAGGAAGGTGAGAATAGCATGATTGTTTATTTTTTAATTATTTTTAACATTATATCTTTTTACTATTGATGCTACATAGCCAGCATCAATAGTAAAAAGTTGGTCCGGGATGGGGCGACACACTGGTCGCGGCCGGCCCCTCCCTACTCTCCTCCAGTCAGTTCCAATCAGCGATGCAGGATTTCCGTTACAAACAGATGGAAGTACCCCTTAGACGATGTTATAGATAGACTAGATGGTGGCCCTACTCTAGCACATCGGGTATTCTAGAATATGTATAGTTGTATATAGCACAGCCCACGCAGTATGGAACACAGCCCATGTAGTATATAACACAGCTCACATAGTATATAACACAGCTCACATAGTATATAACACAGCCCACGTAGTATATAACACAGCCACATAGTATATAGCACAGCCCATGTAGTATATAGCCCAGCCACGTAGTATATAGCACAGCCACGTAGTATATTGCCCAGCCACGTAGTATATAGCACAGGCCACGCAGTATATAACACAGCCCACGCAGTATGTAACACAGGCCACGCAGTATATAACACAGCCCACGTAGTATATAACACAGCCCACGTAGTATATAGCACAGCCACGTAGTATATAGCACAGCCACGTAGTATATAACACAGCCACATAGTATATAGCACAGCCCACTTAGTATATAGCAATGTGGGCACCATATTCCTGTTAAAAAATAATTAAAATAAAAAATAGTTATATACTCACCTTCCGCTGGCCCCCTGTCATGGTTCCCAATGGCAGGGACTCAGGCAAAAACGGACTAGCTCTAGGAATGATGGAATCTCAGATGACCGCGACGCTGAACCTAACACGCAACTAATAGTAGCCAGGGGGTGTGCCTACGATTATCCCTAGACACCTCGCACCAGCCGGAGATCTAGTTACCCCCTAGTAGAGGAATACACAGACCTGGCTTGCCTCCAGGGAAACCCCAAAAGTGATAGTAGCCCCCCACATATAATAACGGTTAGGTAAGAGGAAAACACGTACGCAGTATGAATATAGATTCAGCAAAGAGAGGCCCTCTGACTAGATAGCAGAAAATACAAAAGAGGACTTCGCGGTCACCTCAAAACCCTAAACAGCCATCCTGAAATTACTTTAACTCTGTTATCAACTCATGACACCGGAGTAGTAATTTCAGATCACTAGAGCTTCCAGCAGCAAGAGAAATATAAATGCATGCTGGACAAACAAACACAAAAAATGCCAAAGATCCAACTTAGCTGAATTGCAGACTTGGAGCAGGTAGCAAGCAACAGAGGTGCTCTGGTAACATTGATTGCCGGCACTAGAATGACTGAGAAGCCAGACTAAATAGGAAACTCCCAGTTTCCTGATGGGAACAGGTGCAAGACAAAAGTCAGCCAGTACCACCAGTAACCACCAGAGGGAGCCCAAAAACAGAATTCACAACACCCCCGAATCCAGCCCAGGCGTTTAGCGATGCTCCTCACGATGCTTCGGTCCCAAGAATGCATTGTGGCAATAGCACGTGATGATGTAGCAGTCTCGTGAGACCGCTACATCATCTCCAGTCATTGCCGCAATGGATTCTTGGGACCGGAGCGTCGCGAGGAGCGGGAAAGGTGCCGAAGGGTGAGAATATAATGATTTTTAATTTTTTTTATTTTTAACATTAGATCTTTTTACTATTGATGCTGCATAGGCAGCATCAATAGTAAAAAGTTGGTCACACAGTGTTAATAGCAGCGTTAACGGACTGCGTTACACCTAACGCAGTCCATTTATCGAGCTGCTAAACTGCTATGGGGGCACTGACTGGAGGACAGTAGGGAGGGGGCTCTGACTGGAGGGGAGTAGGGAAGGGCGAATTCGCGGCTTGTCTGTGCCCGTTGCTGATTGGACGCGGCCGGACGGGGGACGTAACAGACAAAGAGACGGAAGTGACCCTTAGATGATTATATAGATAGATTATATGTATATCTGTCTATACACACAAATGTGAGCTACCTATATTTAATTTCCCTTGATTTCTACCAAAAAAGACCAAAAAACTACTGAAAAAGAGAGATAACCATATGATGAAAATTTGTAATTTAAAGGGTTTATCTCCTATTCTTTAAGCCATCACGATATCCGTCTTATATGTACAGCACTGCACGAGGTGCATTCCCATAAATCTCTGTATATGTATGGTGTATTGATCATGCAGGCTCACTCTCAGCGCTGGGATGATCAGAGGCGGGTGTCAATTCTATATGAGAGCTGATACCCTGAAGCAATGCCCACAATCGGTGATAGAGCCGATCACAAGTTTTCAATAGCAACAGTGGCATTGATCTGATTGCAGAGGGAGGGAGCTCCCTTTATGCTCCAATCAGCAAAACTCAATTGAGATAGTTTTGCGCCAATGGCCTCCATTGTGACCCCAGGGCCAAAGATAGCCACGATGTCACCTGTAGTGGCCTGTAAGTTCCTGCTCAGAGCAGGAGCTGACACGCCTCCTCCCTGTGTATGATTGCTTGATGTAGTGCCCTGCAATGCAAAAGTTTTACAGAGTATTAAATCAGCAGTCAGGGCAGGGAAAGTTGATGTCCCATCCTAGGATAAGATTAAAAATTAAAAAAAAAAAAAAAAAAAAAAAAAAAGTTTAATTTTTTTTTAAATCTCAACAAAATATCATAAAATAAAGAACAAAAAAATATTAATCTAATAAATACATAGATTAATGTAAAAACAAAAATAATAAAATAAAATACACATATTTTGGATCAGTGCGTCCGGAATGACCCAACCTATAAAACTGGCACACTAGTTAACCCCTTCATTGAATACCGTAAAAAAAGAAAAGTGGCAAAAAATTATGCCTTTTCATCATGCTGCCTAACAAAAAGTGGAATAAAACGCAATCAAAAAATCTAATGTAAATAAAAATGATCCTACTGAAAATGTTATCTTATCGCATAAAAAACAAGCCGCCATACAGCTCAGTCAGCGGAAAAATAAAAGTGATAGCTCTCAGGATAAAGAGATGCAAGAACAATTTTTTTTAAGAAAATTGTTTTTATTGTGTAAAAGCAACAAAAATAAAAAAATATAAATGTGGTATCGCTGTAAGTGTACTGACCCAAAGAATAAAGACGTCTTCTCACTTTATCACACAGTGAACGGTGTATTTCTCCCTAAAAAATACAATTCCTGAATTGCTGGTTTTTGTTTATTCTGCCTTTCAAAAATCGGAATATAAAGCAATTAAAAAATGTCATGTGCCCGAAAATGGTACCACTGGAAACATCAACTCATCCCACAAAAAACAAGCCCTCACATGACTCTGTCAGCAAAAATATATAAAAGTTCAAAATATGTCGATGCAAAAACTTGTTTTACAAAAAAAGTCTTTTAGTGTGTGACCGCAACCAAACATAAAAACCGATATAAATGTGGTATTGCTGTAATCGCACTGACCCGAAGAATGAAGTCTTCTAATCACTTATACTGCACCTGAAATGGTGTAAAAAGGTAATGAAACCAATACTTGAACTGCTGTTGATTTGTTCATTCTTTCTCACAAAGAGTGCAGTAAGGCTCGGCTCACATTTATCCTGAGCTCTACGCTGAGCGCTTACACTGGTGTTTCCATGTAAATCTCTGTAATATGTAATTCAGTAGCAACCCCGATTGAAGATTCCCTATAATGAGGCAGATGGAGTCAAGTCTGGCGTATGATCGCGTTTCACACTTCTTCATTAAGCCAATTCCAGCCAATTTTGTGCTCCAAAAGTCAAATGGCGCTCCTTCCCTTCCGAGCCTTCCTGTGTGCCCAAACATTAATTTTCCTCCACATATTGGATATTGGCACAGTCAAGAGAACTGCATAACACATTATATGGTTCATTTTCTCCTGATAACCTTGTAAGAATGCAAACTTTGGGGCTAAAGTAAAAAATTTTGTGGGAAAAGTTAAAATGTTCACTTTATTATTTCCATATTGCTTTAATTACTGTGAAGTACCTAAAGGGTTAATAAACTTCTTGAATGTGGTTTTGAGCGCTGTTTGAGGGATACAGTTTTTAAAATGGTGTCACTTTTTGGGTGTTTTCTTTTACATAGGTGCCTTGAAGTTACTTGAAACATGACGTGGTCCCTAAATAAAATGGTTTTGTAAATATTGTTGGAAAAATAAGAAATTCCTGTTGCACTAAAAGCATGGCTATGGAAGGAAATTAACTTTATTCCTTCTAGCAGCCTCTGTTTTTCAGTAATTCCTGTGCAGCTGTGACTAAAAGCTGGCGGCTTCTGGGAGGAATAAAGTTAATTTCCTCCTGGTAGCCATGCTTTCAGTGCAGCCGCTTGGCTTTAGAACACTATTAACCTGCAGACTAAACCCATATTTTGCAGGTTAATAGCATTTGCGGACATGACAGGTTCCCTTTAAATATGAAGTGTAATCCAACACTGAAACTAAGGAACCTAAAAATAACTGACAATAATCTTGTGTTCTGTGTTTCTTTAATTTTCTACATTAAGATACAGTATTTCATGTAATCTGTCTTGCCAAAAAAAAATACAGTAACTGTAGCATATGTGCAGTGATCACACTTAAGTTTTTACTGAAAAAATATCTAATTTTCATAGCTGAGATGATTGTGATTTAATGATATTTCTCGAATACAACTTTTTTTAACTGAAGTGTTGCATGAGCAAAAATAAATATATTTGGACCTGTGCTTTAAATCTAAAGGTGGGAATTTATTGAGAAAGTTACCCATCTGTGCAGGTAGCTTTCTGCGAATCAATGGATGGTAGGAATCTTCACCTGCCAAGAAGCAGAAAATCAATTTCAATAAAATTAAGTTAAAGATAGTACAAAGGGTCATCAAAATACAGCGATATGACATAGATTAATAAAGCTGGCATCTTGTAAGACAAACACTGCTATTTCAACACCCACACAACCTGCAAAGGAATATGAAGTAGAAAGATAGTCTACTACTGTCGGCTTCAATAAACAGATTTATTTTTTTATTATTATTTTTAGTTACATCAAACTTTGGGCTCTTTGAAAAAGTTAGTGCACCCTTTAGTATCATTTTCCTGCAAATGTTTGCTGTCTTGCTAGTTCATTCTGAGTGGTACCTAGTAGGTAGGACAGCCACCATATACAATACGGGACAGAACTTCACAAAATAGCCCCCAACCATAGGACAAAAGATAACTTGCTGATAGCTGGGAGTCCAACATCCAGATTTCAAAGTACATTATACACTATTATATAGATTCATAAGACCTAAGTAGACTGGTGTACTTACATTGACAATCCATATCACAATGGCTGTATAATCCATTTTCGAAAGTTTAAAACTAAACCTCTGCCCACCTGGCCTGATTGACAGCTCCCCAGTGCCTCTGCTGCTGCTGAGATCTCACATAGCTCAGTACAACCTGCAGCTGTTGAACTGAGTGTATGAAGACCGAATACTCTTGGACTCAAGGGCTCTCTCAATTTTCTCTGCTATGGATTTTCAAAGTACATCAGACTTATCAGGTCTAAGATCCGTCAGATAATGTATGCAATTGGCATTGTGAAATCTGTTGATAGATCTGATTTTACAATGTTTTGCTTCATTCTTTTCTAATCCCTAATGACCTATGAAGTACATTTTCATCACTGCTCGAGTATGCGATGTATAGAGCTTCAGCTCGTGAGCTGAGCCTACTGTATAAATTGTAGATGCTCTAAAAACAACAACTTAAGCAAGCTCTGATTGCTGCTGTTTAACCATTTAAATGTCACTGTCAATCACTGACAGTCCAAAGAATAGAATAAATGTTTGTAGAGTGATGTCCAAACAAACTGATAGACAGATCCTGGTCCAAGGTGAATTTAATCTTTATTAGGTAATCTGAGAAACCCAACATTTTTCATAGATCAGCGGTACCTTTCTCAAGTGAAAGAGAACTTTAGAAATAACTATCTGTACTACCCGGCTTCACCCGGGGTAATAACTGCTGTTAGCAAAATAGAATGTGTTAACAAAAATTTATTATGCACAAAAAACCCACAAAACAAATAGATAGAAATGTAATTATTAAAAGGCAAAAACTAAGCTAATAGAAGCATTTTACAACATATATTTCAACACCAGAGATATTCCACACAGATTTAACTAAATTGGCCAAGTAATGTGAAGTAATCTTCTACTACTTATTCGAGAGCCTTTTGATAAACGACATTCTTAGTTTTTCCTTCAGGTGCAAAGACAAACAGATTTTTGGCTGTTCCAACTCTTGAACAGGCCACATAAAGTTGACCATGAGAAAAGCATGGAGATTGTAAATCTAAGCTAGCTGAAGAGCCCGGCATTGCCTGGGTATAGTAAATATCTGTGGTTAGTTATAGCACCTCACTTCTCTTATTTTCCCATCACGCCTCTCATTTTCCCCATCACATCTTTCATTTTCCCCTCACATCTCTCATTTTCTCCCTCACACCTCTCATTTTCCCCCTCACTCCTCTTATTTTCCCCCTCACTCCTCTCATTCCCCCCTAACACTTGTCATTTCGACCTCACATCTGTCATTTTCCGATCACTCCACTATTTTCCCTCACTCCTCTCATTTTGCACTCACACCTTTTCATTTTCACCTCACACCTCTCATTTTCACCTCAGTATATACATGTTTGTCATCTCCCTTATATATAGTATACACCTGTATGTCATCTCCTGTATATAGTATATACCTGTATGTCATCTCCCCTGTATATAGTATATACCTGCTGTGTCATCTCCCCTGTATATAGTATATACCTGTATGTCATCTCCTCCTATATATAGTATATACCTGTATGTAATCTCCTCCTGTATATAGTATATACCTGTGTGTCATCTCACCTATATATAGTATATATCTGTGTGTCATCTCCTCCTGTATATAGTATATACCTGTATGTGATCTCCTCCTATACATAGCATATACCCGTATGTCATCTCCTCCTGTATATACTATATACCTGTAGGTAATCTGCTCCTGTATATAGTATATACCTGTGTGTCATCTCCTTCTGTATATAGTATAAACCTGTATGTCATCTCCTGCTGTATGTAGTATGTACCTGTATGTCATCTCCTCCTCTATATAGTATATACCTGTGTGTCATCTCTCCTGTATATAGTATATATCTGTGTGTCATCTCCTCCTGCATATAGTATATACCTGTGTGTCATCTCCCCTGTAAATAGTATATACCTGTGTGTCATCTCCTCCTGTATATAGTATATATCTGTATGTCATCTCCTCCTGTATTAGACCTTGTTCACACGTTATTTGGTCAGTATTTTTACCTCAGTATTTGTAAGCTAAATTGGCAGCCTGATAAATCCCCAGCCAACAGTAAGCCCACCCCCTGGCAGTATATATTAGCTCACACATACACATAATAGACTGGTCATGTGACTGACAGCTGCCGGATTCCTATATGGTACATTTGTTGCTCTTGTAGTTTGTCAGCTTATTAATCAGATTTTTATTTTTGAAGGATAATACCAGACTTGTGTGTGTTTTAGGGCGAGTTTCGTGTGTCAAGTTGTGTGTGTTGAGTTGCGTGTGGCGACATGCATGTAGCGACTTTTGTGAGATGAGTTTTGTGTGGCGACATGCGTGTAGCAATTTTTTGTTTGTGTGTCGAGTTGCATGTGACAGGTTAGTGTAGCAAGTTGTGTGCAGCAAGTTTTGCGCATGGCTAGTTTTGCGCGTGGTGAGTTTTATGTGTGGTGCCTTTTGAGTATGTGCAAGTTTTGTGTGAGGCAACTTTTGCATGTGTTGCAACTTTTGTGCATGTGGCAATTTTTCCGCGTGTGCAAGTTTTGCACGTGTGGCGAGTTTTCCATGAGGTGAGTTTTGCACGTGTGGCGAGTTTTGCATGTGGAGAGTTTTGCGCGTGGCGAGTTTTGAGCGCCGACTTTTGTGTTTCAACTTTTATGTGGCGAGGTTGGTGTATGTGTGGTGAAATGTGCGCTGAGGGTGGTATATGTGTTCGAGCACGTGGTAGTGTGTGGCGCATTTTGTGTGTGTGTTCATATCCCCGTGGTGGTGTGGTGATTATCCCATGTCGGGGCCCCACCTTAGCAATTGTACAGTATATACTCTTTGGCGCCATCGCTCTCATTCTTTAAGTCCCCCTTGTTCACATCTGGCAGCTGTTAATTTGCCTCCAACACTTTTCCTTTCATTTTTTCCCCATTATGTAGATAGGGGCAAAATTGTTTGGTGAATTGGAAAGCGCGGGGTTAAAATTTCACCTCACAACATAGCTTTGACGCTCTCGGGGTCCAGACGTGTGACTGTGCAAAATTTTGTGGCTGTAGCTGTGACGGTTCAGATGCCAATCCCGGACATACATACACACATACACACACACATTCAGCTTTATATATTAGATAAACAGTTCAGATGATGTATATAATATGCAAGTTCAAAGTTAACAACCTGTTAAACCAGGTAGATACATTATTAAATTTGGTTGGTAACTTTCAACTTGTATATTGTATACATCATCAGAAATGTTTATTATATATATATATATATATATATATATATATATATATATATATATATATATATATATATAATGTCCCTGAACCCTGAAAAGTGTTGTTTCTGAAATTACCAAATAAAGAAGATTTTATTCACTTTGCACTGGGATCTGTCTATTAGTTTGTTTTCTACAAATATTTATTCTTTCTGAGGTCTGGTTGGGACAGATGTGCACAGTAGGGCAATACCACAAGAAAAATTAGAGAGGGTGAGAGTGATGGAAATGCTCACCTGGGGTTGTTGCAATATTGCCTTGCGCTGGCGTGTACTCCGGAGGACAGAGAATGAACTTTAATCCAATATTGCGGCCAGCATGCAGCCAGCGGGTAAGGAAAGGGTGAATCAAACACCCAAAAACCCCGCCCATATGACCCAAAACTGGTCCCGCCAAATTCAGGTGACAGGTTCCCTTTAAGACTCCGCAATGGTATAAAATTAAGGTATTTGTTACATCAACGTGTTTTGGAGCCGGACTGGCACCGATTTCAAGGTAAAAAAATATATATATATATTCACATTTACCACCGGTCACAGCTGCTGGCTCACGCTGTCATCTGACAGCATGGGAACCGCAGCTTTCTGACAGGCAGTAATAATCTTACCATCAATCAGAGCAGCCGGTGTTTCTTGCGCTGTGATGCAGATGACTGCATTGGAAAAGTCTGATGTTTGGGGTGCAGAACCCGAACAGTAGCACGTACTTTCTAGAGAAGTCCGTGTTCGGTGTCTTGTCCGAACACTATGTGCTCAGTACGGACCCAGAACTTTACTGTTCAGGTTCGCCCATCTCTGCCCCCTGGCACACTTAGCCATGCGATAAAGACAGTGACTACATCCTCTTATCTATCTCAAAAGCGAACAGCGGAGTTGTGCTCATTGGGCACAAAACCAAAACGTTTGCACCTCTGCTATTTTCACCTATTCTGTGAATGTTATTATGCATTTACCCTATGCTCAACGTTTTTAATTCTTTACATGACTACTGTCTACCTATTTGCCCAATCACTAACAGTGGCATCTAAATGGTCTGCTTGCTGGTGGGTTACCATGGCTGCTGGAGGCCCACTGAAAGCCCTTATGGCTGATATCTTTGATCAAATCTGCACTTCAAACATGACAAATAAATAAACATGTTTGGCATTGCTGTATCCAAATAGTCAGTAAATGTAATGAAAAGCAATCAAAATACTGTATATACCTCAAAATGGTATCAACAAAAGCTACATCAAGTGTGCAAAAAACAAGTCCTGAAACAGATCCAGCGACAATGAAATGTAAAAGTTATGAGTCTCGCAAAACGGTGACACAAACTCATTTTTTAATCACTAAAATATAAACACCTATAAATTTGTCATTCACAACTGGAACTCATATCACAGCTATGTAGGTAGCAAAATAAAAAAATTATGGCTCTTGGAACAAGTGGAGGAGAAACTAAAGCAGAGAAATTAAAAATTGTCAGGTCTTCAAAGGGTTAACAAATTACTGATAGGTTGCTGTGATTATTATATGACATAACAAAGTCACTTGACCTCCTGGACATTCAGTGCCAGAATTGCTGGAACGGCCTCAATACAGAAGGCGAGGTTAGATTTTTTTGCATTTTATATCTGCCACTTTAGTGTTGTAGAAGAAGGTATAAGTTGAAATCCCTTTTACCCAACAGTGGGAAACTGATTTAGCTTAGAAATTGGAAAACACTCAGAGAATATTCTTATAATATTTTTTTGCTGATAATTACAAAAACAACTGTGACAATGAAGTAACCTGTCTATGAACAGGAAAAGTATTCTGAGATGAATGATTGAAATCACGTTCGTACTGGAAGGAGTTCTGCACAGTTTGCTCTAGCTTATTGAGTACAAAATGACAAACCCAAGGCAAAACATGATTTATACGTGTCATTGTAATGAGCAGAATAATTAATAGCTGTGACATCCATCACTTCACAACTAGACCACTCTCCAGCTTACTTTTGGAGCTATTTCTATAGTTTGTTAGATAGACATTGATGACAATGAGAAAGAGACTTTTGTCTCCCTCTTGGATAGTAAATGTTATATCACAATAAAGAGTATACAGTTCTATATTATGTACATAAAGTGGTATCCTATTTGCCATTTATTCTAAAATCCAGGGGGCTCCCAGAAAGTAGAGGAGACTTCACAGAGTCTTGTTTTACAGAGGTGGCAGCAGAGATAATGCCTCCAATGGAATTCATTAGTAGTGGTTAAGCCACCTGTTGTCCACCCCACTACAGTATATATCGAGTTATGCAAATTGCCTCTTTAATACTAAGGGTACTGTCACACTCTGCAACTTTCCAACGATCACGACCAGCGATACGACCTGGCCGTGATCGTTGGAAAGTCGTTGTGTGGTCGCTGGAGAGCTGTCACACAGACAGCTCTCCAGTGACCAACGATGCCGAAGTCCCCGGGTAACCAGGGTAAACATCGGGTTACTAAGCGCAGGGCCGTGCTTAGTAACCCGATGTTTACCCTGGTTACCATTGTAAATGTAAAAAAAAACCCCACATACCGTATATACTCGAGTATAAGCCGACCCCCCTAATTTTGCCACAAAAAACTGGGAAAACTTATTGACTCGAGTATAAGCCTAGGGTGGAAAATGCAGCAGCTACCGGTGAATTTCAAAAATAAAAATAGATGCTCCATACCGTTCATTATGTCCCCATAGCTGTGCCATATAGTGCTCTGCACCGTTCATTATTGCCCCATAGCTGTACCATATAAAGCTGTGCCATATAGTGCTCTGCACCGTTCATTATTGCCCCATAGCTGTACCATAGAAAGCTGTGCCATATAGTGCTCTGCACCGTTCATTATTGCCCCATAGCTGTGCCATATAGTGCTCTGTACCGTTCATAATTGCCCCATAGCTGTGCCATATAGTGCTCTGCACCGTTCATTATTGCCCCATAGCTGTACCATATAGTGCTCTGCACCGTTCATTATTTCCCCATAGCTGTGCCATATAGTGCTCTGCACCGTTTATTATTGCCCAATAGCTGTACCATATAGTGCTCTGCACCGTTCATTATTGCCCCCATAGCTGTGCCATATAGTGCTCTGCGCCGTTCATTATGGCCCCATAGGATGTGCCATAGAAAGCTGTGCCATATAGTGCTCTGCGCCGTTCATTATTTCCCCATAGCTGTGCCATATAGTGCTCTGCACCGTTCATTATTGCCCCATAGCTGTGCCATATAGTGCTCTGCACCGTTCATTATTGCCCCATAGCTGTGCCATATAGTGCTCTGCACCGTTCATTATTGCCCCATAGCTCTGCCATATAGTGCTCTGCACCGTTTATTATTGCCTGATAGCTGTACCATATAGTGCTCTGCACCGTTCATTATTGCCCCATAGCTGTGCCATATAGTGCTCTGCACCGTTCATTATTGCCCCATAGCTGTGCCATATAGTGCTCTGCACCGTTCATTATTGCCCGATAGCTGTACCATATAGTGCTCTGCACCGTTCATTATTGCCCCATATATGTACCATAGAAAGCTGTGCCATTGCTGCTGCTGCTGCTGCAATAAAAATAATAGAAGACATACTCACCTCTCTTGCTTGCAGCTCCTCAGCGTCCCGTCCCGGCGTCTCTCCACATTGACTGATCAGGCAGAGGGCGGGGCGCACACTATATGCGTCATCGCGCCCTCTGACCTGCACAGTCAGTGCAGAGAGAGAGACGCTGGGAAGATGGAGCGGCGCCCGGCGTGTGGAACCTGGACAGGTAAATATGACATACTTACCTGCTCCCGGCGTCCCGCTCCTTCCCCCGGACAGCTGGTCTTCGGTGCCGCAGCCTCTTCCTCTGTCAGCGGTCATCGGCACCGCTGATTAGAGAAATGAATAGGTGGCTCCGCCCCTATGGGAGTGGAGTCCATAGTCATTTCTCTAATGAGCGGTCCCACGTGACCGCTGAACAGGGGAAGAACTGCGGCACCCGGAGACCGTGGGACGGGCAGGGGGAGCGCCAGGAGCGCCGGGACGAGGTCAGTATGCCTCAGCGCCCTCTCCCCCTCACCCGCCGACCGTGACTCGAGTATAAGCCGAGAGGGGCACTTTCAGCCCAAAAATTTGGGCTGAAAATCTCGGCTTATTCTCGAGTATATACGGTACTCACATTCCGGTGCCTGTCACGTCCCCGGGCGTCCGCTTCCCTGCACTCCTCCTGCATCCTGTGTAAGTGCGGCCGTAAAGCAGAGCGGTGACGTCACCGCCGTGCTCTGATGTACGGCCGGCCGGCTCTGACACAGGATGCAGGAGGAGTGCAGGGAAGCGGACGCCCGGGGACGTGACAGGCACCGGAATGTAAGTATGTAGTGTTTTTTTTTTTTTACATTTACAATGGTAACCAGGGTAAACATCGGGTTACTAAGCGCGGCCCTGCACTTAGTAACCCGATATTTACCCTGGTTACCAGTGAAGACATCGCTGCATCAGCGTCACACACGCCGATGCAGCGATGTCAGCGGGAGATCCAGCGACGAAATAAAGTTTCAAACGATCTGCTACGACGTACGATTCTCAGCGGGGTCCCTGATCGCAGTAGCGTGTCAGACACAGCGAGATCGTAACGATATCGCTGGAACGTCACGGATCGTGCCGTCGTAGCGACCAAAGTGCCACTGTGAGACAGTACCCTTAAACTCTTGTGCCTTTTGCTGGAAGTAACAATCCTAAAAGTCAATATTGACCCTTTTAGCCTCGTCTCAGAACTTATGATAAAAGCCAAACCAGAATCTCTATTTGTATACATGTGTTTGGAGTGTTGCCTCCCCTCAGTGCAAAGCAAGAGGTCTGATTTGGCTGTATGAGAGGCCTCTGACTGAGGTTTAAAGGGAACCTGTCACACCCAAAATTGAAGATGAGCCAAAGCCTAAGTCACACTAAACGACTTACCAACGATCACGACCAGCGATACGACCTGGCCGTGATCGTTGGTAAGTCGTTGTGTGGTCGCTGGGGAGCTGTCACATAGACACCTCTCTCCAGTGACCAACGATCAGGGGAACGACTTCGGCATCATTGAAACTGTCTTCAACAATGCCGAAGTCCCCCTGCAGCACCCGGGTAACCAGGGTAAACATCGGGTTACTAAGTGCAGGGCCGCGCTTAGCAACCCGATATTTACCCTGGTTACCATTGTAAAAGTAAAAAAAAAAAACGCTGCAAACTCACATTCTGATGTCTGTCACGTCCCCCGCCGGCGTCCACAGGGTTAAAACTGCTTTCGGCAAGAGCGCTGCTAATGCACGCGCTGCTGCCGAGAGCTTCCCTGCACTGAATGTGTCAGCGCCGGCAGTAACAGCGGTGACGTCACCGCTGTGCTCTGCTTTACGGCCGGCACTGACACAGTCAGTGCAGGGAAGCTCTCGGCCGGAGCACGTGCATTAGCAGCGCTCTTGCCGAAAGCAGTTTTAACCCTGTGGACACCGGCGGGGGACGTGACAGACATCAGAATGTGAGTATGTACTGTTTCTGTTTTTTTTTTAACTTTTACAATGGTAACCAGGGTAAATATCGGGTTACTAAGCGCGGCCCTGCGCTTAGTAATCCGATATTTACCCTGGTTACAAGTGAACACATCGCTGGATCTGCGTCACACACGCCGATCCAGCGATGACAGCGGGTGATCAGCGACCAAAAAATGGTCCTGATCATTCCCCAACGACCAACGATCTCCCAGCAGGGGCCTGATCGTTGGTCGCTGTCACACATAACGAGATCATTAGCGGGATCGTTGCTACGTCACCAAAAGCGTGACGTTGCAACGATATCGTTAACGATATCGTTATGTGTGACTCAGCCTTAAGCCCACCAGCATAAGGGGCTTATCTACAGCATTCTGGAATGCTGTAGATAAGCCCCCGATGTATCCTGAAAGGTGAGAAAAAGAGGTTAGGTTATACTCACCCAGGAGCGGTCCTATCCGATAGGCATCGCGGTCCATCCGGGGCCTCCTATCTTCATAGGATGACATCCTCTTCTTGTCTTCACGCTCCGGCTCTGGCGTACTTTGCCCTGCTGAGGGCAGAGCAAAGTACTGCAGTGCGCAGGTGCCGGGCCTCTCTGACCTTTCCCTGCTTCTTGCTCCTGTGCACTGCAGTACTTTGCTCTGCCCTCAACAGGGCAGACAAAGTACACATGGGCCGGAGCCGCAGCATGAATACAAGAAGAAGATGTCATTGTAAGAAGATGGGAGGCCCCGGACCGCAGTGGGACTGCCCCTGGGTGAGTATAATCTAACCTCTATTTTTCTCATCTTTCAGGATACATCAGGGGTTTATCTACAGCATTCCAGAATGCTGTAGATAACCCCCTGATGCTAGTGAGCTTAGCTCATCTTCGATTTTGGGGGTGACAGGTTCCCTTTAAGGGATAACATCTCTCTTTTCCCCAGAAGAGCATTGCATAGTCTTTAAGTCTCCTTACACCAGCATGTCACTCTCCACAAGGAGCGATCTTACCTCTTAGACCCTAGTTTACAAGTTAAAAAGATTTAGCTTAAATGTAACATCTAGGGTAAAATAGGTACTTGTAAAAAGTTCAAAAAATTACTAAGGGGATTTATAACTCTACAATCTTAAATCTCTGTGAAGAGTTTTTCCAAAAGCTGTCAAGTATCAGTAATAGTATGTCACTAGTAGTTACCCTTATAATTGGCAGTGAATGAATCACCAAGGTATGGTTTTTGTATTGGGACATTCATAATAATCCTCATTCCACATCAATCACAATCACATCATACAGAATATCCCATTATTATGATTAGATATTAGCAAACTTGTTTGGAAATCATCCGCCAATCTCAAAGTCGACACGAATGTTTAACATTCGGATTCGTGTTCAGCTTCCCGAGCATTTTTGGCAAAGTCAGCAAAATTCGGCCAAAGTTCAGTAAATGATTGAGTTTCCACTAATGCTGTGTGCACACTGCAGCTCTGATCGGTGGCAATGTTACCACCGGTAAGATCGTTACCGTCGGTCAGAGTGCTGCAAGGTCACGCTGACATCTGACAGCGTGGCCCCGAAGCTGTGACTGGGACCTGCATTTAAAAGCTTACCCCAGTTGGCAGGCGTCGGCTGATGACAGATGACTACTCCCATCTGCCTATGCCTGCCATTGATGATAACAGCGGGAGCAGGCAGCAGCTAATGGGCGTAGTCATCAGCCAGCACCTGTGCTTAAAGTAAAGAAAAAAAAAGTTAAAATAAAGAAATATTAAAATCAGAATAAAAAGCACAGTATATACTCACCTTACACCTAATACTTGAAGCCCTTGTATTCTATAAAAAAATAAAACACCATTTTTTCTCTTTTCCAGATTACATGGGCATCGTGAATTAGGCGTTAAGGGGAGTACCCTTAACGCCTAATCCACGATGCCCATGTTATCTGGAAAAGAGAAAAAATAATAACCACCATATCCCTCACCTATTTGCCATAATCCATACAGTCTTGCAACGACGGTGAGCCCACATCAAAGTCGCGACATGTCAGCTGTTTTGTACAGCTGACATGTGCACGCAATAGCGGCGGGTGAAATCGTGATTCACCCGCCGCTATTAACCAGTTAAATGCCGCTGTCAAACGCTGACAGCGGCATTTAACCGGCACTTCCGGCCGTTCGGCCGGAAATGCTTGCATTGCCGACCACCGTCACATGATCGGGGTCAGCGATGCATCAGTATAGTAACAATAGAGGTCCTTGAGACCTCTATGGTTACTGATGCCGGTTCGCTGTGAGCGTCACCCTGTGGTCGGCACTCATAGCAAGCCTGCAATTCAGCTACATAGCAGCGATCTGATGATCGCTGCTATGTAGCAGAGCTGATCCATTTGTCCCATGGAGGCTATTGAAGCATGGCAAAAGTTAAAAAAATGTTTTAAAAAATATGGAAAAAAATAAAAAAAATATAAAAGTTTAAATCACCCACCTTTCGCCCAATCCAAAATAAAACAATAAAAATAAAATCAAACCTACACATATTTGGTATCACCACATTCAGAATCGCATGATCTATCAATAAATAAAAAGCATTAACCTGATCGCTAAGCAGCGTAGCGAGAAAAAAATTAAAAACGCCAGAATTAAGTTTTTTTGGTCGCCACTAGGGTTGAGCGACCTTTACTTTTATAGGATCGGGTCAGGTTTCACGAAACCCGACTTTTTCAAAAGTCGGGTCGAGTGAAATCGGCCGATCCTATAAAAAAGTCGGGGTCGGACGAAACTCGAAACCCAATGCAGTGCATTGGGTTTCCAATGGTTCCCAGGGTCTGAAGGAGCGGAAACTCTCCTTCAGGCCCTGGGATCCATATTTAAGTGTAAAATAAAGAATTAAAATAAAAAATATCGCTATACTTACCCTCTGACGGGCCCTTGTACTAACCGGGAACCTTCCTTCCTTAGAATCAGCCTTCCAGGACCTTGCGGTGACGTCGCAGTGACGTCGCGGCTTGTGATTGGTCGCGCGGCCGCCCATGTGACCGCTCGCGCGACCAATCACAAGCCGCGACGTCACCGTGACGTCACTGAAGGTCCTGGAAGGGCTGATTCTTAGGAAGGAAGGCTGCCGGAAAGAAGCAGGGCTTGTCCGAGGGTGAGTATATACCTAATAGGAATATACTCACCCTCGGCTTCGTTCCGGCAGCCTTCCTTCCTAAGAATCAGCCCTTCCAGGACCTTCGGTGACGTCACGGTGACGTCGCGGCTTGTGATTGGTCGCGCGAGCGGTCACATGGGTGGCCGCGTGACCAATCACAAGCCGCGACGTCACCGCAAGGTCCTGGAAGGCTGATTCTAAGGAAGGAAGGTTCCCGGTTAGTACCAGGGCCCGTCAGAGGGTAAGTATAGCAATATTTTTTATTTTAATTCTTTATTTTACACTTAAATCTGAATTCCGATACCAATTCCCGATATCTTAAACATATCGGGAATCGGTATCGGAATTCCGATTCCAGATTCAGAAGATCGCCGACTTCATGGCCGACCCCCCACTGAAAATTGCCGACCCGTTTCGCTCAACCCTAGTCGCCACGACATTGCATTAAAATGCAATAACGGGTGATCAAAAGAACGAATCTGCACAAAAGTCATATCATTAAAAACCTCAGCTCAGCACGCAAGAAATTAGCCCTTACCTGACCCGAGATTCCGAAAAATAGACACGCTACGGGTATTGGAAAATGGCACAATTTTTTTTTTTAGCAAAGTTTTGAATTTTTTTCACCACTTAGATAAAAAATAACCTATACTTGTTTGGTGTCTATGAACTCCTAATGACCTGGAGAATCATAATGGCAGGTCAGTTTTAGCATTTAGTGAACCTAGCAAAAAAATCAAACAAAAACACACTTGGAATTTTTTTCCCGTTTTCTAGTACAAGACATGGTAAAACCAATGGTGTCGTTCAAAAGTACAACTCGTCCTGCAAAAAATAAGCCCTCACATGGCCATATTGATGGAAAAATAAAAAGTTATGGCTTTGAGAAGGAGGGGAGCGAAAGACGAAAAAGGGCTGCGTCGTGAAGGGGTTAATGAATTTGAGGGGGACATTGACTTCAGTGGACTGGGCAATGACGTGAGTATGGTTTAATTTAGTGTCTTATACACTAGATGCCTATCCATTACTAATCTCTGGGCATCAACCCCACAAATATGAACCCCACTTGCCACCATCACAAGGTGAGTGTGAAGAGCCCAGCAAAGCAAAGAATTGGTGCATATAATAGATGCTCCTTTGCTGGGGCTGCTGCGGGATGCTATTTATAGGCTGGGTGTACAGTATCCAAGTCTGAGAATACCAACCCCCAGCTGTCAGCATTAGCTTGGCTGTTGTAAAAAATGGAGGGGACTTCAAAACTAGCGATGAGCAAGCGCTAAAATGCTCAGGTGCTCGCTGCTCGGGTCGAGCAGATTGGAATAATCGGGTACTGGATCCAAACAACGAGCCCAATGTAAGTCTATGGGAGACTCAAGTATTTTTACAGCGATCCCCCGGGGGTCCTTTTAAGGTCTAAAAACATCTGAAAATGATGGAAACGCTGCTCAAATGACACAGGAACATCATGGGGATCGCCCCTGGAAGCATTCCATCCTGACTCCTAGTTCACAGCTGTAAACATTTTTTTCCGAGATTCATGCCATTTTTCCCAGTGCAACAAAAAAAAAAAACTAAAACGAAACCAAAACGGATTTTGCTGGGAAATATGTTAAGGTACAGCCTTTGCAGGTTAATGACTTGCCTGTAAGTCAAAATTATTAACCCCAGACCGAAATGTTCCTCCCCCACTTGGGTTTAGTTCAGACGCAGCGTTTTTGAAGCGTTTTTCAACTTTAACATTACTTTCAACCACTACAAATGCATTCCCTGTGAAATGTCATTGTAACATTTAACACCCCTAGCTGGCCATGTGGTGTGTGACACATAAGCAGACCTATCTTGTTTCATTTATGAAGGAGGGACTCTTAAAGTCACAGAGCCTATTTTTACTGGTGCATCAGGCAGCATTAATCTTCTTAAAGGGCCATTATTAAACAGTGGGTCTCCTAAACTGTTGTAGCCTATGCTGTGAGTGGATGGGCTGCCAAGAATTACAACGCACCACAATACCCCTTTCATAAGATGTCCAGGGGGATTCCTGAAAAAGTGTTGCATTGAATTCAAGGCCAGCCCTGCTACCAATTCATATGCACCCAATAAGCCTTGGAACCCACATACTGGATGGGCCCATGAAAATCCACTTCACAATATGCATTTTGTGCTCCCTTACTCCTTTGTTTACAAAGTGACAGCATTGTCTGCCCTGCTGCATAATCATATGCACCCCATTACGTCTTGGAACCCACATACTGGATGGGCCCATAAAAATGCACTTCACAATATTCATTTTGTGTTCCAGTACTCCTTTGTTTTACACATTGACATCAAGGCCAGCCCTGCTGCATAGTCATATGCACCCCATTACGCCTTGGAACCCACATACTGGATGGGCCCATGAAAATCCACTTCACAATCAGCATTTTGTACATCCATAAGTCGCCAATGATGGACATAAAAGGTCTAACTTAATCTACCCAAGTGATTATTAATGAGGCTTCAGTGCAAGATTTCCAACATATAAAAGTAAATGGCATTTCCACGCCAAAAAAATTACTTACACCTCCATGCAAAGTGTGCGTCTTCTCCACAGAAACACTTGAAGATCATGATATTTTTTTCGACTGTTATTGTATCAGATAAAGAAAATAATGTTGCTTCCCTGAAATCGTCTTCTGATGGAAAAGAAAAGCATTCAGTGAACTGTTAAACTGTAGGGAAAGATCGTACATTGCAAGATGGTGGACGTTAAACAAGGCATGGTTCCAAATATTTTTTTTCAAATATCAGAAAAGTGCGTTCTTCCCCTACCAAATCCATTTCTCAATTTTCAAATAAAAAATCACATATAAAATCACACAGAGTTAAGGAGAACTGACTGCAAGGAAAAAAAAAAGGAAAGAATCTGTATCTCTTCCACCAAAACTTGCTAACACTTCAGTGTTGTGGCTGATAAAAATATAACCAATCAGTCCAAAAGCGAGTGAAACAGATTACTTTAAATCCTTGCAAAACTATAAAGTTTACTAATGTGACACAAAATGATGTCTGTTTTCAGTTAAGTTTTTGAGAATACCCAGCAATGCAGTCTGAATGACGTGATTGGAGACCAAGATATCAACAGGAGGAAAAGTATACCCTCGACAAGATGTATAATAAATACCCGTTCACCATCAGTCGATGGTGAACGGGTATTTATTATACATCTTGTCGAGGGTGTACTTTTCCTCCTGTTGATATATTGGGTATTAAGGGATGTTTAGCAGGTGTCAAAACCGTTATTGGTGTTTATACACTCATACAGTATAATTGGTAGCAGATATATGTGTATTATTCTGTGCATATATATATTTTTGTACTTTTTCTATGGTTAACACACGTTATATATGTAAGATAAACTTGTTGTAAGGTGCTTGTGGGTATTTGGTTCCATTTTGTATGGGGGGTTGCACATAGCCTACTAGCTCTGTGTATGCCTTTTGGTTTTTAAATGTTTTTAATGTATGTCTCACCTTGCTGTGTGTCTTAATAAAGTAAATATTTTTTCATGGAGATCCCATTGATATGCATATCTTTTTTCTTGTTCAGATTCAAGAATTTAGATAAAACCACCACAGGCAGAGGTTCAGTAAACCTTAATGTTTTACAATGCCAAACAACAGACACATAGAAGCTTAGAACTGTTTGTGAAGTGAATAAAAAAACATTTCTCAAGATTGTGTCACTATGAGCATTGTCTGTCACATCTGTAAATGTTTTACAAGAAATGCAGCTATGTAATTGTCTGAATGCATTCAGTATATTTCAATCTGGATTCCAAATCGCCATTTGTATATTCGCACTACACTATTAACAGCAATCATATCTATATTCAGCCTTAAACTTAAGCTTAACCCATTGAGTACTCTGGATAATCATGACAATCTTCTTGACTAGTATCTATAGGTAAGTAATGTTAAAAATAGCTGCTACTATGTATTCCGGAAATAAAAGTGAGTACTGCAAGAATGTGAAGATGTTCTAAAAACTAACTGTGACCAAGCTCAATTTTCCATAACTGTTCCGTTTGGCTGTGTAGTAAATATTGGAGACACAATAGATGATCTGACATCCTTTCAAATAATTACTTTACAGATAAAAAAGAGCATTTATTATTATTCCTGTTTATTATCCTAGAAAGAAAGAAGGAACATGCAGTCTCCCTCATACAAGTTATCTCAGCCAAAATTGATTAAGTCCTCTGCATCTACAAGAATTCAGCCATCACTTTTTTGTAGTGAACTCTTACCATTTGATGCAGCCAAAGTTATGGCTCTCAAGGAAAGAAACTAATATAGTGGACAAAGAAATATTTGTAATGAACTGCCAAGCCAAACTAACAGCATTGCTTTATCAAATTTATATGAAGTGTATTGTGTCCAGTGTGAGCAACCAGGCAACAAAAAAAGGAGCTTTTCAAGTGAGCTCTTTAAGGTACACAAATGTTATGAAGTCTTTGCCAACAAGGATGTGGTTTCACCAATGGGGGGTACCTTTTTTAAAAATATACTATTGCCATCATATCCCCCCTTGCCCACAATTCACCGGCCTATAACAGTACAGAGCACGTTAACCCTGGTCATCTAGTGGCAGGTAAGGTAGAGACATTGCAGGAAACCGAGTTAAGAAGTAGGCCCAATGTAGGGGTGTGGGTCTCTGAGACTTGTAATGGAGTGCATGCCCTGACAAGCATTTGCCCATAGGGTTTAAATTTGTTAAAAATATTTCATGGGCATCATAGACCAAAAATGCCCCAAAATTGACTGTCTGTAGCAGCACAGAAGACGTTAAGCCTGGTGATCTAGTGGTGGAGAACGAGGAAACATTGCTGATGGCCTCATTGAAAACTAGGCCCAATTTAAATGAGCCTGTCTCCTAGACTTGTAATGCCCATACTCTAAGTGTATGGGCTGACAAACATTTCCCCATGGGGGGTAAATTGTTAAAAATATACTATGGGCATCATAGACACCATTGCCCAAAAATTGACTGTCTGTAGCAGCACAGAAGACGTTAAGCCTGGTGATCTAGTGGTGGAGAATGAGGAGACATAAAGATAAATCATAATGAAATAAAACTAATACATGAAAAATGTGAATCCACCGATGAAAGTAAATAACAATAGGGAGGGGTGAACACAGGTTCATAGATTTGAAGCCAGAATGTGTCCAACGAGATATGTTTGTCCCTAGCAACAGCTCAGAGACAGGGCTATAAATAAAAATATAACATAAAAGTCTTTGAATTATTTTCTGTTGTAGAGGTATACACTACCTCATTAGAGGACTGTCCAGAGATAGGGAAAATGGAAAATATAAGAATAAATGGGAATAATAGACGTACTTTTTTATGACATTTCCATCTGTGGGAGTAACAATTGTTTTGGTTTCCTATTAGTAATAGGCATCATAAAAACCCCATTGCCCCCCAAAAATTGTGACTTTGGCATCACGGAATCTGTTCACCCTGGTGCTCTACTTGTTGTGGATGATGAGGATGAGGATAAGGACAAGGACAAGGAGAACAAGAAACAGACCAAATCTGGAAGCGTATACCCATGTGTGGTTGTGAAGAGGTGCATGAGGATACACCTTCCCAAAAAAGAGAATGTATTAAAGGTTATGTTTCTCTGTTTTCACTTGGTGGTGTACAGAAGTCTTTCCCAATCCAAGTCTTGTTCATTTTTATAAGAGTCAGCCTGTCAGCATTTGCAGTTGACAGGCGGATGCGCTTATCTGTTATAATTCCACCAGTGGCACTAAAAACTCTCTCTAACAGAACGATAGCAGCAGGGCAGGCCCGGACCTCCAAGAGAGCCATTTCATGCCACGTGTCCAGCTTGGATACGCAATAATTAAAAGGCACAGAGGAATCACGGAGGACGTTTGTATGATCTGCAAGGTACTCCCTCACCATGTTCCCAAACATTGTACTTCTTGTCACGCCCCCGGAAGAAGAATAGGCAAAACACGCGTCGGGGTGAGACACAGCTGCATTGACACCTTACACAGGTATTAGTATGTGATTCCATGCACCTTATATTATCAAAATAGAGTAGCACTATGAACATATGACACTTTAGTATACATATCTATTGATGGTGACTATCATGGATTGATGATTATCAGGGTACTAGATTGTGGCCCGATTCTAACGCATCGGGTATTCTAGAATATGCATGTCCCCGTAGTATATGGACAATGATGATTCCAGAATTCGCGGCAGACTGTGCCCGTCGCTGATTGGTCGAGGCAACCTTTATGACATCATCGTTGCCATGGCAACCATTATGACATCTACGTCGATACTGTGCCCATTGCTGATTGGTCGAGGCCTGGCGGCCTCGACCAATCAGAGACACGGGATTTCCATTATGACATCATCGTCGCCATGCTGTGCCCGTCGCTGATTGGTCGAGGCCTGGCGGCATGTCCCCGTAGTATATGGACAATGATGATTCCAGAATTTGCGGCAGACTGTGCCTGTCGCTGATTGGTTGAGGCAACCTTTATGACATCATCGTCGCCATGGCAACCATTATGACATCTACGTCGATACTGTGCCCGTCGCTGATTGGTGGAGGCGAATTCGCGGCAGACTGTGCCCGTCACTGATTGGTCGAGGCAACCTTTATGACATCATTGTCGCCATGCTGTGCCCGTCGCTGATTGGTCAAGGCCGCCCCGTCGCTGATTGGTTGAGGCAACCTTTATGACATCATCGTCGCCATGGCAACCATTATGACATCTACGTCGATACTGTGCCCGTCGCTGATTGGTCGAGGCGAATTCGCGGCAGACTGTGCCCGTTGCTGATTGGTCGAGGCAACCTTTATGACATCATCGTCGCCATGCTGTGCCCGTCGCTGATTGGTCGAGGCCTGGTGGCCTCGACCAATCAGAGACGCGGGATTTCCAGGACAGACAGACAGAAAAACCCTTAGACAATTATATATATAGATACCATTTAATTTGTGGCATAAATAATTGCATCTTTATCTATAGTAGACTGGATTTGAGTGATGGTTTTTGTGGTTGCCATATGATTATGATACCTATTATGGTATATACCTGTATGTGAATCAGTGTGTCTTTCTGCTGTCGGTTGTTAGTCGTTTTGTTGAGGTATCCATTAAATAATTTTTACATGATTTTATTGATCTGTATTTGAAATAAACTTTATTAATTGTTTTATATACACTTCATGGTCCTTTTTTTTTGGTTCTAAGAAATAGATGTTATGTACGAAGTGTGACCTATGTTGTTTAGGTTATTTGTTTGGACTAATATGTATATATAACAGACTGTATATTTTTTTTTCTCTTGTATGTGAAATTTGGCAAAAAATTTAAAATTAGTACAAGGCTAGCAGACAGAATGATGAAACTTATGCCTGTGAAGCTATGATTTTCCACCACAGATACAACAGGCCTCAGCCTGACATGAAAGACTGTATAAAATTAATTTTTTTTTTTTGGAGAATTAAAAAAAAAAAAAAACGGAACAAGGCTAGCAGACAAAACTATGCTACGTATGCCTGCGGAAATACGATTTTTCAAAAACAGATACACCAGGACTCAGCCTGACTTAACAAACTGTCTTAATGTAGTTTTTGCTTCTTGGTGAATTTAACCCCCCCAAAAATTGAACAAGGATAGCACACAGAACTATGCTATGTATGCCTGTGGAAATATGATTTTTCAAACACAGAAACACCAGGACTCAGCCTGACATAACAGACTGTATTACATTTTTTTTTTGCTTTTGGGTGAATTTAAAAAAAAAAAAAAAGTAGAACAAGGCTAGCACACACAAGTATGCTACGTATGCCTGCAAAACTATGATTTTTAAACAGATACACCAGGCCTCAGTCTGACATAACAGACTGTATTAAACCTTTTTTTTTTTCTTTTGGGTGAATTTATGAATTTAGAGATGTCACACAGAAAAAGCCCATAAAAAAGGGGATGCATAGGTTTATAGTGTTTACTCATATTATTTTTTTCATTATTATATGTGGAAAGGTAGACAAGATTTGGTTGAATGGCCGCAGTGGTCACCAGACCTTACCTAGATGGACTTTATTTTTATGGAGCCTTATCAAAGCTTAGGAATATTCAAGAAAACCATGCACAGTTCAATACATTCTATTGATTAAATTTCTGTTGCAGAGACACTAGAGAAAGGGAAATTGACAGACATGCTGCTGTCTGGAAAGACGCGCCGCATGTTAGCCTCTGTGGGTGATCTGCAGACGACTATGCATGCATAGTGGACATGGGATTTCTAGAAATCCTATCCACTATGCTGTCATAACTGGCTGATGCCGGTTTGACACTGCATAAGTATGCAGCGTCAAATCCGCAGCAATTCCTGATCATAGGCAAATACCCTAAGATAACATAGAGTCACACAATGAGGAAGAAGTAAAACCAGTTCTAACCAAATAAAGCAGTGTATGTTATAGTCACACTTTATAGTTTATTTTCTTTGTAACCTTATCTACCTTCTCATTTCACTGTTAAGGTACCGTCACATTAAGCGACGCTGCAGCGATATAGACAACGATGCCGATCGCTGCAGCGTCGCTGTTTCGTCATTGTGTGGTCGCTGGAGAGCTGTCACACAGACAGCTCTCCAGCGACCAAACGATGCCGAAGTCCCCGGGTAACCAGGGTAAACATCGGGTTACTAAGCGCAGGGCCGCGCTTAGTAACCCGATGTTTACCCTGGTTACCAGTGTAAATGTAAAAAAACAAACACTACATACTTACATTCCGGTGTCTGTCGCGTCCCACGGCATCCGCTTCCCTGCACTGTGTAAGCGCCGGCCGTAAAGCAGAGCGGTGACATCACCGCTGTGCTCTGCTTTACGGCCGGCCGGCGCTGACATATTCAGTGCAGGGAAGCCGCCGGCGGGGGATGTGACAGACATCAGAAGGTGAGTATGTAGTGTTTTTTTTTTACTTTTACAATGGTAACCAGGGTAAATATCGGGTTACTAAGTGCAGCCCTGCGCTTAGTAACCCGATATTTACCCTGGTTACAAGTGAACACATCGCTGAATCAGCGTCACACACGCCGACTCAGCGATGTCAGCGGATGAGCCAGCGACGAAATAAGGTGCTGGCCTTCTAGCTCCGACCAACGATGTCACAGCAGGATCCAGATCGCTGCTGCGTGTCAAACACAACGATATCGCTATCCAGGACGCTGCAACGTCACGGATCGCTATCGTTATCGTTGTTAAGTTGTTCAGTGTGAAGGTACCTTTAGTCATTTCCGTGAGCACCCAAGTACTTGATACCTGGCACCTGTTAATACAATAGGGATCGTATACGAATCTCAACCATTGCTAGGAATCATCTGATTTATGAGTAGGAGATGTATGTGATGGAATGTGATCGTGAGATGCTACAATTTATCCCTTTGAATGAGACACCTTAGTATTTCAATCTGCAAGTGCATAATTGAGTTATATAAACGCTGGCTTTGTGGAAGCGATATATTGTTTAAATTATCATCTTTTATGTGAATCTCGCTCGCTCTCTTTTGTCTCCCTAACAGCTGTGGTAAATTACATGAAAGACTCAGAGTAGCTGAACTCAAAAGTTTAATTTGCCGCACAGTGGAATGTTCAGCTTTTCCCAGCACATCTTTAATTCTCTGCACATCCCAGTTGAAAAAAAAGGATCACTTGAGAATATAGTCTAAAATCGTTTCTGACAAACCATAGGCCCACGCTGATATTGTACTCTGCAGGCTGCAGCAGCTCAATGTAATGTACTTATATTAGCATAAGACTGTATCCTGTGTCATTTGAAGATGTTTAAATTTTTCCAGAAAAGATCATCTTATTTTTTTGGATATTCTAGAAGAAATGTCTTGTCAGCTCATATGCTGGTCTTCTCTACTACAATATGCCCCAAGAGAAACTATACTCATTTAGGATCTATTGACATCTGCATTGTGGCTTGCATTTATAACTGAAGCCACAATGCTGTACCAGATCTGTAACTATATTTCTAAAGGTGCTATTGACATGAAAATCTCACCAGATGTCTGTAACAACCCATCAATCCACAAAACACACAAATAAATAAAACCATAGATGTCCATAAATTAATTATGTGTAATATATATACATATATACACTTGTGTGAAAAAGTGCCCCCTTCCTAATTTCCTATTCTTCTGCATGTTTGTCACACTTAAATGTTTCAGATCACCAAACAAATTAAAATATTAGACAAAGATAACACAAGTAAGCACAACATGTAATTTTTCAATGAAGGTCTTTATTATTAAGGGAAAAAGAAATCAAAACCTATCGGGCCCTGTGTGAAAAATTAATTGCCCCCCCTTAAAACATAAAGTAACTGTGTTTTATCAGATCTTTGGGAAGCAGAGTTCAAATTGCCCAGCCACACCCTGGCCTGATTACTTCCATACCTGTTTTCAGTCAAGAAATCACTTAAATAGGACCTGCCTGACAAAGTGAAGTAGTCTGCACAGGGTCTATACTGTTTAGTTAGTGCCTGAACAAGGCTAGGGATTTATGTTTATGATTTTATTGATTTGGTGCTGTGCAACCTGCAGAAAGCAATACAAATTCCACATGTTTGAACCAAAAACCTGCATTGCCTGTGTGAACACTACTTAATGCTTAATGCCTACCAGAGTGAGTAAATCCTTACAATATTTACATTGTGCCTGCAGTGCACGCGGTCTCAGACTCACAGACACAGGCTGAATGGTTGATCTCGGAACCTTTAGCTTCATTCTATTCAACAGTATCAGTGTATATAACTGAAATTGAGATACAGAAAAGGTGATTGGGCACAGTGCCAAATGGCACACTCCTAGTTCATGGGTCCCATTGCGGTCACGTGGCCTGCCACTATGGAGGATATCAGGATTGAACCTAGCCTCTCTGCTGCCTGAGGCGAAAGATAAAATGGCGCCCCCCCCCCCCCCACACACACACAGTCCCTGCCTCACTGCCTGTGCACACACATCCCTCCACCGAACCCGGTAATCGCCGTTCACAGTAGCATACCAGCAGAGGTGTATCTAGGGTTTCTGGCACCAGGGGCAAGAATTCAGTTTGGTGCCTCCCCCCAGGACATATGCGATTTGCACACTCAGTCATGTACCCACGAGCTCCTCTCCCTAATGCTCTCAATGTTCAGTGAAAAACTGAGAGAAGCAGGAAGAGAAGCTCGTTGTCACAGGACCATAAGTATGAAAATCGCATATGAGTGAAGTGTCCATGTGACGACTGGAACCTGCAGAGCTGAATCCTGACATCGTCGCAGCTTCTGAATTCTCACAACTCATGCACTGCACACTTTTAGGATTCTCCCTGGCCGGTGGACGGTCATGTCAGCACAAGCATGTGATTTGTATACTTCTGACCACATTCCGACTAGACGTGCCCGCCTCGCTCAGTTAATTTTCATAGAGTGGGGCCACGCATGTCTAGTCAGCATATGACTGCATGCATTTAAATTGCAAGCACGAGAGAATCCTGACAGCGTGCAGTGCGCACTGTGAGAAGTCAGAAGTCTGCAGTCACAAAGAATGACTGCATACTCATCACAAACCTGGACATCCCCTTTAATGCTCCTAACATAAATAAAAACATGAGAGTTAGTCAGTATCACAAATAACATTTACATCCAGGTACCTTATAGATGACATTGTCTCTGGAGTCGTTCTCCTTTTCTTCATCTTATCCAGACCCCATGATGAGTTTTCTCATCCACAGCTCGTCTCTGCAGACTTCCATCTTCTCCGCTCTTTTGCAGAAAGTCTCCACATGATGCCCTTAAAAATACAAGTGTCATTATAATGCTCCTGAATGAAAAAGTGCCCCTCACTATATTGTCTGCACAAAATATGACCCCCACACTGTCCGTCTTATGGTACATGCTCTTTACACTGACCTCTCCTTTCTATACACACTGTGTCCCCCCTATAGGGCCTAGTATTTATACTCCATCCTCCCACCCTGTGTGCGTGGCTCCCCCATCCTCCCACCCTGTGTGCGTGGCTCCCCCATCCTTCTCCCCTGCGTGCATGGCTCCCCCATCCTTCTCCCCTGCGTGTGTGGCTCCCCCATCCTTCTCCCCTGCGTGCGTGGCTTCCCCATCCTTCTCCCCTGCGTGCATGGCTTCCCCATCCTTCTCCCCTGCGTGCATGGCTCCCCCATCCTTCTCCCCTGCATGCGTGGCTCCCCCATACTTTTTCCCTGTCATACTCACCTCTCACCGGGCAGCGCAGAACTTCCAGGCATCTCTGCAGCGTCTTCCTTCCTGTCTTCAGCTGTCACATGGTAGCGCTCATTAAGGTGATGAATATGCGCATATTCATGACCTTAATGACGGTACCATGTGACCGCTGAAGACAGGACGCACTGCCGGCGCTGAGACACCGTTGCAGCCACCGCTGGAGGAAGGTGAGTATTACGTCTTCAGGGGGGGGCAGGAGTGAGGAGAGGGGGCGGGCACTTGACCCTGGAGTTTAAAAAAAAACAAAAAACCTAGCAGCGCAAATCCAGTTACAGAATCTGCCGCTCCCTCTCTTCTGCCGCCTGAGCCAAAGAGTTCAAGTCGCCTCATGGTAGCGGCGTCAGTGCACGCAATTTATAAAAGAGAATATTTCAGGGTTACTAGGGATCAAAAACATAAGAGCCACCTTCACAGAATGCAGCCTTAGTGCTTCTGAAGGTGGCTCTGTTACTTTAATAGGCCCTGGGGGGGAGGGGGGGGTGACAGGTTCCCTTCAATAATTTAATTATAAGCAATGTATTCTTATAACATAGAATGCAGCCCGTGGTTACTGTATTGTTATACTTGTTAGGCGGCAGACGGACTGACGTATTTCTCATGTGAGGATCGCATCGCAATCCTCGGACTGACCGTCGGCTCTCCTGACCTGAGGCTGACAGTTGCATAGTAATCTATCACGCTGTCAAGCTTATGTCAGGAGAGTTGTCAGGGCCAGTCCGAGGATTGTAATGCGATCCTCGCATGAGTTATACAGTGTCTGTCTGCGCCCTTATGTTAATACTTATCCTTGTTATAGTAATATTAACCTTCTTTGCTATGCTTGTTTAACTAATACTTATAAAAGACCCAGCTCGCAATAATAAAAAGCCCCCGACCTCCCCATCTCCAGCCCCCAAGACAGCAACTATTAGGGTATGTTTCCACGGGGTGTATTGCTTGGGTTTTTGCTGGGGATTGGACGCTGTGTACATCCGCAGCGTCGAAACCGCAGCTTCCAGATGTTACAGCATAGTGGAGGGGATTTTATGAAATCCCATCTCCACTATGCGTACATAGACGCAGGTGGCAGACCTGCGTAACCGGACATGTGGCGCGTCTTTCTAGACAGCAGCATGTCTATTTATCTTGTGGAGATGCTCCGTCTCCACGAGATAAATAAAACAGTCTATGAATAGGATGCGGTGACTCCACCTGTGTTCAATGAATATATGCGGAATCACCACGCGTACAACAGGGGGCAGCGCTTTGGGTGGAGCGGGGTATCTGCTGCGTCCAAAGCGCTGCCAGTACACCTCGAGGACACATACCCTCACATATGATGGAGATGATGGAGTGAATATCTCATAACATTAAACAGTATAATAATCAGTCCCCCGAGTGTCCCCTCACCCACGACAGCCCTCACAATACCCTCAAACTCTCCCATTCACCCCCAGTACCCTGTCCCCCTCCCACAATGCCACCATCCTCTCTCATTCACCCCCACAGTGCCCTGTCCCCCTGCACACCCACAATAACCCCCATCGTTTCACATTTACCCCACAGTGCCCTGTCCTCCTCTCCCACTTCAACCCCTACAATACCACAATCCTCTCACATTCACCCCCACAGTGACCATGATATGCCTAAATTGAATTACTCTAATGAATTCCATCCCCACTTACTGATAAAGTTTTCAGATAGCTGCACGGAGGGCACTAGGACCCAGCGTGCCTCAGCCAAACCAAGCGTGCACACACTGCACAGCCAGAAAGTAATAACTGCAGCTGCTGCTGCCAGCCAGGAAGAGATTCCTCGGGTGAGACCACATTGCACTCTGCACGGAGGGAGGCTCTGCAGCCAGCATTGTGCTGCTCTCTCCCTGACACCTCAGACTCGGCAGTGGATCTCCCGATGGGCCCCTTCAGGTGACTGGGCCCGGGGCAATGGCCCCCTCTGCCCCCCCCAGTAGCTACACTACTGGTCTGCAGGGATTACAGGGAGAGTCGGCAACAGCACCACGTGTTCTGACCGTCGCTCTGCCGCCCCCTGGCTTGAGGGATGAGCTGCCGCCTGAAGCAAGTCCTCAACTTGCTTCATGATAGCAGCGCCCCTGGAGGATATACTCCTTGCTTTAGATGTTATATAGTTGAGTAGTCTCAGACTAATATGTAGGTCCAAGAGGTCAGGTTCAATAAATGCTAATGTGAAGAAAAATATTTTACAAATCTAAATGCTTGTATATTGTATAATCCTGATCATTGTTAGTAGAAAACTGGGAATTACGTTTATAAAAATCTTCAAGAAGGTATCATGCATTGTAAGTAGTGAGAACATTAGATGGAGCAATGATGACCAGTTTGAAGGTTCTTCTATATCAAAAAATTAACTTCAATGCTGAAACTCCATTTTTTTGTGAAGAAGGCTTGCTTTTCCTTCTTCCTTAATAGTGTTATATCCTCCAATATGTATGCTTTTTACCATGAAAGACATACATGACATGTTAATAAAACATGATCTTTACTTTTTGAGGGAGATGCTAAAATAAAGGTTCATCTACTAAATCTTCACAGATTATACCTTTATGGAACATTAAAAAGCCAATATTTCAAGATTATAGCAGATGGAGAGGATCAAGTAGTCAAATAAGATAGTACTTAATCATAAAATATACTATTATACTACTGAATTTTGACCCGACCCTTAGACTATAAGGCCAGGGTCACACAAGTGAATATTCACTTGTGCAAGAGAATTATATTTGAGTGCAGTCTGATTTTTCACTCGCACCCATGGACTTGATTGGGCGAGTGCGATCCAATCATTGGTTGAGCTCACAGCATGCTGCAATTGTCTTCTCATTCCAAATCGACATGAAAAAAATGCAGATCCGCATTGCCTCATTGAATAACATTGGTTTGACTGCAATCCAAATTTTTTTTTTATTATTTTAATCAAATTACACTTAACTAATTTTTGTGAGCTAGCCCTAAACCGGGGGTCACATGTGTGAATATTCTCTTGTGCAACAGAATCAGGCCAATTACACTGGTTTACAGTGACTATGGTGCCAAGAATGTCTGAATGTTTTTATATTAAGTTCATGTTGCTGATTAAGAATATAGTAAAGTAGATGTTCAGCACAGCCTGGGGTGGAGGTGCATAAGAGTAGGTGCCCAGACCTTAGAACGTAATATAGAATATACTCAGCACACTCCAGGGAGTCTGATGCAAAAAGGGTGTTAATACATACAGTATTCACATTCACAAACGTTTCTTTCTACGTTTAGATAGAGGGGGGTCTTGCAGATAGAGGGCTAAACAAGCTGATCACGCCTGCAGGAGGCTGGAGGGTAGGAGAGGAGATGCGGCATCCACCGCAAGCATCTCAGACTTGCAAGACCCCCCTCTTTCTATTATCTCCAGTGCTCGACCAGTCAGCGTCAGCCCTCTATCTGTAAACAGCTAATCCTGTTTTACTCCAGTACCTGATGCAAATTCTCTAAAAAGGGTTAACAGTATACACCCTTTGGCTCAATAAATAGAGCACACTGATGAAGGTCTTTCGCAGACCGAAACGTTTGTGAATGTGAATACTGTATGTATTAAACACCCTTTTTGCATCAGACTCCCTGGAGTGTGCTGAGTATATTCTATATTGCTGATTAAGAATATGACTTGCATTTTGCCAGACTGGCTCTAGTTTCTGTTATATTTAAAAGTTAATTAATTACAGTAGAATCCTGGATTCAAAAAGTCACTTTTATAGAATTATAAGCTTACAAATTGGAATACAAAATGATTATTTGGGATATTTAATTGGCTAAGACCCAGCTAAAGAGTCAAAAGACCAAAAGACCAAAAGCTTTTGCATTTGTCACACACACAAATCACATTGGGGGAGTGCCTTATATATATGAATGAATTATCTCAAAAACTAGAACTAATTCAGAAAAAGTAATGGGATTTTTTGTTTCAGTGCCCTCAAAATCACGAAGAAGATCATCATATTTTATTGAATATTCTAGAAGAAATGTCCTGTCAGCTCCTATGCTGGTCTTCTCTACTACAATAAGCCCCAAGAGGCACCTGAAAATTTTTCGGCATGAGTAAAAAAAATCGCAAGTCTGCACTGCCTCTTTGAATAACATTGGTCGGAGTGCAATCCTATTTTTAATCGATTTATTCACTTATGTGAGTGAGCCTTTATATTGAAAAACATGGATAGAACTGTTGCGAGAAAATTTGATGTCTGAATGAGCCCTTACTGATACAGGGCTCCAGGTTCTCGGTACAACCAAAGAGTTAAGCTGAGTCCGGGGTCACAAGTGTGATGCGAGAAACTCACGCATCAATGCCTGGAACTGACGCTGCATGTATTTCTTTGCAGCCGCACACTCCGGTACGGAGTGCCGGCAGCAGTTCCGGGTATTTTTGCGAGAGACTCGCATTGCACACACAAGTGTAACCCTGGCCTAAGGGTTCACTTCCATTAGCGGATACATCGGATGAATGCAATGCAAGAAAAAAATCGCATTGCACTCTGACCAATGTTATTCAATGAGTCAGTGCTGATCTGCGAGTTTTGCCTCATCTGGAATCGAACCACGCTGTATATGGCGGCACATATCGGAAGAGACTTGCCAATGCAAGTCAATGGATTAGAGAAAAAAACAGACGGCACCCAGACTATTCCACTCCAAAAATAACACTTAAAATGCTTCATCCTATTCATTTTTATTTTAAAACCACCTTGCTGTTCGTATGTTCATTTGTTTGTTTGTTTTTTCTTCACTTTTTTCAAAACCACTTGTTGGGAGAAAAGGAAGTGCATTTAACTTCTGCAATATGCTTCTTGATGGACTGTTTCTAACTAGGAACAGTTCAAACGGAAATCTGCAAGAAGTGCTTCAGGCAAAAAAATTTTTTAAAAAAAGCATAAAAAACCTTCAAAACTGCTTTAGAAAACTGGAAAACTCTTAAATAAAAACCTCCTCAAAGAAAAAGCATGTCCTGAAGCGATAGAAAATGTGTTGTTTTTCAGCAATTCAAAAAACAAAATCCTAAAACTGTCCTGCAGAATCTAACTACAGTCTTTAACCATAGAGACACATAACTTTATTGGAACCATATTAACAAAGCAATAGAAAATCTAGAGAGTTCGGTAAGTTTCTTTTTAATTTCAATGCCTTTTTACATTAAATATGCAATTAATTAAGAATTCGGAGGAAAACCGAATATACTGGCTTAAAACTGAATACTTTATTAATAAATCCGTCAAGTAACAAACAGTACAAAAAGTTATTATTATTAAAAGAACGGACAGGATGTATGGAAGATCCCTGGCACCATCAGCCCTCCATTAGTATGGAAAAATTCTAAGTGGCAAGACACCAGCCCTAAAGTGTGCGCGTACAGTAACCAAGTGGTTTACACAAAGATAATAAAATACTAGAACTGCGCTTACCCAAACGAAAAATGCCAAAGTAACAAACACTGGATAGGTGATGGTACCGGATAGGATCTTGAAGATGCCCCAACGCACGTTTCGCTTCTTTTGTATCAAGCTTTTTCAAGGGGATACCGCCATATCTCGGCAAGGACTTTTTATAAGCCACATGACGTCACATACAGCCGGTCACATGTTATGAGACCGGCCAATGGTATCGGCTTCAGCGGCGCATGCGCACCGCAACCCGCAGGTCCTGTTCCAGTCAGCGGCGTCAAGCACAGACCCGCACGCGCGGCGACATAATGTAAATATGCAATTAGTTGCAGTGTTGCACATGGCCTTTAATTTATTTCTGCAAATAAATGACATACTCTTTATTATATAATGTACTTACGCTGCAGTAATTATAATATTATGTATATATTAAATGAAATAAAGAGACTTAGGTTTTCTGGTTATAAGTAAACTATACATTAGTACTCAGTATCAAGCAGCAGGTGCAAAAGCAATTAAGACTTTAGCGTTTAAGAAAAAAAGAAAAGCCTTTGATCTCATGTTATAACTAGTGTTGAGCCACCCCCCTAGTGTTTGAGTTCGGTTCAGTTCGTCGAATTGGGGCGTGTTCGACGAATGTTCGTCGAACGTTCGACGAACACCATCGAACGTTCGACGAACACCGTCGAACCCCATTGAAACCAATGGCAGGCAAACACAAATACATACAAACACATAGAAAACACATAAAAAACACCTTAAAAGGTGTCCAAAAGCTGACAAACTGCTCAGAAGACACAACAAATACAAGGAAAAGTCACAAGTACATATAGTCATGCAAAAAGAAAAGAGGTGGAGGAGTAAAAGGAGGAGGAGACACAGATATAGGCATGTCATGCCCTTCTAAAATCAAGAAAGGCTGGAGTATAAATCTAAAATCAGCCTACCAACACCCAGACGTCGTGACAAAAAAATTTAAAAAAGAAATATCTTTAGGTAGAATGGCGGCGGGTTCATTCAGAACACTTTCCTTAGAAGACGTAGTGGTATCCCCGTTGAGAGTCGTGCCAAAAAAGAAACCCAATACATTCAGACTAATCCACCGTTTGTCATATCCAAGGGGCAGGTCAGTAAACGACAACATCGATGCGGAATTGATGAGGCAATCAGGCGGGTCAAGAAGTTGGGAATAGGCACCCTAATGGCCAAAACAGACATTGAGGGGGCATTCCGGTTACTACCTGTGCCTCTGAATAGTGTCTGCCTATTGGGCTGCTTTTGTGAAGGAGCATACTACAGTACATAGATCGCTGTTTGCCCATGGGGTGCTCCATATCCTGCTTACTATTTGAGAGGTTTAGTTGCTTCCTCGAATGGGTCGTCATGGACATTTCTCTGGGGGCACATATTATTCATTACCTCGACGGCTTCTTATGCCTGGGCCCAAAAGATTCGCCACAGTGTGAATACATGCGGTAGTCCACCTGTGAAAAGCTGAGAGCTGGAGGGAGAGCGGACACCCCAGAGCCGAGGGGTTAGATTGAGAAAGGAAGAAAGCGGTGTAGCTTGCTTCATGGGTGGGGTACTCTGCTGAGTAGCAGAAACTGCTACTATGCCCAAAGTATTGCCAGGGCTGGATGCAGTTAAAAATTAGTACTTAGATAAACAGACGGTGTAGCTTGCTTTATGGGTGGGCTACTCTGCTGAGTAGCACAAAATGCAACTAGGCCCAAAAGGATTTCCTGGGCTAGATGCAGTTAAAAATTAGTACTTAAATAAACAGGCGGTGTAGCTTGCTTCATAGGTGGGGTACACTGCTGAGTAGCACAAAATGCAACTAGGCCCAAAAGGATTTCCTGGGCTAGATGCAGTTAAAAATTAGTACTTAGATAAACAGGTGGTGTAGCTTGCTTCATGGGTGGGGTACTCTGCTGAGTAGCACAAAATGCAACTAGGCCCAAAAGGATTTCCTGGGCTAGATGCAGTTAAAAATTATTAATTAGATAAACAGGCGGTATAGCTTGCTTCATGGGTGGGCTACTCTGCTGACTAGCAGATACTGAAGCTTTGGAGCAGACCTCTGAATCCCAGGCCATAGTATGAGTAAACAGCTCTGCAGACTCAACCATCTGTGTCCCCCCAAGCCATAGTGTCTGTAGTTTCTAAAGGTTAAATGGGGGGGAGAGAGACCCCACCCACCTGGAAATGACGATGGCAACGTCATGTAGAACACAGCAAGGGGACTCCAAAAAGAGTCTCCATTTTTTCCAAAAATTCGGCCACAGACACCACTTAAGTGGCATCAATTTCGCCAGAGTTTCTTAAAATGGTTGGTGAGGTGATATTCAAAAATCATCAAGCTTTTAGTTTCCCCAGAATGACCCAGGGGTAGAAAAGTCCTTGAGGATCAAGGATTTGTTCATCTTGATGAATGTTAGTCTGTCTACATTGTCACTTGACAGCCGCGTGGGCTTATCTGTCAGCACACCACCAGCAGTGCTAAACACACGTTCAGAGAGAACGCTGGCTGCGGGGCACGACAAGATCTCCAAGGTGTGAGTGGCGAGCTCAGGCCATTTTTCCAGATTGGAAGTCCAAAATGAGCGAGGGTCCAGTTCCACAGTCATGACGTTGATGTTAACTTGAAGATACTCCTGTACCATCCTCGCTAGGCATTGGCTTTGCGTCAGACTTCTTGTCTCCTGTGGCCTTGCAAAGGATGGTCTAAAAAATTCTTGAAACGATTGGAAAAAATTGCTGTTACCACCAGATATGATGTTACTGTTATGGTTTGAGTGATGACTCGATAGTTCCACGGTTGGCAAGTTAGAACTCAGAGATTCACTACATACACCACTGTTTTGTGGAAAAGCAGATGTAAGATTCTGTAGCAGTCTCTGCTGATACTCCTGCATGCTTTTTACTTTTGTACCGGGGATCTAAGAGCGTGGCAACCCAGTAGTCGGCATTACTTCGGATTCTGACAATCCGAGGGTCATGTTGCAGGTAGTGCAGCAAGAAGGCACTCATGTGTCTTGCGCATCCAGGAAGACCAAGTCCTTGTTGTCTTGGTGGCGGCGAGGTGAGAATCATGCTTTCTTCCTCTGCCCTCTCCCCCAACCTAGCACAGCAGAAATTTGATCAAGGTCTCCCTCATCTGATGAGTCTTTCATGCCCAGCGCCAGTTCGTCCTCCACTTCTTCCTCACCTCCTGCACCTTTCTCAACAGTTTGGCTGCTACCATGCACCCTTGGTAATCCCTCTCCCCCACACTCCAGTGCCAGCCGCCTTGGTGCTGCCAACCATCTGGACCTTGGAGATATTATCCCTTCCGCATACGATTCCTCCTGTTCCTCCTCCTCCTCCTCTTGTCCCACCACCTGACTCCGAATAGTGTTTAAGGTGTGCTCCAGCATGTAAATGACTGGAATAGTCATGCTGAGCATGGCATCGTCAGCACTAAACATATTCGTTGCTATTTCAAAACTGTGCAGAAGGGTGCATAAGTCCTTGACCTGAGACCACTCCTGCAGCGTGATTTGCCCCACCTCTGGATCTCATTGTCCCAGGCTATACATCATAACATATTGCACCAGGGCTCGTTGGTGCTGCCACAGTCGCTGCACCATGTGCAGAGTTGCATTCCACCATGTGGGCACATTGCATTTCAGCCGGTGAACTGGCAGGCCCAACGACTTCTGTAGAGATGTAAGTCATTGAGCTGCAGGATGCGAATGGTGGAAGTGAGCACACAGTGACTGTGCCCTCTGCAGAAGCCCATCTAGCCGGGGATAGTTAGATATAAAATTGCTGGACAACCAGGTTCAAAACGTGAGCCATACAAGGCACATGTGTGACATTGCCCCGGCGAAGGGCCGCACCCAGGTTTGCAACATTGTCACTGGCCGCAGGTTCAGTGGAGACAACCATTGATGGAACTCGGTCTCCAGAGCTGACCACAACTCCTCAGCTGTGTGACTCACATTTCCCAGACATTTTAAGGTTAACATCGCCTGATGCCGTTGAGCCCTGGTGACAGCATAGTAAGGAGGTGTGCAGGATTCCATCTGCGCAGTTAGAATGTGGGTGGCATTACCAGACAGGCTTTGGGTGCAGGTGGAGGACCGAGAGGAGGTTGAGGAGGCAGAAGAAGTGGAGGAACTTCTAGATTCAGTGGATTGACAATCAACTCGTGGGGATGGCAAGACTTGGAGAGCAGCCCCTTCTCCTGATGTCACCATAGTTACCCAGTGCCGAGTCACCGACATGTAACGCCCTTGTAACTGACCATGTCATAAACAAAATTGAAAAAAGATCATGCCCATAAAGATGGGAACATCTCACACCGTATGTAAAAATTCAATGTTTTATTGGTAGAAAACATGTGACACACAGCACAGAAATCATTAAAAACATTTAAATAATACAAAAAAGATACCTATACAGAAACCATGCCTTGATATAGGGGCATGGAAAGATACACCACAAATCCCCAGAGACCTCAATATATTATATAAAATTATATTATATTATAATTATTTTTTTTTTCTCTTTCACGTAACTTTATTACCTTCCGCTGGCCTGGAACATGGACAAGATGGCAGCCGCTTTGCATTACTCCATCCGCCCGACCGGCGGCGTCCCACACAGGTGATCGCTCTCCGCAATTGTTGTGAGTGTGTGTGTATATATATATATACGCTGCACATGCAGCACTCTACGCTATCTCCCCCTGAAGAAACCGCTTTTCTTGCGGCGATACACGTTGGATCCTATCTTACACCGCTTGTCCCCCACTGTCAATGCTGGCTTTGCTCTCTAAGCCTCCGGACCATGGAAGCTAGGACATGTTAGTATAAGGCTTGGGCACTTTATTACTATAGCCCTCATTTATTTGCAGTTCTATGTCCTTTACTGCATTTCCTTGTTAGTAGGGTTGAGCAACTTTTACTTTTTTGGGGTCGAGTTGGGTTTTGCGAAATCCGACTATCTCAACAGTCGAGTCGAGTGCAATCGGCCGATTATCGCGAAAACTTGGGGATCGACCAAAACACGAAACCCAATGCAAGTCAATGGGGAAGCATAGTCGGCAGTGAGTGGGGGCCAGGAAAACACCTACAGTGCCCATTTTAATGACAAAAACATCCATTCTTGTTTCTGAAGCTTGTCAATCTTAATTAACTTGATAATAATAGTTGGGCATTGGAAAGTGGGGGTCATTTGGCTAATGTTGTTGGGGGTAGGGCTGGTTCAAGTTTTTAGTGGGCCCAGGAAACGTGGACTACGTCACGGCGGTGGAGCAGTGAGAGGTAAGTATTTCCACTTTGCAAGTGCTGTGATCCTGAGCAAGCAGGGGGGCCCACTCGTTTGCATTGGCACTGGCACAGGGCCCCTCAAAGTACAGCGGTGTGTTTGCACGGCGGGGGCGCCTCCCACCAGCAGCGACACTTCTGCATACTCTGAGGGGCCCTGTGCCTGTGACGTCGCCAACGAGTATGCCCCCCCACCTGATGAAGGAACCTGCACTTTCATCTGCACCTTCCTCTTTGTCCCTGTGTAAGGTGGTATAGTATGCGGGAAGGGGAACCTGACTTTCAGCAGGGTCAGATTGTGGCTGTGTAGCGTGCAAAGGGAATGTAGTGGTCTGGGTCAATGTACCACAAGACTCATCTAGCACTGGCTGGGCAATGGGCAGGATGAGGAGGAAACACAGATATAGGCCCAAATAATAAAGTGGGCTAAATGCAGTTCAAAATTGGTAACAGGACTAACCAGGCGGCATTGGTTTGTTCAGTGGAGTAGAAAACCCAGGAGCGGCAGACACAGTTTTAAGGGCCCAACCACAGTAGTAGGCCCAATGCAGTTTAATATGACAAATAAAGGCCGAAAGCCTGAAGATTGAAGCTCGGGAAAACAAAACAGGAGAAAACCCAGGAGCGGCAGACACCGTTTTAAGGGCCCAACCACACTAGTAGGCCCAATGCAGTTTAATATTACAAATCTAGCCCCAAAGCCTGAAGATTGAAGCTCTGGAAAATAACACAGGACAACACCAAGGTGTGGCAGACACCGTTACTAGGCCCAACCAAAAGAGTAGGCCAATTGCAGTGTTATATAAACAACAACTTAATGAGAGCCTGAAGATTGAAGCTCAGCTCTGTTCAGTGGAGAACAGAAAGCAGCGGCAGACACCGTTAGCAGGCCCCAACCACACTAGTAGGCCAACTGCAGTGTTATATTAACAACAACTACTTAATCAGAGCCTGAAGATTGAAGCTCAGGCAAGTAAACCTGGAGAACACCTTGGAGCGGCAGACACCGTTAGTAGGCCCCAACCACACATATTAAAAACAACTACTTAATGAGAGCCTGAAGATTGAAGCTCAGGCACATAAACCTGGAGAACACCTTGGAGCGGCAGACACCGTTAGTAGGCCCCAAGCAAAATAGTAGGCCAACTGCACTGTTATCTTAACAACAACTACTTAATGAGAGCCTGAAGATTGAAGCTTTGCTTTGTACAGTGGAGGACAACACCAGGGAGTGGCAGACACCGTTAGTAGGCCCCAACCACACATAGTAACAACAACTACTTAATAAGATCCTGAAGATTGAAGCTCAGGTAAGTAAACCTGGAGAACACCTTGGAGCGGCAGACACCGTTAGTAAGCCCCAACCACACATATTAACAACAACTACTTAATGAGAGCCTGAAGATTGAAGCTTAGCTTTGTACAGTGAAGGACAACAACAGGGAGCGGCAGACACCGTTAGTAGGCCCCAACCGAAATAGTAGGCCAACTGCACTGTTATCTTAACAACTACTTAATGAGAGCCTGAAGATTGAAGCTCAGCTTTGTACAGTGGAGGATAACTGTAATGGGAGACAGACACAATAAGTAGGCCTAAATAAGTAATTAGGCAAAATGCAGTTCAAAATTGGTAAGTGGAGTACACTTGCAGCATAGCGTGGTTCAGCGGAGGAGGGCATGTGTAATTAGTGGCTCTGACACAGGAAGTAGGCCTAAAATAAAAATGAAGGCTATATTAAGTTCAAAATTGGTAAAAGGAGTACACAAGTGGCATAGCTGGGTTCTGTGGTGGAGGACAACTGTTATGACAGGCTTACACAGTTACTAGGCACAAAAAAGTAAGTAGTATACATGCAGTTCACAATTGGTCACAGGAGTACACAGGCGGCATAGCTTTGTTCAGTGGAGGACAACTGCAAGGAGTGGACTGGCCGAGACAGACACAGGTAGAAGGCCTACAATAGAAAGTAGGCTCTATGCAGTTTAAAGTAGGCTACAGGGGTACACAGGCAGCATTGTTGAGGTCAGCGGAGGACGATTTCAAGGAGGGACCGCAGACAGACTTCCTAGGCATAAAATAATAAAGCAGGCTCGATGCGGTTTAAATTAGGCTACAGGGGTACACAGGCAGCATTGGTGTGCTCAGCGGAGGACAATTGGAAGGTGGGACCGCAGACAGACTTAGTAGGCCTAAACTAACAAAATAGGCTCTATGCAGCTTCCATTATGTGGCAGGGGTACACAGGCAGCATTGTTGTGCCCAGTGGAGGACAATTGGAAGGAGGGACCGCAGACAGACTTAGTAGGCCTAAAAAACAAAATAGGCTCTATGCAGCTTCCATTATGTGGCAGGAAAACACAGGCAGCATTGGTGTGCTCAGTGGAGGACAATTTGAAGGAGGGACCGCAGACAGACTTAGTAGGCCTAAAAAAACAAAATAGGCTCTATGCAGCTTCCATTATGTGGCAGGAAAACACAGGCAGCATTGGTGTGCTGATTGGAGGACAATTGGAAGGAGGGACCGCAGACAGACTTAGTAGGCCTAAAATAACAAAATAGGCTCTATGCAGCTTCCATTATGTGGCAGGAAAACACAGGCTGCATTGGTGTGCTCAGTGGAGGACAATTTGAAGGAGGGACCGCAGACAGACTTAGTAGGCCTAAAATAATGAAATAGGCTCTATCCGGCTTCCATTATGTGGCAGGGGTACACAGGCAGCATTGGTGTGCTGAGTGGAGGACAATTTGAAGGAGGGACCGCAGACAGACTTAGTAGGCCTAAAATAACAAAATAGGCTCTTTGCAGCTTCCATTATATGGCAGGGGTACACAGGCAGCATTGGTGTGCTCAGTGGAGGACAATTTGAAGGAGGGACCGCAGACAGACTTAGTAGGCCTAAAATAACAAAATAGGCTCTATGCAGCTTCCATTATGTGGCAGGGGTACACAGGCAGCATTGGTGTGCTGAGTGGAGGACAATTGGAAGGAGGGACTGCAGACAGACTTAGTAGGCCTAAAATAACAAAATAGGCTCTATGCAGCTTCCATTATGTGGCAGGGGTACACAGGCAGCATTGGTGTGCTCGGCGGAGGACAATTGGAAGGAGGGACCGCAGACAGACTTAGTAGGCCTAAAATAACAAAATAGGTTCTATGCAGCTTCCATTATCTGGCAGGGGTACACAGGCAGCATTGGTGTGCTCAGTGGAGGACAATTGGAAGGAGGGACCGCAGACAGACTTAGTAGGCCTAAAAAAACAAAATAGGCTCTATGCAGCTTCCATTATGTGGCAGGGGTACACAGGCAGCATTGGTGTGCTGAGTGGAGGACAATTTGAAGGAGGGACCACAGACAGACTTAGTAGGCCTAAAATAACAAAATAGGCTCTATGCAGCTTGCATTATGTGGCAGGGATACACAGGCTGCATTGCTGTGCTCGGCGGAGGACAATTGGAAGGAGGGACCTCAGACAGTAAGTACTCCAAAAAACTAAATAGATGTTAATGTCTCGCAAAAAAAAAAAAAAAAAGGTGCCATGCTTAGGTACAGGGGTGGGCTCCTATGCTGACTTTCAGACATTGTAATTTGGCGCAAAGTATTTACAAGTGTAAATGTAGGACAGGGCCCCTGCCTATTTTAATTAGCATCATACATGTCAACAAATTGTTATTGTCAGTGCCAGGCATTGAAGGATTTCAGCGCATAGACTAAACAGTGGTGGAGCAGCGAGAGATAATTTTGCAAGTGGTAGAGCACTGTTTGACCTGGGGGGGACACTCTCTCGGGGCCGGCGGTACAGGCCCAGGGCCCCTCATGTTACAACGGTGTGTCTGACGTTGGGTGCGCGCCACCACCGCCAGAGACACTTCATTGTACTATGAGGGACCCAGTGGCAGTGCTGTTGACCAAAAGTGGGCACACCCATCTCTTCAGACAAACGGCACTCTGAAGGGTGCTTGCGCCAAGTGGCGAGACCACGGCCCCGTGGGGGGAGTTAGGCCATTTAGGGAGGTGTTGTATGCTGTACAAACAGCAGCTGCAAATTAAGAGATTGGAACAGTCAGTAACACCAGTCCCAAAACAAGACCTTTTTTCAGGAAAGCTAGGTGTCAGCCGGGAAAGGTGGGGCAAAATAATTAGAAATCCATGAGTGGTTCATTTTAATGAAGGTTAGATCATCAACATTTTGGGTCGCCAGACGAGTCCTTTTTTCGGTCAGTATTGAACCAGCAGCACTGAATACTCTTTCTGATAGCACACTAGCTGCTGGGCAAGCAAGCTCCTGCAATGCATATTCGGCCAATTCAGTCCAGGTGTCTATTTTGGATGCCCAGTAATCAAAGGGGAATGACAGTTGAGGGAGAACATCGATAATGGAGGAAAAATAGTTAGTAACCATACTGGACAAATGTTGTCTCCTGTCACTTTGAATTGATGCTGCAGTACCTGTCGTGTCTGCGGTCATTGCAAAATCACTCCACAACCTGGTCAGAAAACCCCTTTGTCCAACGCCACTTCTGATTTGTGCACCTCTAACACCTCTGCCCTGTTGCCCCCTGCAGCTCGTGTGAGAACGATCACGTGCGCTGTGTGCTGGGAATGCCTGAATCAAACGGTCTACAAGAGTAGCTTGTTTGGTTGCCAATATTTGTTCGAGGTTCTCATGTGGCATGATATTTTGCAATTTGCCTTTATAGCGAGGATCAAGGAGGCAGGCCAACCAGTAATCGTCATCGGTCATCATTTTTATAATGCGTGGGTCCCTTTTGAGGATACGCAAGGCATAATCCGCCATGTGGGCCAATGTTCCAGTTGTCAAATCAGTGCATGTGCTGGGTTGAGGAGCACTGTCGGGCAAATCAACGTCACTTGTCTCCCTCAAAAAACCTGAACCCGGCCTTGCAACGACAGCAGTTTCTATTGCCCCCTGAGAAGCTTCGTCATCCAAAAAATACTCATCCCCACCATCCTCCTCGTCCTCCTCCTCTTCGCCCCCCACCTCGTCCTGTAGACTTCCCTGAGCTGACAATGGCTGACTGTCATCTAGGCTTCCCTTGTCCTCGGCTGCAGACGCCTGATCCTTTATGTGCGTCAAACTTTGCATCAGCAGGCGCATTAGGGGGATGCTCATGCTTATTATGGCGTTGTCTGCACTAACCAGCCGTGTGCATTCCTCAAAACACTGAAGGACTTGACACAGGTCTTGTAGCTTTGACCACTGCACACCTGACAACTCCATGTCTGCCATCCAACTGCCTACCCATGTATGTGTATCCTCCCACAAATACATAACAGCATGCCTCTGTTTGCACAGTCTCTGAAGCATGTGCAGTGTGGAGTTCCACCTTGTTGCAACGTCAATGATTAGGCGATGCTGGGGAAGTTTCAAAGACCGCTGATGGTTCTGCATACGGCTGGAGTGTACGGGCGAACGGCGGATGTGCGAGCAAAGTCTGCGCACTTTCAGGAGCAGGTCGTGTAACCCCGGATAACTTTTCAGAAAGCACTGCACCACCAGGTTTAAGGTGTGAGCCAGGCAAGGAATGTATTTCAGTTGTGAAAGGGCTATGGCAGCCATAAAATTCCTTCCATTATCACTCACTACCTTGCCTGCCTCAAGATGTACAGTGCCCAGCCATGACTGAGTTAATTTCTTGCTGCAAGAACTCGGACAGAACTTCCGCGGTGTGTCTGTTGTCGCCCAAACACTTCATTGCCAATACAGCCTGCTGACGCTTGCCACTAGCTGTTCCATAATAGGACACCTCGTGTGCAACAGTGCCAGCTGCGGATGGAGTGGTCATGCGACTGAGGTCTGTGGATGAGCTCTTCTGCTGGAGGACGAGGAGGAGGAGGGGGGACGAACGCCTACAGCCAACTGTTTCCTAGACCGTGGGCTAGGAAGAACTGTCCCAATATTGCTTACTGTCCCCGTGGACCCTGCATCCACCACATTAACCCAGTGTGCCGTGATGGAGACGTAACGCCCCTGGCCATGCCTACTGGTCCATGCATCTGTTGTCAGGTGCACCTTTCTACTCACAGATTGCCTGAGTGCATGGACAATGCGGTCTTTTACATGCTGGTGGAGGGCTGGGATGGCTTTTCTCGAAAAGAAGTGTCGACTGGGTAGCTCATAGCGTGGTACAGCGTAGTCCATCAGGGCTTTGAAAGCTTCGCTTTCAACTAACCGGTAGGGCATCATCTCTAACGAGATTAGTCTAGCAATGTGGGCGTTCAAACCCTGTGTATGCGGATGCGAGGATGAGTACTTCATTTTCCTAACGAGAGTCTCATGTAGGGTGAGCTGGACTGGAGAGCTGGAGATCGTGGAACTAGCGGTGGTGCCGGTGGACATGGCAGACTGAGAGAGGGTTGGTGATGGTATTCTTGCTGTTGCCCTACATACAGTGTTTCCTACCACAAACCTGGTGATTCCCTGACTGTTTTGGCCTTGCGACGAAACTGCCACATTTACTGCAGGTGGTGTGGAAAATGGTGGGCTTACAGTGAGGGAAGGGATGTAGCGTTGCTGACTAGCTTCATTGTGAGAGGGTGCTACAACGTTAAGGGATGTTTGGTAGTTAGTCCAGGCTTGCAAGTGCATGGTGGTTAAATGTCTACGCATGCAACTTGTATTTAGATTTTTAACATTCTGACCTCTGCTGAAGGTCCTTGAGCATTTCTTACAGATGACTTTGCACTGATCATTTGGATCTTGGTTAAAAAAATGCCAGACTGCACTCTTCCTACTATCGGATACCTTTTCAGGCATTGCACACTGAGCTACTTTAACAGGATGGCCACGCTGTCCTACAACTGGTTTTGCCACACGTTTTTGGCCAGATACGGGCCTGCCAGATGGAACCTGTTGCGATGTTGATGCCTGCTGCGGCTCCTCCTCCTCCGCTTCAGAGCTACTGCCGCCTGCACCCTGTTCCCCCAATGGCTGCCAATCGGGGTCAACAACTGTGTCATCTATGACCTCTTCTATGTCCTGGGCACCTTCCTCTGGGTCACCGTGTAAGCCGGTGCTATAGCGTTCGTGACGGGGCTTAATAGTCTCATCAGGGTCAGATTCCGGATCAGTACACTGCGAGGGCAATGTTCTGATCTGAGTCAAAAGAACAGCATAATAATCTGGCTGTGGCTGTGCATCTGTGCACTCCATGTCCGATTCATCTTGTAATGGGCATGGCCTGTTAACAATTTCCCTTTCTATCCCAGGAACGGTATGTGTAAAGAGCTCCATGGAGTATCCTGTTGTGTCACCTGATGCATCCTTCTCTGTTGCTCTGGGTGAAGAACACAAGGAAGCGACTTGTCCCTGACCGGGAACATCCGCTGCTTTTACATTTTGCACTTTCCGAGGAGGAGGCGAAAGAGCTAGAGGCAGAGTCAGCAAGGAAAGACAAAACTTGTTCCTGCTGCTCCGGCTTTAAAAGCGGTTTTCCTACTCCCAGAAAAGGGAGCGTTCGAGGCCTTGTGTAGCCAGACGATGACGCGGGCTCAACAACTCGAGACTTAGGGTCTATATTGCTTTTCCCACGACCACCTGATGCTCCACGACCACCACCACTACCATCATTACCAGCTGGCAATGACCGCCCACGGCCACGACCTCTTCCACCAGACTTCCTCATTCTTGGAAAAATGAAACGAAACTAACAACCGTTATGTGGTCCTGTACAACCAGGTAGAAGGTGTACGTAAACTTGTTGTGAATTTAAATCTCCCTTTTTTATGTGTGGGAGAATGCAGGAAAAAATCAGGCCCACTCTATTTCACTACACAGTTTGATTGGCAGAAAGAGGCTGGCAGATATGCCACGAACAGGAGTGACGCAGATGCACACACTGGCAATAGAAATCTCCCTCTTTATGTGTGGGAGAATGCAGGGAAAAATCAGGCCCACTGGATTACACTACACAGTTTGATTGGCAGAAAGAGGCTGGCAGATATGCCACGAACAGGACTGACACACGCAGATGCACACACTGGCAATAGAAATCTCCCTCTTTATGTGTGGGAGAATGCAGGGAAAAATCAGGCCCACTGGATTACACTACACAGTTTGATTGGCAGAAAGAGGCTGGCAGATATGCCACTAACAGGACTGAAGCAGATGCACACACTGGCAATAGAAATCTCCCTCTTTATGTGTGGGAGAATGCAGGGAAAAATCAGGCACACTGTATTACACTACACAGTTTGATTGGCAGAAAGAGGCTGGCAGATATGCCACTAACAGACTGATGCACGCAGATGCACACACTGGCAATAGAAATCTCCCTCTTTATGTGTGAGAGAATGCAGGGAAAAATGAGGCACACTGTATTACACTACACAGTTTGATTGGCAGAAAGAGGCTGGCAGATATGCCACTAACAGGAGTGACGCAGATGCACACACTGGCAATAGAAATCTCCCTCATTATGTGTGGGAGAATGCAGGGAAAAATCAGGCACATTGTATTACAGTAGACAGTTTGATTGGCAGAAAGAGGCTGGCAGATATGGCACTAACAGGACTGACGCAGATGCACACACTGGCAATAAAAATGTCCCTCTTTATGTGTGGGAGAATCCAGGGAAAAATCAGGTGCACTGTATTACACAACACATAATTTTGCATGTGGTAGAGCACAGTTTGAGCTGGGGGGGTGAACTCTCTTGTGAGCTGGACTGGAGAGCTGGAGATCGTGGAACTAGCGGTGGTGCCGGTGGACATGGCAGACTGAGAGAGGGTTGGAGATGGTATTCTTGCTGGTGCCCTACATGCAGTGTTTCCTACTATGAACCTGGTGATTCCCTGACTGCTTTGGCCTGGAGACAAAAGCTGCACAGATACTGCAGGTGTTGCGGGAAATGGTGGGCTTACAGTGAGGGAAGGGATGTAGCGTTGCTGACTAGCTTCATTGGCCGAGGGTGCTGCAACCTTTAGGCACGTTTGGTAGTTAGTCCAGGCTTGCAAATGCATGGTGGATAAATGTCTATGCATGCAACTTGTATTTAGACTTTTAAGATTCTGACCTCTGCTTAAGGTAGTTGAACATTTTTGACAGATGACTTTGCGCTGATCATTTGGATGTTGTTTAAACAAATGCCAGACTGCACTCTTTCTACTATCGGATACCTTTTCAGGCATTGCAGACTGAGCTTCTTTAACCGGATGGCCACGCTGTCCTACAACTGGTTTTGGTTTAGCCACGCGTTTTTGGCCAGATACGGGCCCGGCAGATGGAACCTGTTGTGATGTTGATGCCTGCTGCGGCTCCTCCTCCACTTCAGAACTACTGCCGCCTGCACCCTGTCCCCCAATGGCTGCCAATCGGGGTCAACAACTGGGTCATCTATGACCTCCTCTTCTATCTCGTGTGCAACTTCGTCTGTGTCACCGTGTAAGCCGGTGGTATAGCGTTCGTGACGGGGCACCATAGTCTCAGCTGGGTTTGATTCTGGCTCAGTACACTGCGAGGGCAATGTTCTGGTCTGAGTCAAAGGAACAGCATAGTAATCTGGCTGTGGCTGTGCATCAGTGCACTCTATGTCCGATTCAACTTCTAATGGGCATGGCCTGTTAACTGTTTCACTGTCTAACCCAGGAACGGTATGTGTAAAGAGCTCCATGGAGTTACCCGTTGTGTCTCCTGACGCATCCTTCTCTCTTGTTCTGGGTGAAGAAGACAAGGAAGTGACTTGTCCCTGACCGTGAACATCCACTAACGACGCGCTGCTTTTACATTTTGCACTTTCAGAAGAGGAGGCAAAAGAGCTAGAGGCTGAGTCAGCAAGAAAAGCCAAAAATTGTTCTTGCTGCTCCGGCTTTAAAAGCGGTTTTCCTACTCCCAGAAAAGGGAGCGTTCGAGGCCTTGTGTAGCCAGACGACGAACCTGGCTCAACAACTCGAGACTTAGGTGCTGTACTGCTTTTACCACGACCACCTGATGCTCCACCACCACTACCATCATTACCAGCTGGCAATGACCGCCCACGGCCACGACCTCTTCCACCAGACGTCCTCATTCTTGGAAAAATTAAACCAAACTAACAACCGTTATGTGGTCCTGTACAACCAGGTAGAAGGTGTACGTAAACTTGTTGTGAATTTAAATCTCCCTTTTTTATGTGTGGGAGAATGCAGGGGAAAATCAGGCCCACTGGATTACACTACACAGTTTGATTGGCAGAAAGAGGCTGGCAGATATGCCACTAACAGGAGTGACACAGATGCACACACTGGCAATAGAAATCTCCCTCTTTATGTGTGGGAAAATGCAGGGAAAAATCAGGCACACTGTATTACACTACACAGTTTGATTGGCAGGAAGAGGCTGGCAGATATGCCACTAACAGGAGTGATGCAGATGCACACACTGGCAATAGAAATCTCCCTCTTTATGTGTGGGAGAATGCAGGGAAAAATCAGGCCCACTGGATTACACTACACAGTTTGATTGGCAGAAAGAGGCTGGCAGATATGCCACTAACAGGACTGACACATGCAGATGCACACACTGGCAATAGAAATCTCCCTCTTTATGTGTGGGAGAATGCAGGGAAAAATCAGGCCCACTATATCACAGTATAGTTTCTGTGGCACAAAATGACTGCAAGATACCACAGACAGCACTGGCACAGATGCACAGATTTGGCAATATTATTCTCCCTTTATTTTCATTTGTTTTTTGTGATATGGGAGACAAGTGATTTAATCAGGCCCACTATATCACAGTATAGTTTCTGTGGCACAAAATGAATGACAGATACCACAGACAGCACTGACACAGATGCAAAGATTTGGAAATATTATTCTCCCTTTATTTTAATTTTTTTTTTGTGATATGGGAGACAAGTGATTTAATCAGGCCCACTATATCACAGTATAGTTTCTGTGGCACAAAATGAATGACAGATACCACAGACAGCACTGGCACAGATGCACTGATTGGCAATATAAATCTCCCTTCTTAGGTGTGGGACAGTGCAGAAAAATACAGGCCCACTGTTTTACACTACACAGTTTCAGGGGCTGAAAGTGGCTGGAAGATATTAAAAAAAAAAAAAAAGGGACTGTACTACAATTACTATCTCCCTACAATAGTCTCTGAAAAGTATGGCAGGCAGCAATAAAAAGGACTGCTGCACACAAAAAATGAGGACAAACAAACAAGATAGCTGTGCAGAAAGGAAGGAGCAACAGGATTTTTGCTTTTAAAAAAGCAGTTGGCTTGCACAGCGGCGTACACACAGCAACGCAGCGATCAGGGAGCCTTATAAGCTACAGAACTGTTGCACAGAAATCTTGCCTCCACTGTCCCTGCAAAGAAAAGGTGGTGTTGGACAGTGGAAATCGCTACAGCACAAGCGGTTTGGGGGTTAATTTACCCTGCCTAACGCTATTCCTGCTTCTGATGAAGCGGCAGCATCCTCTCCCTACGCTCAGATCAGCAGCAGTAACATGGCGGTCGGCGGGAACGCCCCTTTATAGCCCCTGTGACGCCGCAGAAAGCAAGCCAATCACTGCCATGCCCTTCTCTAAGATGGTGGGGACCAGGACCTATGTCATCACGCTGCCCACACTCTGCGTGCACCTTCATTGACTGAGAAATGGCGCTTTAAGCATCATATGAAACGCGACTTTGGCGCGAAGATCGTGTACCGCATGGCCGATCCCACGCTGGGATCGCGTCGGGTTTCATGAAACCCGACTTTGCCAAAAGTCGGCGACTTATGAAAATGACCGATCCGTTTCGCTCAACTGTCATGATCTCCATGGCCAGAGAACTAGCATAAGCCTCTATAGGAACAAGCTCTTGGAAGATGTAACTATACTGACCATGAACTAAACCTACCGCATCATCTAGAAGTAGCCAGGTAGCATGTCCTACTTTTTATCCCTATATGCCCAGCGCCGGCCGGAGAACTAAATAATGCTAGCAGAGGGAAATATAAGACCTGACTCACCTCTAGAGAAATGCCCAAAAAAAAAGGAGACAGAAGCCCCCCACATATATTGGCGGTGATATGAGATGAAACAACAAACGCAGCAGGAAAATAGTTTTAGCAAATTTGAGGTCCGCTTTCTAGATAGCAGAAGACAGAAAGCATACTTTCATGGTCAGTAGAAAACCCTAACAAAACACATCCAGAAATTACTTTAGGACTCTGGCATTAACTCATAATACCAGAGTGGCAATTCCTGATCAACAAGAGCTTTCCAGACACAGTAACGAAACTGCAGCTGTGAACTGGAACCAAAATACAAAAACAAAACATGGACGAATGTCCAACTTATCTAGTAGATGTCTGGGAGCAGGAACAAGCACAGAGAGGCTTCTGATAACATTGTTGACCGGCAAGCATCTAACAGAGAAGCCAGGTTATATAGCGACACCCAGATCTAATCAGAACAGGTGAACAGGGAAGATGATGTCACAAGTTCAATTCCACCAGTAGCCACCGGGGGAGCCCAGAATCCAAATTCACAACAGTACCCCCCCCTCAAGGAGGGGGCACCGAACCCTCACCAGAACCACCAGGGCGATCAGGATGGGCCCTATGAAAGGCACGAACCAGATCAGAGGCATGAACATCAGATGCAGTGACCCAAGAATTATCCTCCTGGCCATATCCCTTCCACTTGACCAGATACTGGAGTCTCCGTCTGGAAACACGGGAGTCTAGGATTTTTTCCACAACGTACTCCAACTCACCCTCAACCAACACCGGAGCAGGAGGCTCAACGGAAGGCACAACCGGTGCCTCATACCTGCGCAATAACGACCGATGAAAAACGTTATGAATAGAAAAGGATGCAGGGAGGTCCAAACGGAAGGAAACAGGGTTAAGAATCTCCAATATTTTATACGGACCGATGAACCGAGGCTTAAACTTAGGAGATGAGACCCTCATAGGGACAAAACGAGAAGACAACCACACCAAATCTCCAACACAAAGTCGAGGACCAACACGACGGTGACGGTTGGCAAAAAGCTGAGTCTTCTCCTGGGACAACTTTAAATTGTCCATCACCTGCCCCCAGATATGATGCAATCTCTCCACCACCGCATCCACTCCAGGACAATCCGAGGATTCCATCTGACCGGAGGAAAATCGAGGATGGAACCCCGAATTACAGAAAAACGGGGAAACCAAGGTGGCAGAGCTGGCCCGATTATTGAGGGCGAACTCCGCCAATGGCAAAAAAGCAACCCAATCATCCTGGTCAGCAGACACAAAACACCTCAGATATGTCTCCAGGGTCTGATTAGTCCGCTCGGTCTGGCCATTAGTCTGAGGGTGAAAAGCAGACGAAAAAGACAAATCTATGCCCATCCTAGCACAAAATGCCCGCCAAAATCTAGACACAAATTGGGTTCCTCTGTCAGAAACGATATTCTCAGGAATACCATGCAAACGAACAACATTTTGAAAAAACAGGGGCACCAACTCGGAAGAAGAAGGCAATTTGGGCAGGGGAACCAAATGAACCATCTTAGAAAAACGGTCACACACCACCCAGATGACAGACATCTTCTGAGAAACAGGCAGATCTGAAATAAAATCCATCGAGATGTGTGTCCAAGGCCTCTTAGGAATAGGCAAGGGCAACAATAATCCACTAGCCCGAGAACAACAAGGCTTGGCCCGAGCACAAACGTCACAAGACTGCACAAAGCCTCGCACATCTCGTGACAGGGAAGGCCACCAGAAGGATCTTGCCACCAAATCCCTGGTACCAAAAATTCCAGGATGACCTGCCAACGCAGAAGAATGCACCTCAGAGATGACTTTACTGGTCCAATCATCAGGAACAAACAGCCTATCAGGCGGACAACGATCCGGTCTATCCGCCTGAAACTCCTGCAAGGCCCGCCGCAGGTCTGGAGAAACGGCTGACAAGATAACTCCCTCCTTAAGAATACCTGTGGGGTCAGAGTTGCCAGGTGAATCAGGCTCAAAACTCCTAGAAAGGGCATCCGCCTTAACATTCTTAGAACCTGGTAGGTACGATACCACAAAATTAAACCGAGAAAAAAATAATGACCAGCGCGCCTGTCTAGGATTCAGGCGCCTGGCGGTCTCAAGATAAATCAAATTTTTGTGGTCAGTCAATACCACCACCTGATGTCTGGCCCCCTCGAGCCAATGGCGCCACTCCTCAAACGCCCACTTCATGGCCAAAAGCTCCCGATTCCCAACATCATAATTCCGCTCAGCGGGCGAAAATTTACGGGAAAAGAAGGCACAAGGCCTCATCACGGCGCAGTCAGAACTTTTCTGCGACAACACTGCCCCAGCTCCGATCTCAGAAGCGTCGACCTCAACCTGAAAAGGAAGAGTCACATCAGGCTGACGCAACACAGGGGCAGAAGAAAAACAGCGCTTAAGCTCCTGAAAGGCCTCCACAGCATCAGGGGACCAATTAGCAACATCAGCACCCTGTCTAGTCAAATCGGTCAATGGCTTAACGACATCCGAAAAACCAGAAATAAATCGACGATAAAAGTTGGCAAAGCCCAAAAATTTCTGAAGACTTTTAAGAGAAGAGGGCTGCGTCCAATCACAAATAGCTTGAACCTTGACAGGATCCATCTCAATGGAAGAGGGAGAAAAAATATATCCCAAAAAGGAAATTCTCTGAACCCCAAAAACGCACTTAGAACCCTTGACACACAGAGAATTAGACCGCAAAACCTGAAAAACCCTCTTAACTTGCCGGACATGAGAGTCCCAGTCATCCGAAAAAATCAGAATATCATCCAGATACACTATCATAAATTTATCCAAAAAATCGCGGAAAATATCATGCATAAAGGACTGGAAGACTGAAGGGGCATTAGAAAGACCAAAAGGCATCACCAAATACTCAAAGTGGCCCTCGGGCGTATTAAATGCGGTTTTCCACTCATCCCCCTGCCTGATCCGCACCAAATTATACGCCCCACGGAGATCAATCTTAGAGAACCACTTGGCCCCCTTTATGCGAGCAAACAAATCAGTCAGCAACGGCAATGGGTATTGATATTTAACCGTGATTTTATTCAAAAGCCGATAATCAATACATGGTCTCAAAGAGCCGTCTTTTTTTGACACAAAGAAAAAACCGGCTCCTAAGGGAGATGACGATGGACGAATATGTCCCTTTTCCAAGGACTCCTTTATATATTCTCGCATAGCAGTATGTTCAGGCACAGACAGATTAAATAAACGACCCTTTGGGTATTTACTACCCGGAATTAAATCTATAGCACAATCGCACTCACGGTGCGGAGGTAGTGAACCAAGCTTGGGTTCTTCAAAGACGTCACGATAGTCAGACAGGAACTCAGGGATTTCAGAGGGGATAGATGATGAAATGGACACCAAAGGTACGTCCCCATGAGTCCCCTTACATCCCCAGCTCAACACAGACATAGCTCTCCAGTCAAGGACTGGGTTGTGAGACTGCAGCCATGGCAATCCCAGCACCAAATCCTCATGTAGATTATACAGCACTAGAAAACGAATAGTCTCCTGGTGATCCGGATTAATACACATAGTCACTTGTGTCCAGTATTGTGGTTTATTATTAGCCAATGGGGTGGAGTCAATCCCCTTCAGAGGAATAAGAGTTTCCAAAGGCTCTAAATCATACCCACAACGATTGGCAAAGGACCAATCCATAAGACTCAAAGCGGCGCCAGAGTCGATATAGGCGTCAGTAGTAATAGATGACAAAGAGCAAATCAGGGTCACAGACAAAATAAATTTAGACTGTAAAGTGCCAATGGAAACAGATTTATCAAGCTTTTTAGTACGTTTAGAGCATGCTGATATAACATGAGTAGAATCCCCACAATAGAAACACAACCCATTTTTCCGTCTAAAATTCTGCCGCTCGCTTCTGGACAGAATTCTATCACACTGCATGCTTTCTGGCGTCTTCTCAGTGGACACCGCCAGATGGTGCACTGGTTTGCGCTCCCGCAGACGCCTATCGATCTGAATGGCCATTGTCATGGACTCATTCAGACCCGCAGGCACAGGGAACCCCACCATAACATCCTTAATGGCATCAGAGAGACCCTCTCTGAAAGTAGCCGCCAAGGCACACTCATTCCACTGAGTAAGCACAGACCATTTACGGAATCTTTGGCAGTAAATTTCAGCTTCATCTTGCCCCTGCGATAGGGACATCAAAGTTTTTTCTGCCTGAAGTTCCAAATGAGGTTCCTCATACAGCAAGCCCAAGGCCAAAAAAAACGCATCCACATTGCGCAACGCAGGATCCCCTGGTGCCAATGCAAAAGCCCAGTCTTGAGGGTCGCCGCGGAGCAAGGAAATCACAATCCCAACCTGCTGTGCAGGGTCTCCAGCAGAACGAGATTTCAGGGACAAAAATAGCTTACAATTATTTCTAAAATTCTGAAAGCTAGATCTATTCCCTGAGAAGAATTCCGGCAAAGGAATTCTCGGCTCAGATACCGGAGCATGAATAATAAAATCTTGCAAATTTTGTACTTTCGTGGTGAGATTATTCAAACCTGCAGTTACACTCTGAAGATCCATTATTAACAGGTGAACACAAAGCCATTCAAAGATTATAAGGAGAGAGAAAAAAAAAGAAAGACTGCAGCATAGACAGACTGGCAAGTGATCCAATTAAGAGCACAGAAAAAAAAAAAAAAAAACTCTCAGCAGACTTCTTATTTCTCTCCTTTCTCAGCCAAGGATTTTAACCCTTTAGTTGGCCGGTCAAACTGTCATGATCTCCATGGCCAGAGAACTAGCATAAGCCTCTATAGGAACAAGCTCTTGGAAGATGTAACTATACTGACCATGAACTAAACCTACCGCATCATCTAGAAGTAGCCAGGTAGCATGTCCTACTTTTTATCCCTATATGCCCAGCGCCGGCCGGAGAACTAAATAATGCTAGCAGAGGGAAATATAAGACCTGACTCACCTCTAGAGAAATGCCCAAAAAAAAAGGAGACAGAAGCCCCCCACATATATTGGCGGTGATATGAGATGAAACAACAAACGCAGCAGGAAAATAGTTTTAGCAAATTTGAGGTCCGCTTTCTAGATAGCAGAAGACAGAAAGCATACTTTCATGGTCAGTAGAAAACCCTAACAAAACACATCCAGAAATTACTTTAGGACTCTGGCATTAACTCATAATACCAGAGTGGCAATTCCTGATCAACAAGAGCTTTCCAGACACAGTAACGAAACTGCAGCTGTGAACTGGAACCAAAATACAAAAACAAAACATGGACGAATGTCCAACTTATCTAGTAGATGTCTGGGAGCAGGAACAAGCACAGAGAGGCTTCTGATAACATTGTTGACCGGCAAGCATCTAACAGAGAAGCCAGGTTATATAGCGACACCCAGATCTAATCAGAACAGGTGAACAGGGAAGATGATGTCACAAGTTCAATTCCACCAGTAGCCACCGGGGGAGCCCAGAATCCAAATTCACAACACTCAACCCTACTTGTTAGTATTCCGAGTGGTACTTTTTTATAAAATTCATATGGTACTGTGATTTGGTGAACAAACTGCTCCTCATTTTTTGGTGCAGATATAAACTAATATTGAGCATTTTTTGAGCCATCTTTGGAGTCCTTGTTTATTTGTATTATACATACATACGTATATCTATATTGAGGTCTCTGATGATTTGTGTTGTATCTTTCCATGCCCCTATATCAGGGCATGGTTTCTGTATAGGTATCTTTTTTGTATTTTTTAAATGTTTTTAATGATTTCTGTGCTGCGTGTCACTTTTTCTACCAATAAAACATTGAATTTTTAGATACGGTGTGAGATGTTCCCATCTGTATGGGCATGATCTTTTCTCCATTTTGTTTATGTCCCTTTTTCAAACCCATGGCGAACTCTCCTATTTAAACTGATATGCGGTGCCCTCCTGTTTCTTTATTTAGTGCCCCTGTCCATGTCTACTTGTCCAAGTGTCTGTGGTGAAATGCACCCTGTCATACACACAGTTTCTCAAGGAAGCGGTGATGTTGTGTGCGACATGCTGGTGTAGTGCAGGCACAGCTTTCTTTGAGAAGTAGTGGCGAATGGGCATCTGGTACTGTGGCACTGCGATGGACATAAGGTCTCGAAAATCCTCTGTGTCCACCAGGTGGAAAGGCAGCATTTTTGTAGCCAACAGCTTGCAGATGGTGAAATTCAACCTCTTAGCTTTGTCATGGCTAGGAGGAAATGGTCTTTTACTTGTCCACATCTGAGGGACCGAGGGCTGGCTGCCGTGCTTAGATGGGGTTGAGTAGGGTGTCCCCGGCAAACTGCTGGTCTGTGAGGAAGGTGCAGGTGGAGATATTATGTTGCCTTGATCAAAATGTGGTCTCGATGTCGGAGAGCGCTCAACATCAGCAGGTGTTTCCACTTGCAAATGTCCTGACGACCTGCCAATCACACTGGCTGTTGCGGGTAAAGAGGTGGAAGGTATGCATCCAAAACCATGTGTGACTGCTGTCCCCACAGTCACAGAGGATGAAGGATGAAAAGGTCGCGGATGCACTTGATGGGGCAGACGGTGGTTGGCCCGGCCCACTAGGCCGCATTGTAGCACAGTGAGCTTCCCACTGCAACTTATGCCTCATATCCATGTGACAGTTCATGCCGGTTCATGCATGAAGTACTCAAACTATTCATTTTTTGGCCTCTACTGAGATTTTGGTGACAAATCTTACAGACAACATGGGTTGGGTCATCCTTTGCGATCTCAAAAAATGCCCAGGCTATGCAAGGCTTAGAGCCCATGCGACCTGAAGAAGCCACCACGACTTGTGCTCAGAGGCACAGTTGTTGTTGACATGCTTCCAGTACTCCGTCTCTGTCCAGGAAGGCACAACCTAACCTCGTCATCAGACTCATCACTAGCATCCTACTCCACCTCCTCTGCTGACCTCATGGAATGGCGGACTGTGGGTTGACAGTAAGTGGGGTCTCCAACCTCATCATCATCACCAACCTCTTCCTGCCCTGACCGAAAAGTCAAGTTTTCGTTCCAATCAGGTATCTCAGTCTCATAATCATCTTCCTCATTGTCTCCACCAACAGGAGTTACAGTTTGGGAACGAGGGTCTACATTATGCTCAGAACCTTCTTCATTTGGGCCTGGATCTGACTCACAAAGATTCTGGGCATCAGTGCAGATCATTTCCTCGTCTGGATTCACAGAATCTCTAGAGCAGACCTCTGATTCCCAGGTTATAGTATGAGTAAACAGCTCTGCAGACTCAACCATCTGTGTTACCCCATACTCAGACGGGCGGCTGGAGACTTGGGAGCTGTGAGGATCAAGTGCGAATGGGGTGACACCTCTGAGGACTGGAGTATTTGTGATGTTGAGGTGGAGGAGAGCCCACTTGAATGATCACTTGATATCCGTTCAAGCACCTGCTGTTTTTGTGCCTCATCTGGAATTTGTAGCGATGCTCTTAGCGATGATCATAAGAAAGGGATCATATCAGATTGTCCACGAAAAGAAGTAGACATCTTACTTTGGCTGGAAGATGGTCTTTCTTCTGCAGATGTTACTGTTGCTTTACCACCTACCCCACAGACACAACCTTTTTTTCCCTTTCCAACATGCCTATTCCCCTTTCCACCAGCAGCAGGCCTTTTGCCACTCATTTGGGTGCTTTACTAATTGGCAACTCTGTATCTGTAGTTGTTGGCACAAAAAACGATGGATGGAAACTGAGCAGAGCTGAGTGGCCAAACTGTACTCCTAGGCCCAAAACGATTTACTGGGTTAGATGCTGTTAGGGCTGGCGGAACGCACCGAGTATATTTAGATATAATTATTGGTGCGTTCGCAGCCTGGGGTCCACCATGCAGGAGAGGAACCTGCTGCTAGCAAATAGCGGCACAATATAGCGGTATAAGGGAACTCTGTTACTTCTCAGAGTCGCACAGAAGGGAAAACGCTGTGCCCTGTTAGCTTCACAGGGGAATACAGCTGCCTAACAGAGCAAAAGCAATCAGTGGTCAGGGAGTAGCAAGCACACAAACACCTCCTCTCCGGTGGAGCCCGAATTCTAATGGCTTTACGCCAGTCCTGAATTCACCATACAAAATTCCTTACCGGAGGTGCCGGTATTCTAGTGGCTTATTTCAGCTGGACCCTGACCACAGGCAGACAAGACCACTGAATAGCAGAAGCTCATGACATAAGCTGATCCTAGCGCATGGCCATGAGGCCATGCAAACCTTTTATAGCTGCAGCAACTTCAGGACCTTCCTAGAGGACCAATGGGAGCTGCCACAGTACCTGAGCAACTTCAGGACCTTCCTAGAGGACAAATGGGAGCTGCTGCAGTACCTGAGCATGTGACCCCTGACCTCCAATGAGAGGTCTTACCTTGGGCATGCTCAGAAGGGGAAAAGCAGGACTTAGTCCCAGAGACGTCTGCTCGCCGCTGACCAGTACTGGCTACAATGGCTGAGCCTGGAAAGGCAGCAGTAACCATCTGCACAGTATCAGGCTGAGACCGATGTCTCCATTGAGCAAGCTCCACTGCAGCTGGAGAAGAATGGGAGACCGCAGCGGAGATGGTTCGAGACTCCCCCTATGCAGAGGCTGGAACCCGACCTTTAACAGATGCAGTACAAATTTAGATACACAGGTGGTGTAGTTAGCTTCACAGGTGGGCTACTCCGCTGACGTGCAGACACTGCTACAAAGCCCAAAACGATTTACTGGGTTAGATGCAGCAAAGATTTAGATACACAGGCGGTCTAGTTAGCTTCACAGGCGGGCTACTCCGCTGACGTGCAGACACTGCTACTAAGTCCAAAACGATTTACTGGGTTAGATGCAGTAAAAATATAGATACACAGGCGGTGTAGTTAGCTTCACAGGCGGGCTACTCCGCTGACGTGCAGACACCGCTCCTAGGCCCAAAACGATTTACTGGGTTAGATTCAGTAAAAATTTAGATACTCAGGCGGTGTAGTTAACTTCACAGGCGGGTTACTCCGCTGATGTGCAGACACTGCTACTTAGCCCAAAACGATTTACTGGGTTAGATGCAGTAAAAAATTAGACACACAGGCGGTGTAGCCAGCTTCACAGGCGGGCTACTCAGATGTCTACCAGACAATGCTACTAGCCCAAAAGGATTGGCTGAGCTACATTACACCAAATGCTGTGACAAACACTTGCACAGCACTGGCACAGACCTGCCTGGCAAAAAGTGCTATGAACTGCTGTAACCTACCCTGAAAAGGGCTGATATTACAACTAGTCCCAACTCCCTAAACCTATCTCTCAGAAAATTTGCTCCCCAAAAAAACTCTTAGTCTGTATACAGTAGCACCCACAGCAGCAGCGGTGCCGTCTAACACTAAGCTGCAGCAGTGAGGAAATGGTGGCGACGGGGAAAATGGCTGGTTCTTATAGGGCAAGGACCTGTGACATACACAGGCAATAACACATGCCCTTGCTTGTGTGCATCACATGCACATTGCTGTGTGTGTGTGCACTGCTGATAGGCTGAGAGACTGCACCGCCCCACTGTAAATGCGGGAAAGAAAAAAAAATGGAGATCGGCATTATTTCAGCACAGATCTATCCCCCGCCCACTATACACTGAAACAGTCTATTAACAATGATAAACAGTTTTAATGTGCAAATCAAGTTAGGCTTTTGGTGAACGAACCGTTATCGAACAGAAACTCGAACAGCCGAATTTTAAGCAAATTGTTCAAGTTCATCGAACGACTCGAACACCGCCCAAAACAGCTTGAATTTGAAATTGGCCAACAGTTCGACTCAAACACCGCTCATCTCTAGTTATAATCCCATAATGCTATCATTTTTGTTGTTGATAAAATAACTTGTGAACATAAAAATCTCTTAATTCATAGCAAATAAACAGCCTAGTTTCTATTTAGTGGACATATGTATTTGTGTTACTTATTTGCATTTTGTATTACTTAATTAAGCACTCTTAGTGCATTTCTCTGCAATTTACTGAAGTTTTTTTTTTTTAGTTTATGCATTTGCAGTTAGACTGTCATTCAAAATTTGTTTACAGTTTCTGTTAATTGACTACCAAATCATTCATAAGTTATATATCACATTCACTTTTTTTAACTTATTGAACTATTTATTAAAGGGAATCTGTCATCTCAAATTGGCTGGCTATGCAAATGCCCTGTGTCCGGTCAGATGGGCGGTGTTTCGCCTTCTTTCCTCCACGCCATCCTTCCCCGCTGTCCGCAATATTTTTGGGAATTTGAGTAGGTGTCCTCCATGGTTCTCGCCTGCGCAATGCAATCTTGCCTAGGGCACGCGCAATAGGCTTTGCCCAACTGTGGGCAAAGCCGAAAAGCATTACTGCGCATGCGCCGGCGCATTATGCCCCAGAACAGAGCTAAATACTTCCGGGACATAGTGCGCTGGCATATGCGCAGTAATGCTTTTTGGTTTTGCCCGCAGTTGGGCAAAGCATACTGCGCATGTGCGAGGCAAGATTGCATTGCGCACCTGCGAACTATGGAGGACACTACTCAAATTCCCAAAAATATTGCGGACAGCGGGGAATGATGGGGTGGAGGAAAGAAGATGAAACACCGCCCATCTGACCGGACACAGGGCATTTACATAGCCCGCCAATTTGAGGTGACAGATTACCTTTAACTATAATTGAGTCTGTCTTAGCAAATCAGTGATCTAACTGCTCATGTCTGATCTTTCGGCTGTAGTGCTTGTTTCTTATGTTTATGCAGATTTATGGGCTCCTCTTATAACTTTGACATGAAAGTTATTGGATTACTTGCTGGACTTGCAGTCACCTGATTGCTGCTTTTACATAGCGATCATGCTCAGTATGACTTTATCCTAGTGTATGAAATGCTCATTATGCATGAGCTGGCTTTTTATACATTGATCAAATATGTAAATCATATGTTGTAAGATTTATTTCAGATCTATGATTGGTCTGTTTTTATTTAAATATTTCTCCCTTTCAACTACCAACCACCACCCCACAAAGCTATTGGTGAGAAGTTCATCGGGCAGTGTTTGGTGATCAGACATATGCTTACTAGAGATGGGCATGGACTTTGAACACAGACTTCTCCAGGAAGCCCGAACATCAGGTGTTTCCCAACCTATTATATGCATGACAGCGCGAGAAACACCGGCGACTCTGATCGGCGGTAAGATTATTACCACTGGCCAGAGAGCTGCCGTTCCCACTCTGTCAGATGACAGAGTGAACCTACAGCTGTGACCTGTGACAAAGATTGCCAAAGATTACCTCCGGTCACAGCCATCTGCTGATGAGAGATTAAATAAAAGTTCACACACAGTGGGAGATGCCGTACCTGAGGTCTCTGAGTTTCATCAGATTGGAACTCCGGTGAACTTTCTCACGGCAGCTCAGCGCTAGACACTGGAGGAGCAATTGCACTCCTGTCAGTGTGTTCTGGCTGGTGGTGATAGCAGTAGCATCACTGAAGTGAGCGCTATCCAAATCATCCGGATCGTCATGGGACGGTATCAATTATCTGCACATCGGTTAAGCATATGGTTGTTTTTTATTTTTGTTTTTTTGCAGGTGACATGGACTTTAATGGATTAGGCGTAAGGTGAGTATAATGGTGCTTTTTCATTTTTATTTCAAATAAAGGAGTCAATGTCTGTCTTTCAAATAAAGGACTTTTTTCTTGCTGTGTCTTTTTTGCAATCTAACTATGGGGTTAGTAATGGAGGGGTGACTTATAGATGCCTCTCCATTACTAACCTTTGAGCTTGATGTCAGCTGATAATAAAAAGCTGACATCAACTCCACAAATATTATTACATAATGTGGGAAAAGCGAGGTTTAGGGTCATATTTGGTGTATCTTATTGATTGAGGGCTGATGTTCTTAGCCTAGAAGTAGAGCCAATTTTCATGGCCCTTTCCCTGGTTATTAATTTCAGTCCACAGCTGTGTGTTTAACCTTTGCTGGTTTGAAACTATATTGAAATTGCCCTCCTTCCCTCAGCTTTCCCTCTGCTGCTTACAAAAATTACAGGGGCACTCATGTTGTTTTTCACTTATTTTTGTATTTATTAACAAGTGCAATACACACCCAAGGTAACCTTAGTTCACAGCCTCCGGGTGTTCCAGCAGCTGGAAACTCCAACAACCTTAGTGTCCCTCAAAGTTTCCTATGAGGTTTCCGGGCCTCGCAGCTGCTAGGAGGCACGATGACTGTGAACTATGGTAAACAAAAGGTTACCTGAGGTCAAGCCACCGGGTCTCATGATAGCTCCAGGGCGGGGCTGTTGAATGCTGGATTGTCCAGTGACGGACTCGTGGGCATTCATCAGTCCAGCACTGGCACTTGCAAAACAAGAGGAACAGCTGTTATGATGTGACCTTAGTGTTCTTGTTATTAAATAAAAAAAACAGCTAGGTGTCCTCGATAATTTTCATGAGCAGCAAATGAAAGCTGATGTTAATATTCTGGCAATGAGGGCAATATCTCTAAATGTTCCCAGGCTATTAATATCAGTCACAGCTGTTTGGTAAGCCTTTACTGGTTAGTTTATGTGGGGGACCCCAGAATAGAAAATTATGTAGGGTCCCCCGGATAATTTCAAACCAGCAAAGTCTAAACAGACAGCTGTGGACTAATATTGATAGGCAGAGTAGGGACCAGGTAAATTGTCCCTCCTCTCAGGCTAAGAACATTAGCCCTCAGCCACCCCAGAAATGGCGCATCAATAAGATGCTCCAGATCTGTCACTTAGCCTTGATCTTCCCATTTGCCTTGTGGCGGTGGCAAGTGAGGTAATATTTGTGAGTTTGATGTCAGCTTTGTATTGTCAGCTGACCTCAAGCCCAAGGGTTAGTAATAGAGAGGCGTCTAAAAGACACTCCCATTACTAAGACCATAGTTAGATTGTAAAAAAAAGTCCTTTTGTTTCAAAGAAAGGCACAAACTTCTTTATTTTGGGCAGTTTTGGGCAGTAGATATTTATTTTTGATAATGATCTGGTTGAAACCTCTATGTTTGATACAAGGTCGAAGAGAATCATCTTTCTTCTTACCAAAAAAGATGCCAGATCCAGTAGGAGAAGATGACTTCGGGATGAATCTCCTAACCAGATTCTCCCTTACATAGTCAGACAAGGCTAGGGTCTTCACTTGTGAGAATGGATAGATACGAACTTGATGAGGTGAAGATGCGGGACCAGGTCAATGGGACAATTGTACGGCCTATGTGGAGGAAATGTCTCCGCTTCTTACTTATCAAAGACATACACGTAAAACCAGTCAGCGGAGGGAAGACCTGGGAGATTAGATGAATTTGCCTGTGACCTCCCAGGATGTTCAGAAACAACACGAGAATTTCTGCATGAAATATTCAGCCACACCAGTATCTAGATACGCTGTTTCAATGAACCATGAACCCCTACAAGTTATCCATATGGTCATATAATCGATAGCTGAGAGGAATCCCTTTCGCCCAGAGGATCTCCACCTCCCGACCTAAGCATTGGAGTTTCCAACCTCTTGGGACACATACAGAACAGATGTTCCATGCTAAAAAGATACAATAATGAATGTCTGCAGACAACAGTGAATAATGTTGTAGGGTCATTGTAATGTTTGGAACTGCATTTCAGCAAGTTGAGTTGGCAATATGGTCAAGATAAAATGTTCTCAAAACTGAGAAATTCAGGCAGATACCTATACAGTACAGTACCATCAGACTCCAAATTTATTCTGAAGGAGGACAATGACCCAAACATACAATGTCAATGTCATTAAGAACCATTTTTTCAGCATAAAAAAGAACAAGGAATCCTGGAAGTAATAGCCCCCACATAGGTAGGCATAGACAATGTAGTATTGCTAAGAATCACATCAAGTGTATACCACTAAATAGTCATAATAATCTAATAAGCATGGGGGATACTAGGGCAGAGTGTTGTGAATTCTTTGAAATAACATTTATATTAAAAATGTTTGTATATTTTCTGTTTTTTTTATAATAAATATAATAAAGGGAAATGAGTGCAAAATTGGTTAAGTTAAATAAGGGAACGCCAGTTCTTCCTACTATAGCAGTAATATTAAGTGAATAAGAATAATTACACCAATTTACTAAACTGCAGCCTAAGTGCCTGGCTATGGAGATTTGTTATTTTTTATTAAAATACAATAAATATTTTAATTAATCATAGCCCACCTCCACACGTCAAGAGCCCTGATCTCAACATCATCAAATCTGTCTGGGTTTACACAAAAAAGACAGAAGGATTTGTTTAAGCTTAGATCCATAGAAGATCTGTGGTTATATCTCCAAGGTGTTTGGAACAATCTCCCTGCAGAATTATATCAAAACCTCTTTGCTTTGAAGAATTTGTTTTGATTTTTTTCGGAATTCAAATAACGATCACACCAAATATTGATTTGATTTATTCTTCTCTTTTGTACATTCAATTTGCATTTTCTTCACTCATAAAGATAAACTATTAACCGTTTTATTTCTGAAAGCAATCTTTACTTATTCTTTACAAATATTAATGAAAATATATTTTTATATATTTTCATGATTTGTACTCCCCGTTCGCTGTTTTTTGTAGATGCAATTGGTTATAACAATATTGCCTTTCCAAGCAGTATGTAGCCAGAGTTTTAATATTTCCTTATTTTGCAAATATATTTGACTGTAATGTGATAATGGCATCCTGTTAATTTGTTAGGCTGGTGTATTAATGATTGTCTAACTATTTAGATCCTAGTGTAAGTGCGGTCACAAAAGGTTCCAGATATGTTTTAAAGCTGATGTAATTAGCCATGCTGAGCTGAACTATTATGATTTATGTTACACATTTTCCTATTGAAAAATCTGATGACACCACTTTATTAAAAATGAGCTGTAACACAATTGTTTACTAGGCAGTATACAATCTCAAGTAGGGAATTCAGTCTGTTTAATATGTGACGGGTATTTAATTAGTACAGTCGATGAAATACATTTCAGGTCCCCTGGAAAACCGATACAGCTATGTCTACAGTACAGGTAAATTACTAAGGAAAAAATGTCAGATATGATTTAGTTAGTGGCCACACAGAGAAACCCCTCCAAGCTATATAATAATCCCAGAGGACTTTGTGAGGAGCTTACTAATGGTGCTTAGCTGACAAAACTGATTTGTACACTTGGATATGTTGAAGGATTCTGAAGGCTATGTGGAGGAGCCATGGAGAAAAAGCCGGAGTGAAATATTAATATGGTTTGTATGAAAATTATAAGGCAGATGAGCACCAGGACTACACTTGTCATATGAAAAATGTCCTGCAGTCTGGTTGCCATTTTGCATGCACTTAAAAGGGTTTTGCTCTATTAAGTATTCACACCATTAAGAGACATCAGCGAGATCCGCATACGTATGTGTGTTCCAAGTGATCTGGAGTGTGTGGATGGCTAATAATGAGGAAGGAGATAGATGTAGCCTGTCCCTTCTGGCTTTATCTACTGGATATGAAAGTGGAATTCAGAGATCAAACGTGCTCTGTCCCTTCACCCAGAGACAAACAGAAATAGCCACATATCACAGGAATAAGCTACCGCTGCTTCCACGAATCGATGCAATCATCTGTTTGAACTAAAGTGTTTCTAAAATGTTTTTTAATAAGTCTTTTGCGATAACCGTAAATCAATCACTTGAAATATATAACGCTAATAGGATTACAGCAATCTGCATGGCAAACAGACTTGTTGCACAATTGCCATATTCGGCATGTAAAATTGTTGGGTGAATAGCCTGCTAGATCTCGTGTGATTCTGCAGAAAGTAACTGAAATGTTTAATAATGCCAACGATGTCTATAGCTGTATGGATGATCCAACAGATCTGAGCAATTGGCCAAAATGATTAACTTCAATCTACTGAATATGTATATTACACTAGAACATATGGATGTAATTTAAGATCATTATCAACTAGGAACTTTCTTTAAAGAAGTTTGCCCATTAAACATTTTATCCTCTTACTATTTTGCATTCATCATAATTAGATGACACTGTTTACTTACAATTGCCCATTTTGTCCCTTCTGCCTAGTTAATTCTTCTCTTTTCCATTGAGTTTTTGACTTCACATGACTTAAAACATGCTAGCTGAATCTTTCTAAGCTCTATGCAGAAACAGGAAGGCTCTTGTCCCTGAGTGAGTCATCATTAGAACTGCAATATTGCAATACTACATCATTGCAAACTCCCTGGCAGACCAGCTCCATTCTCTCCTCAACTTTTGACTCAGCTGCTCGGCTCCTCTAACTGCCAGACACTTTGCAGCAATGTGAAATTTTAATTCCTATGATGACTCATGTAGGGAAAAAGAGACTTAGTTTGTGGTCCAATCTAAGACCAACTTATGTCAGTTTCTGAATGTGCCCAAAAACTGACAGACCATCTAACAGGTTACACCTTTTATTAGGGTTGTGATCTGTGACACCTTGGCTGCAGTCCCTACAGGTAGTCTTAGACACACCTCTTGCCTCATTATTGGTTTAGTCTTCGGTTCTCACCTTCCTCTTGCAGTTTTGCTTCCGAAAATTAGTTGCTGTGAATGATTGACTCCTGATCTACCAGTGAGGAAAAGATGGTTGTCTGGTAAATGACATGTACATATACACTAAGAGGAATTAATTTAGTAAAAGGGAGCCCAGAAAGTGATTTTAAAACTATTTTAGCTTAACAAGATAAATATGTCTGAAAGACTTTCCAATAAGTAATAGTTTTAATTAAAAGTGAGAGCAACATGAATCAGAGCCTGACTGCATTACAGTCAGGTATATTTTTCTCTGAAACGCTCTGGTGTTTGTGAGAAAATACAGATTGATGATCCGGCAGTGAACCATAGAGAGAAAGTAGACTAGTTTGGCACTGCCCAAACCAGCTTTTTCCAACAATGCTCCAAGTGATTGACAGGTCTCTCCAATGTACTGTATGTATTTGGCATGAACTTGTCAATCAGCTGAGACGGCACTGGGAATAGCCGGTCAGGGGCAGCACTATACTAGTTTCTTCTCCGGCTATGGGTCCCTGATCGATCTTTAAACTAAGTTATCTCTGAACCGCCAGAGCATTTCTTAGTAAAGTATACCTACCTGCAATTGTGCAGTCAGGCTCTGATCCATGCTACCTGTGGTTTTGGCAACTGAGATGTTCTTCTATCATATGATTCTAGGTAGGGCTGATCACTGTACATTGTTGTTTTAGTTTTTCCAGCTCCTGCAGTCATAGGATGCAATCAAACGACTGTATAAATAGAACCAAGATCAGAGCGCAATGCTCGGACTGGCCAGTAGCTCTCCTGGCTTGAGAGTGACAGTTAAATATAAATTCATGAAGCTTTCACGCTCAGGTAAGAAGAGCCGCCAGCTAGTGATGAGCGAGTATACTCATTGCTCGGGTGGTCTCTGAGTATTTGTGAGTGCTCGGAGATTTCGTTTTTGTTGATGCAGCTGTATGATTTATGACTGCTTGCCAGCCTGAGTACATGTGGGAGTTGCCTGGTTGCTAGGGAATCTCCACATGTACTTAAGCTGTCTAGCAGCTGCAAATCATGCAGCAGCTGCAACGAAAACTAAATCTCCGAGCACTAACAAATACTTGGAGACCAACCGAGTGTGCTCGGGAAGACCCGAACAGCAAGTATACTCGCTCATCACTACCGCCAGCCAGTCCGTGCACTGCATTTTGATCTCTGTCCAATTGATATGGCCATCTGACTGTGCCCATAATCCCATTTAACTGTAACCCACCTCTTGCTAATGGTGACTATTAGTGTTGAGCATTCCGATACCACAAGTATCGGGTATCGGCCAATACTTGCGGGTATCGGAATTCCGATACGGAGATCCGATACTTTTGTGGCATCGGGATTAATATCAATGTGTAAAAGAAAGAATTAAAATAAAAAATAGGGATATACTCACCTCTCCGACGCAGCCTGGACTTTACCGCCGTAACCGGGAGCCGTTGTACCTAAAAATGCGCGCTTGAAGGGCCTTAGATGACGTCACGGCGCTCTGATTGGTCCGTAGCGGTTGCGTGACCGCTACGCGACCAATCACAAAGCAGTGACGTCATCTAAGGCCCTTCAAGCGCGCATTCTTAGGTACAATGGCTCCCGGTTACGGCGGTAAAGTCCAGGCTGCGTCGGAGAGGTGAGTATATCCCTATTTTTAATTTTAATTCTTTCTTTTACACATTGATATGGATCCCAGGGCCTGAAGGAGAGTTTCCTCTCCTTCAGACCCTGGGAACCATACAGGATACCGTCCGATACTTGGTGTCCCATTGACTTGTATTGGTATCGGGTATCGGTATCGGATTAGATCCGATACTTTGCCGGTATCGGCCGATACTTTCCGATACCGATACTTTCAAGTATCGGACGGTATCGCTCAACACTAGTGACTATACATCTCAGCAACTGCCGGCAGAATGACTTCGCTTCTTAATGATCCCCACAGTGAGCCTACAATATTTTTGGCTCACTGTGCATGTATTATTAAAGGGCAGAACAGAATAATCCAAACTTACCTCCCAATGAATTAGGCATGTTGCATTAGATGGTCTTCGTTGGCAGGTTTGTTGGTAAATTTCTATCCAATATAACTGTCCACCTTAACTTTCATTTGATTGGGTAACAAGCAGTAGGAGACAACTAGAAAATTACTTAGTACAGTACAGAATATGACTTCACAGAGAATTAGGAACCATGAATAAGAACTTTAGGCAGAAAACAATTACAAGTATAATCTAAAGACTATTTGCCTAATTATTTTTATATCAGATGCGCTGTAATAGTAAAATTTGGCTGTGAATGTGTATATACGCTTTAAAAAATAAGGAGAAATGGATTACACTGTGGAATAGTAGACTGATCCAATCTTTACACTTAGCTGCGAAAATCAAATATTGAACATAGGTCATAAATGACAGGACTGCATGTTCTATCCCATAGAGCTGCACATGTCACTGACGGGCACTGAAGACCTGCACATAGAGATGTGTAATGTAAACATTTGTGGCAGGCATACACAGTATTTGTGCATGGGGTTTATTGACATGATTATATTGTCAAGGAAACTCTTTATTTCTTTGTCTTAGGGATTTCTCAGAGGATAAAGGGAACATCAGTGATATCTGTTCCCACAAATGTCTTCATGTTCAGAATGCCCTATAAAGAAATCATGTATAAAAGTTGCTCAGAAGTTAGAGTAATTTGGTTTTATTCACATATCAGTATTTAGTTAATGTTTTGCATCGGCATTTATAAAAGAAAATCAGGTGTGGAGCCTACAGAGGAAAGCTATGAAGTGAAGATTCACAGCTGTTTTGTGTTTTGGAAACACTCCTGGTTTAAGAGCTCATAGAGACGTCCTTCGATTTTGGTCCGTAATGCATAGACTGGCTGCTGCAGGTCTCCTGGCCAGAGTGTGACTGCCTCATAGAAATAAAGCAAATCCAAATAAATGAACAGGAACACATGTTGGTACCGGACAAAATCTAAGATTAAAAACTATGAGTAATATACCCTTCAGCAAATAAATAATTAGTAATAGTACATGTGAACGACATAGGATACTTAGTTAACACTTTGGATCAAGAAATCAAAAAAGCCATTCCGCCAGGACAAGGTGAACTCAGTCAGGGCAGTACCTAACTCTTGTAGTTCACCTCACTATGTGTCAGCCGGCCGCAAAATAGACATGGGTAGAGCATGACCCAAGACCAGACTCTTTTGCACCTGCCCGTAGAAAGCAATAAAAACATGATGCCCAGCTGCAAAAGGGGGAGCCACACTGCTGCATGTACAAAGTACAAAAAATTAAAGTGAAATCATAAAAATGAGACAGAACACATGTTCGTATAATTAAATGTGTAGGTGCACATTCCCACTGTGGCCATCTAACAGACGAGAAAAAAACCAAATAGGTCCATCCTGTTCAGTTGCACCTTGTTGGGGTGGGATGGCTTTTTTGTTCTTTTGTGTTAGTGTCAACTAAGTTCCCTATGTTATTTAAATGTACCATTACTATTGATGTACTTACTACAGGGTATTTGCTCATTTTGTTTTTACGATAGGATCTGCCAAATAGAAAGACATGAAGCGGTCATGCTCCAGTCGGGAGACCCCCTGCTTGTCCATGCATTGAGGTCCAAGATCGGACCAAAATCCAAGGACGTCTGAATGAGCCCTTAGTCTTATAAATACTGATGAAATATTAAACTAAAATATTGACACATGAGTAGAAGTCACACATGCAGTGTTTGTAACAGTTTTTGATACTAGGAGTGACTCTGAAAAGAAGAGTATAAGGTAAAGGTTGATACTTGTCCTTTCTTTTGTATCCACTTCTGTATATGGCTTAGAAAGCTACGTCAAACATTGCAAGAAACACTGCATGAGTGATTCCAGCCTGAACAAAATTTTCTTATTATAAAAGGTGTAATAAATATTTTTATGAAAGACAAAGTTCTGCAACTTTCTAGCAAACCTTGCGTTTCATTGCCTTACTATTCTAAAACCTTTTGTTTCAGTGAGTGGCAGAATTCATTGCCTGCATTCAGTGACTGAAAAGCCCTACATATCTAAAGCTAAGAGTTTGTGAAATGTATATCCGGACTAGTCAATCCTCTAGGAGTTAAATACATCAGCAGCAGAAATCTCTCCTGTCCTGACAGATTATTGTAGGAAAAATGTAATAACATGGAGTTCAAGCTGTTCAAAGCTCAGGAATTCCTTGACCAGATACAGTTGTAGCAATGGGTAATCAGCTTCTGAAAATAAGAATGTTTTCGTTCACTCATGTCCGAAAGAAATATTGAAAATTATGAGATCCAGAATAAATGTAGTATTTCATTACACTCACTTAAAATCTATGGTCAACTGTAGACTTTGGTAGTCTCACAATTTCCCTAAGGCCCTATTCATGCCTATATGACTCTACCCTGGGTCATAGCGGAATTCCTAAATACCTGTGTTCAGACAGATGAAGCCATACAGTGGAAAGACAAAAATGGAGTTTCAATATATTTGGTTGTGCCAGTTTTGGTGGAGCCCATCTTTTCAAATTTACACAAAAATGTAGTAGACTATGGTTTTTTGGACTTCTGAAAAGATGGCCAATTTTAAAGAAAAAAACAAAGTCCATGTGAATTCCTTCTGTGTCATTGCACTCTTTGTTCCATTTTGGGTTTTATCTGAGTCCTATTTTTCATTGTATCAGATGGAACCCCTAGCAGAGTTAGGCTGTATAAATGCATTGTGAACAGGGCCTAATGTGTTCTGTTCTTATGTAAATTGTGATCAGCCTTGCATGATCCCTTGTACACAGTCAAGGCACCCAGTGCCAGAGGCAGCAAAACAACCCCAAAGCATCTTTGAACTTCCACCAAATTTGACTGTAGATACTGTGTTCTTTTCTTTGAAGGCCTCATTCCGTTTTCGGTAGCCAGTAGAAAGATGTGCTTTACCAAAAAGCTGTACCTTGGTCTCATTTGTCCACAAGACACTTTCAAGGAAGAATTTTGGCTTAATCACATACATTTTTGCAAACTGCAGTCAAGGTTTTTTATGTATCTGTCAGCAGAGGGATCCTCTTGGATTATCTGCCATAGCACTTCATTTCATTCAAATGTCGACAGATAGTTCATGCTGATACTGATGCACCCTGAGCTTGAAGGACAGCTTACATTTCTTTGGAATATGATTGGGGCTGTTTATCCACAATCCAGACTATCCTGCGTTGCAACTTTTTAATCAATTTTTCTTCACCATCCATGTCTTTGGAGATTAGCTACAGTGAGATGGGTTTTAACTTCTTGATTATGTTGAGCACCGAGGACAAATGAACATCAAGATCTCAGGAGATGGACTTGTAACCTTTAGATTGTTGATATTTTTCAACAATTTTGTTTCGCAAGTCATCAGATAGTTTTCTTCTCTTTCTGATCTCTATGCTTAGTGTGGCACACACAGACGCACAATGCAACGATTAAGTCCACTTCTCTTTTTATCTGGTTTCAGGTGTGATTTTCATATTGCCCTTAGCTGTTACCTGCCTCAGGTGAGTTTGGATGAGCATCACATGCTTGAAAAATGTGTTTACTCACAATTTTGGAAAGGTGCCGACAACTTTTTCTGGCCGATATTTGGAGTTTTGTGTGAAATTATGTCCAAATTGCCTTTTTTGCTCTGCTGTTTTGTGTTGTTCCAATGCACACAAAGGAAAGACACATGGGTACAACAGTACATGTTGTGGTATGGCTGGTGGCCATGTGGTTAATGGGTGGTATGTATCACAGAGGTAGGTGGCCTGTGATGGAAGCCTGGGTTTGATTTGCTCAGCAGATCTACTGCTGAGAGTTACTATACATTGGGAAGGATTGCAGGTGACTTGGAGAGATGGGTGGGTCCAGTCACCTACATACCCCACCCAAGGGGGTGTGTCTGAACACCCAATATGGAATGTGTGTTTGTGCACAGACAGTGCTGGCTAGGCTGAGCCAGATAGAGGAGGCCTGTGGTATACGTCCGGAGAGGATGCCTCTGAGGATAAGAGGTATCCGCAAACCTGTGAGATCATCACGGACTGTTAACGTCCGTTAACTAATCCGTGTTGGACACACCAACACTCTGCGAGGACCGTGAATACTGTCTAGCCGAACGGTTGCCAGACAGTGCACGGGGTGCTGCAGGTTACCAAGTACCTGAGATTCGGTTTATGCTGTGTGTTAATAAACCGAATGGACTTTTGTTTTAACCCTAAGCGACCGGCCAAGTGAGTACTCCCCATCCACAGATAGTGGAGAAACACCACAATGTCTAATTGCAATAATTTTCTGCTTGAAATACTTCATTTTCTGGAACAAATTGAAGGGTGCCTACACTTTTGACCATGATTGCAAATAATGTGTGTCTTTGTATATCCTTAAGATTCTTAAGATGTGCACTTGAAAACCATTGCAAATTGTGAGGGCTATGAAAATATTTGAAAAAGTGAAACTGTAAAAGCAGCAATTATTTTCAGTATTTTTGTCATATAGAGTCTGCAATATATTTGAAAGAGTCTTAATTTAATTGATTATGTCTTAAATGAATCTTCTTAATATTTCCTTACATCCTGAATCCATTGCAAAATGAAATCTGATGGTGTGTACCCTGGAATAGAAACCGCTTAAAGTGTGTAACCCGACTTTCCTGAGTGATGAGATTTATCTGCTATAGTTGAATAAACACATTTATTCCCATTAGTGAGAAGGCACAATAAATCACTAGTGGCAGGAGTTTTTAGAGATATCATATTATGCAATATCTGCTAGTCACACCGGTGTGCAGATAGTTTTTCTACCACGTAAAAAATGTTAAAATTTATTTTAGCTCTGTGTGTAGAGAATTGTGTTGCTAATAAATGTGAGTTTCCTTTTTGTGGGTGTCCTAATTGGAATGGTTTAAAATACAATACCAATGTTAGAACAAGGACATATAATACGGCAGAGCATCTAATTCTACAGAATCATTTTTTGTCAAGATTTCATATAGTCCGTAACGTGCGAAGACACATGAGCTAAATTTAACAAAATACTAACTGCCATTGAAGGATGTTGGTGCAATATTTTAATGACACGAAGCTTGGGTATGATTTGATCTGATGGAATATGTCTAGAAAAATACCAAGCTGTACCGTTTGGGGCCATTGGAAACTGATACATCACATCAGATGACCATGTCATCCTACACATCTGTCTGAATTTGTTTAAATCCAACCTCAGAAAATGTGTGCATGAGTTGACATATTCTCAAGCTATCATCCAGATATATATCCTCAAAATTATTTTCTCATCATATCATTTCAACAAGGAAAAATAAAGTGCATTATTTACTAAAAGTGAACTTTTCTCCTGGATAAAAAACAATATATCTACAGTTGTAGGGTTATGTGCAGGTACATAGTGGTACAATACTGCCTGGCCACTTTATTGAAAGTTCGTCTACAGGGAGAAAATGAACTTTTTTCACTCGGGAGACTCCAGCCTTATATCATGGATGCTGTACTAATGCATTTGCACTTTGACAGCTCGAATCGTCCAAGATGACCATTGCCATTTTACGAGTTGCACAGGACAGCATAAGCCAGAAAAGAATCTCATGACCTCGTACATGGCCCTGTGGGTTTCACCATAACGCCTCGCCACCATCACATCACATGGTCTAGCACAGCCAATCAGGATGGAGTATCAAAGCTTGGATAAAAGCAGAAACTGGACATTTTGTAGTGAATCTGGATCTTGAGATGATGTCACAGTTTAGCCATAGAGATAGTGAGAGGAAGCCATAAAACACTGAGTAAGTTGTACAGTTAGTGTGTGACAGCACAGCAGTGAAGAACAGTTACTATCCTTTTACTCATAGCCAGATATGTTGAAGTTGCTTTTACATTACTAAGTTTGCGTTTTCTTTAAAGAGCTTCAAAACGGGGTTTCATACAATCCTAGGAGACCTCAGAGTGTCATATGTGTTTTCAGGGCAATAGAAGACTTTGCAATACATTCGATTCGCAGCTAATCACGTTTTGCTGAAAAATTGAGGAAAGCTTGTGAATTTTAATTTACAAAGACTTGCTCATCTCTACTTCTGTCTGGTCAGACAGTATTGATGTTTTTGGTAATATGAAGAATAAAATTTAACCTTGTAGTCTCTGACAAATATAAATCCTTCTAATGGCCCATCGAAATTTTGATTATCGTTTAAGCCTCCTTGTTAAATTACAACTGGGATAATTGAAATCCATTCATTCATTAAAAATGGGGTTAAAACTTGCAATTTCTATTATATCTTCTCTTCCATTATTAAATTTATATCATGGAAACAAGGTAAAGGCACAAGACGGGTAAAGGAGGATCCTGAGCAGTGCCAGGAAATATTAATAAAAGACCTCATCATAGCTTGTCCCTAACTTCACATTAAACTAAACTTGTTGATACATTATTATCTTTCCTCCACTTGCCAAAAGTTGCACGGCCATGAATAAAACATAATCTGTAATATGAGATGTCAGTCCCTGCTGAGTCAAGCTTCCATTTAATCCAAGGATAAATGCTAATTAATTTGACAGTGTTTATGATATGCTCCACAGCTCACCTTTTCCCCTGAAGTTGAATGGTTTCCAAAACTGAATAATGCCCTGTGCGGTATACCTGATGCCAACTCATCCATTATTATTTTTAATAAGCTTGTCTACAACATAAATTTGTTCATGTGCCCTTTGGGCAAGGTGTTATAGGTAATGGCATGTGGTAATCTAGTTATGTTGCCATTAGTTCTTTTGTGTCTATATTTCACTGAGGCACTTTTGATCGTATGTACTAACCATATGAATTACTTTGTATATGAATCTGATATTTTTGTTAGTGGATTTGATGTTATGTATAATGACATATTTCTATTGCTATATATATATATTGGGTTACATATCAGTTATCTAAATTTTGATAGAAGTTTCATGCCTTGTAAACTTAAAGGTAACCTGTCACCGGGATTTCCTGATATAAACTGAAAACCCCACTTTTAAGCCATTTTACACATCACTCCAACAATCTATGTATAAGCCCCATGTTATCCTACTGATCCATGAAAATATCTTCTATACTTTTCCCGCACCATATGCTTACAAGCATGGACAGGTACAATGAATATTGTTGGTCTGTGCTCTGCTCAGTCTCCTCTCTCACTGTAATAGCCAGCCATTTTGATTTAATGGACATGGTTGATGTCTCCTATGTCATACACCCAGCAGTGCACATTATGAAACCTATGCTGTTGAAGCACTGACATGAGCAATTACAGTTTGCTCTTCCCATCTGCTTCACCTCCTGCTCCCTCAGGTTAGAGCGAAGCATACCTGCGCAGGTCTGTTCTTCAACAGTTGTGAGTTTAGCAGCACTGGGTGGATCAACCATCTGCTCACTTTCTGATCCCTGTCCTCCTCACCAGTCACCCATGTCCAGCAACATTCTCACCCCCGCAGAAACCTCACACACCTAGACACCCACACACTCTCTGACTCTATCCTACCACTGGCATCCATATCCTCACTCCACAACACAGACAGTGCTACTGCTTTCTGCAATGCCACTCTCACATCAGCTATTTACACGGTTGCCCCTCTCATTCATGGCAGAGTGCGACGTATCAATAGACAACCCTGGCACAATGACACCACTAAAACGTTCCAGTAAGTGTCCAGGGTTGCAGAGCAGCATTGGCAGAAAACACATTTGCAAGACAACTTCACTGCATTCAAACAGGCAACACTCACTTTCAAATCTGCTCTTACCTCTGCTAAACAGGCCTACTTCACAACCCTTCACAACTTCACAAACCTTGTATCTTCCCTATCCTACAACCCCAAACAGTTATTGAAAACTTTTAACTCCCTCCTCCACCCCCCACTGCCCCCTCCAACCTCCGTCATCTCTGCTGAGGACTTTGCCATACACTTTAAAACTAAGATCGACCAAACAAGGCTTCACCCACCACAACTTCTTTGTATACCAGACCAATGCCCAAGCCCCATAACTTCCCTATCCAACATCACTGAAGGGGAGCTTAATTGTCTCCTCTCCAAATCGCACATCACCACCTGTGCGCTCGACCCCATCCCATCCCACCTCCTCCCCAACCTCACCACCACTCTTATCCCATCCCTAACCCATCTCTTCAACCTATCACTAACTTCTGATACCTTCCCTTCTGCTTTCAAACATGCCACAATCACGCCAATCCTTAAAAAGCCAAACCTCTATCCAACTGCTGTGTCCAGCTATCGCCCAATATCGCTACTCCCATTCGCTTCCAAACTTTTGGAGCAGCATGTCTACGCTGAACTTTCCTCCCACCTCTCATCTAACTTGCTCTTTGACAATCTACAATCTGGTTTCCACCCCATCACTCAACTGAGACTGCCCTGACCAAAATTACCAATGACGTACTTACAGCCAAAGCAAATGGACAATACTCTATACTCCTCCTCCTAGAACTGTCCTCTGCTTTTGACACAGTTAACCACTGCCTCCTACTACAGATCCTCTCCTCCTTTGGCATCAAAGACCTTGCCCTATCCTGGATCTCCTCATACCTTTCCAACCGCATATTCAGCATCTCCCACACTACCTCCTCATCCCACCCTCTATCTGTTGGAGTCCACCAAGGCTCTGTTCTAGGACCCTTACTCTTCTCAATTTACACACTTGGCCTGGGAAAACTCATAAAGTCCTATGGCTTCCAGTACTATCTATATGCTGATGACACTCAGATCTACCTCTCTGGCCCAGACGTCACCTCTCTGCTGTCCAGAATCCCAGAGTGTCTATCAGCCATATCCTCCTTCTTCTCCTCTCGCTTCCTCAAACTCAATGTGGACAAATCTGAACTCATCATCTTTCCTCCATCTCACAGATCTTCCTTACCTGACCTATCTTTCGCAATTAACAACATCAAGTGTTCCCCCTTACCAGAAGTCTGCTGCCTCGGAGTAACTCTTGACCCTGCCCTGTCCTTCAAACCGCACATCCAAGCTCTTTCCACTTCCTGTTGCCTTCAGCTCAAAAGCATCTCCAGAATCTGTCCTTTCCTCAACTATCAATCTACTAAAATGCTTGTACATGCCTTCATCATCTCCCGCCTCAACTACTGCATCATCATTTTCTGTGGCCTCCCTGCTAACACCCTTGCACTTCTCCAGTCCATCCTTAACTCTGCTGCCCGACTAATCCACCTCTCTCCTTGCTACTCCTCCGCTTCCCCCTCTGCAAATCTCTTCACTGGCTCCCATTCCCTCAGCGTATCCAGCTCAAATTACTAATACTGACCTACAAAGCTATCCATAACCTGTCTCGTCTGTATATCACTTAACTAGTCTCCCGATATCTTCCCTCACATAATCTCCAATCCTCCCAAGACCTCCTCTCCTCTATACTTATTCGCTCCGCACACAACAGCCTCCAAGACTTCTCCCGAATATCCCACATCCTCATTCGGATCCTTCAGACGGATCCTGAAAACCCATCTCTTCAGGAAAGCTTACAGCCTGCAATGACCCCGTTGCCTCCTCATCACTACCAGAGCTACCACCTCACCAACACCGGAGCTGCTCCAACCCTCAACCTATTGTCTCCTTCCTCACCATCCTGTAGAATATAAGCCCACAAGGGCAGGGTCCTCTCCCCTCTGTATCAGTTTGTAATTGTTAATTTGCTTACTGTAAGTGATATCTGTAATTTGTATGTAATCCCTTCTTATGTACAGCACCATGGAATCAATGGTGCTATATAAATAATTATAATAATAATGACATAGGAAACATCACCCATGTCCATCAAGACTGAAAGGCTGGCAATTGCGAAGAGAGAGGAGGTGCCTCATAAAGCTCTGCGGGTATGACTACTAATTGATTATCGTAGTTTATACAATGGTGGTCAGTACCGAGGCCATCACAGATCAGCAGTTTCCTCGTGGAGCACAATATGTATGGCAGAGTCGTTTGCATCTTCAGAGTAATGGGGTAAGTCTCTCTCTCACCTGTATTATGTAAACTCTTATGGTCAGCGGGGTCCTTTTGCTCTCTCTTTTCTGCATAGTATAATCTCAAAAGGGGCTTCTTTAATGTGTTTGTTTTTTCCCAACTCTTCATCAGTACTGATGTGGGAGAAGAGTAGGATCCAGCTGCTTCAATGGCTCATCCTATTGTTTGGCTGGGAGATGAGACACGGCCACACAAATTTGGCAGTGGTTTTCTCATACAGCGCACAAAAGTGATTGCCAAAGCCAAGTTTTCTAGTGTATATATTAGAATTCGGAGAGATAGCTGTCAACCATACCATCTAAGTCTTATTAGAATAAGGACCCATAGGATGCAACTTTGATTTGTTTTTCTGTGTTACATTTTTGTTATTACATAGAATCTAATAAATTGCGTTTAGTTGTTCCTATGTGGTCTAAATTCTGAAATTACAAAGAAACTGTAGCAAAATTAGAGCACGTTTATCTCATTAAAACAAACTGCCTTTAATACAGTTGGTATCGTAAGTACAGAATGCTGGAAAACGTTTTCCCAGTAGCCTTATTAGCCCTATTTGGCGATGAATTATTAAAAGTGGACATTCTTTAGGCAAAGCAGAGATATAAAGTTGTACTGGAATTACAGTGTATGATTATTGGATGCGTAGAACAGATGTGTTGCATTAAGTGTAATCCTTTAAGAAGCCTTACATCTCTCCTACTCCCTTAACAAGCTGTTACCATTAAGAAGTTATAAATGTAATGCAAATATGTTTTCCTTTTAGTTGCCGGCTCGCTCCACAGAGATGTTATTTAGATTGTGAATTGAGAAAAAAAAAAACCTCTTCTTAATTACAAAAGAACTTTTTGCTACAGAACTAGAGAATAAGAGAGGCAAATTAATGCAGAATATTTCTATTCTTCCAGTATGTGTACCTGTGGTCATAGGCTTAAGATCGAATGTCAGTGACATGCAAAAAAAAAGTACCAATCCCTACCAACCCCTCACTGTTTTTAATTAACTCATCAGCTTTTTTGCTACTTTCATATGGATTAAGATTAAATCCCCAAAGTATTTCCTATTATAGTTAGACAGCATGCACTGAATTTCAATTTACTCATTAGGGTTCTGATTGAGTACGTGGTAAAACTTTTCAATTGGTAGATTTGCTAATGTATTAAGATGCAGATATTGACACTACTCCTCACTGATTTACTGGAATTTGATATCTATAATATATTATTTTGGAAATAATTCAAACTAGCATTTTTTGCTTGAGTTTCCTATAAAATCACACTAGACAGAAAAAAAATCCAGAATTGTCTGACAATTCTTTTGAGTCTCTTTGTCTTTGAATATTTCCATTACACTTCCTGACAGACGTTATGTCGCTTATCCATGTTATGTAAATAAAAGCTTATAACCTGATGTTAAATTCATCCATTGGTTGAATAAATTATTCTTTTGAAAGCTGAAACCCTCTGAAATATGGTTTAGGTTAAGAAAATAAATTGGCATCAATGCAGAAATATCGATCAGTTAATGGACACAGAATGGTCAGATTTTGACAAGACAAAAGTTTTGTCGCCTGGTCATATAATGCACCCAATCCTAGTTTGCATCCTCACCTGTGCTCAGTAAATGATCCATTAATTAGTGTGTGTATAAAAAGAAACCCAGCACCCCAAACCTGTTGATCTCTGACAACATGCCAAAAATCCACCCTGCGACACCTGACACCTTTAATGTGTCTCAGCGTGAAGTGCAAAGAATTAAAAAAAAGATTTGAAGAGACTGGAGATGTGTTTGACAAGCCCTGGTCCTGTAGACCTCACAAGACAACTGCTCAGGAGGAACATTTGTTGGTTAGAAAATCCAAAGCAAACACCTCTTCCACTGCAGCAGAGCTCCAACAGGCCTGGACACCTCAATTCCCAGTGTCAACTAAAACAGGTTGTAGGATTCTGTCTCGAAATGGCCTCCATGGTCGAATCAGTGTCCAGAAGCCAGCACTAAACAAAAGGCAAATAAAAAACTTTGTGGCATTTGCAAAGTCCCACAGCCTGCTAAACAGATGGACGCTGGAAAAGTGGCAGAAGGTGGATTTCTCTGATGAATCGTAAGTAGAATTACACCACAGCCACCGCAAATACTGCAAGAGACCTACTGGAGCCCGTATGGATCCAAAATACACCCAGAAAACAGTTACATTTGGTGGTGGAAAATCATGGTCTGGGGTTACATTCAGAAGGGGGTGTGAGAAACATTTGCAAGGTGGAAGGCAATATCAATAGCCTAAAATATCAAGAAGTATTAGCTACCTATTATATTTCAAATCATAAAAGGGGTCAAATTCTGCAGTAGGATGGTGCTCCATCTCATACATCCATCTCTACAACAAAGTTCCTCCAGGCAAAAAAGATCAAGGTGCTCAAGGACTGGCCAGCCCAATCACCAGACATGAACATCATTGAGCTTGTTTGGGGTAGGATGAAAGAGGAAGCTTGGAAGATAAAACAAAAGAATCTAGATGCACTCTGGGAGGCATGTAAGACTGCATTCTTTGCTATTCCTGATGATTTCATTAATAAATTGTATAAATCATTGTTGAACCACATGGATGCAGTCCTTCAAGCTCATGGACATCACACAAAATATTAAATATTACTCTATTAGAACCACAACTTCATTCACCAATGTTATGCAACATATATTTGTATTTTAAGTTAATTATCTGTTTGAATATTACATTACTTTATGTGGGTGACAAAACTTTTGTCTTGCCAAAATCTGACCACTCTGTGTCCAATAACTGATCAATATTTCTGCATTGATGTCAATTTATTTTCTTAACCTAAACCACATTTCGGAGGGTTTCAGCTTTCAAAAGAATAATTTATACAACCAATGGATGAATTTAACGTCCGTTATAAGCTTTTATTTACATAACATGGATAAGCGACATAACTTCTGTCAGGGAGCGTATAGACCCAGGTACAACAATGATTACTGAAAATAAGATCTAAAATATAGCACTGTTCACCTACCCATCTTTATGGTTCATGAAAAAATGTCATAACCACAGTGATGATTGACACACAGGCATTATTATTAAATATGAGCGGGTAAGGGGTATGGAAATGTAGTTCTACATAAAAGTGCAGATTGATACTTTCCAAAGTTCTGAAGCTTTATTTGTTTTTTTGACAACTTATTCGAAAATCACAGACTGCCAACTTTATTGTTAATAAAATATTGGATAACCATAATGATTTATAGAAACCACAGATAGAAAACTTGTATAACTCAATATACTGATGTGAACACTAGGGTTGAGCGACTTTTATTTTTATAGGATCGGGTCGGTTTTCACGAAACCCGACTTTCTCAAAAGTCGGGTCGAGTGAAATCGGCCGATCCTATAAAAAAGTCGGGGTCGGGGTCGGCCGAAACACGAAACCCAATGCAGTGCAATGGGATACTATGGTTCCCAGGGTCTGAAGGAGAGGAAACTCTCATTCAGGCCCTGGGATCCATATTAATGTGTAAAATAAAGAATCAAAATAAAAAATATTGATATACTCACCCTCGGACGTGCCCTGGTACTAACCGGCAGCCTTCCTTCCTAAGAATGAGCGCGTGAATGACCTGCGGTGACGTCGCGGCTTGTGATTGGTCGCGTGAGCGGTCACATGGGCGGTCACGCAACCAATCACAAGCCGCGACGTCATCTAAGGTCCTTCACGCGCTCATTCTTAGGAAGGAAGGATGCTGGAAAGAAGCAGGGCGCGTCCGAGGGTGAGTATATCAATATTTTTTATTTTGATTCTTTATTTTACACTTAAATATGGATTCCGATACCGATTCCCGATATCGCAAACATATCGGAACTCGGTATCGGAATTCCGATACCAGATTCAGAAGATCGCCGACCTCATGGCTGACCCCACACAGGGGTCGGGTCGGGTTTCATGAAACCCGACTTTGCCAAAAGTCGGCGACTTCTGAAAATGGCCGACCCGTTTCGCTCAACCCTAGTGAACACATTACATGTAATCATTGTAAGCTTTAACATGATGCTCATGACTATGACCACAAGAGAAGAAGGAATCGATCTGCTTTTAAATTGACTTTAAGTCAGATTTCCTAAAATTCTAAAGTCTCCTCAAATTGAACAATTTGGAATTCATTTTGCAAGGATCAAAGGACAACAGAGAGTGGGCTAATGAAGTCAGATGTGGCCTTCCCAATAATGTCTTGCAACTTTTGATTCACCTGGTCTAATAAGGGTTGACTATCATGGCAAATATAAAAGATGAAAGAAGCACCATTTTGGGATTTTAAAACCTAGGCTATGAGGTCAGATATCACAGCTCATTACACATCAGGATAGAAAAAGGCCTAAAACGAAGAGAAAAAGTGTACCAGCAAATCGGGTGTAGATAGACTTAATTCAAGGCACGGACCATGCTCCTGTGTAACATTGCAACAAAAATCCAAAAATGCATCTTTAGTCCAGCCATATGGATAAAGCCTAAAATCTAATTTGGTGAATAAAAACATGTTATAACAAAGTGACATCATAAAATGAGGAACGTAACCTACTAGTTTTGAATGGTTAATTATGACATACACATTAACCACTCAAAATGAGTAGGCTCCATGCCTTTGATTAAGCTTATCTACACCCTTGGAGTTTGCGCCCGCTTTTGTTTTTTGGACTTACTACTTCCTAGTTTCCCCGCTACAGCTTCACTGGAGGCCTGTTTCACTTTTTTTCCCACAGATTTACTCAGCCGCTTACTATAGCAGCGGGGTATTCCCTGCACGCTGAGTTCATTTGAGTTCTTCAGAGATTTATTTTTTAAAGCACAGATTTTTTTCCAATGATCTGTCTGCTGCGATTTCTATGGATTGTGTTATGGTTCTCAATGGCAAGAGAACATAGCCCAGCAAACATAGGAACTAGCTCTTGGAAGGATGGAAACTAAACTAACCATGAACTAAACCTGCCGCACAACTAACAGTAGCCGGGTAGCGTAGCCTGCGTTTTATCCCTAGACGCCCAGCGCCGGCCGGAGGACTAACTAATCCTGGCAGAGGAAAATATAGTCCTGGCTCACCTCTATAGAAATTTCCCCGAAAGGCAGACAGAGGCCCCCACAAATATTGGCGGTGATTTTAGATGAAATGACAAACGTAGTATGAAAATAGGTTTAGCAAAATTGAGGTCCGCTTTCTAGATAGCAGGAAGACAGAAAGGGCACTTTCATGGTCAGCTAAAAACCCTATCAAAACACCATCCTGAAATTACTTTAAGACTCTAGTATTAACTCATAACATCAGAGTGGCAATTTCAGATCACAAGAGCTTTCCAGACACAGAAACGAAACTACAGCTGTGAACTGGAACAAAATGCAAAAACAAACAAGGACTAAAGTCCAACTTAGCTGGGAGTTGTCTAGCAGCAGGAACATGCACAGAAAGGCTTCTGATTACAATGTTGACCGGCATGGAAGTGACAGAGGAGCAAGGCTAAATAGCGACTCCCACATCCTGATGGAAACAGGTGAACCGAGAGGATGATGCACACCAGTTCAATTCCACCAGTGGCCACCGGGGGAGCCCAAAATCCAATTTCACAACAGTACCCCCCCCTCAAGGAGGGGGCACCGAACCCTCACCAGAACCACCAGGGCGATCAGGATGAGCCCTATGAAAGGCACGGACCAAATCGGAGGCATGAACATCAGAGGCAGTCACCCAAGAATTATCCTCCTGACCGTATCCCTTCCATTTGACCAGATACTGGAGTTTCCGTCTGGAAACACGGGAGTCCAAGATTTTTTCCACAACGTACTCCAACTCGCCCTCAACCAACACCGGAGCAGGAGGCTCAACGGAAGGCACAACCGGTACCTCATACCTGCGCAATAATGACCGATGAAAAACATTATGAATAGAAAAAGATGCAGGGAGGTCCAAACGGAAGGACACAGGGTTAAGAATCTCCAATATCTTGTACGGGCCGATGAACCGAGGCTTAAACTTGGGAGAAGAAACCCTCATAGGGACAAAACGAGAAGACAACCACACCAAGTCCCCAACACAAAGCCGAGGACCAACCCGACGCCGGCGGTTGGCAAAAAGCTGAGTCTTCTCCTGGGACAACTTCAAATTGTCCACTACCTGCCCCCAAATCTGATGCAACCTCTCCACCACAGCATCCACTCCAGGACAATCCGAAGATTCCACCTGACCAGAAGAAAATCGAGGATGAAACCCCGAATTACAGAAAAAGGGAGACACCAAGGTGGCAGAGCTGGCCCGATTATTGAGGGCAAACTCCGCTAAAGGCAAAAAAGCAACCCAATCATCCTGATCTGCAGACACAAAACACCTCAAATATGTCTCCAAGGTCTGATTCGTCCGCTCGGTCTGGCCATTAGTCTGAGGATGGAAAGCAGACGAGAAAGACAAATCTATGCCCATCCTAGCACAGAATGCTCGCCAAAATCTAGACACGAATTGGGTACCTCTGTCAGAAACGATATTCTCCGGAATACCATGCAAACGGACCACATTTTGAAAAAACAGAGGAACCAACTCGGAAGAAGAAGGCAACTTAGGCAGGGGAACCAAATGGACCATCTTAGAGAAATGATCACACACCACCCAGATGACAGACATCTTCTGAGAAACAGGAAGATCCGAAATAAAATCCATCGAGATGTGCGTCCAGGGCCTCTTCGGGATAGGCAAGGGCAACAACAATCCACTAGCCCGAGAACAACAAGGCTTGGCCCGAGCACAAACGTCACAAGACTGCACGAAGCCTCGCACATCTCGAGACAGGGAAGGCCACCAGAAGGACCTTGCCACCAAATCCCTGGTACCAAAGATTCCAGGATGACCTGCCAACGCAGAAGAATGAACCTCAGAAATGACTTTACTGGTCCAATCATCAGGAACAAACAGTCTACCAGGTGGGCAACGATCAGGTCTATCCGCCTGAAACTCCTGCAAGGCCCGCCGCAGGTCTGGAGAAACGGCAGACAATATAACTCCATCCTTAAGGATACCTGTAGGTTCAGAATTACCAGGGGAGTCAGGCTCAAAACTCCTAGAAAGGGCATCCGCCTTAACATTCTTAGAACCCGGCAGGTAGGACACCACAAAATTAAACCGAGAGAAAAACAACGACCAGCGCGCCTGTCTAGGATTCAGGCGTCTGGCGGACTCAAGATAAATTAGATTTTTGTGGTCAGTCAATACCACCACCTGATGTCTAGCCCCCTCAAGCCAATGACGCCACTCCTCAAAAGCCCACTTCATGGCCAAAAGCTCCCGATTCCCAACATCATAATTCCGCTCGGCGGGCGAAAATTTACGCGAGAAAAAAGCACAAGGTCTCATCACGGAGCAATCGGAACTTCTCTGCGACAAAACCGCCCCAGCTCCGATTTCAGAAGCGTCGACCTCAACCTGAAAAGGAAGAGCAACATCAGGCTGACGCAACACAGGAGCGGAAGAAAAGCGGCGCTTAAGCTCCCGAAAGGCCTCCACAGCAGCAGGGGACCAATCAGCAACATCAGCACCCTTCTTAGTCAAATCAGTCAATGGTTTAACAACATCAGAAAAACCAGCAATAAATCGACGATAAAAGTTAGCAAAGCCCAAAAATTTCTGAAGACTCTTAAGAGAAGAGGGTTGCGTCCAATCACAAATAGCCTGAACCTTGACAGGATCCATCTCGATGGAAGAGGGGGAAAAAATATATCCCAAAAAGGAAATCTTTTGAACCCCAAAAACGCACTTAGAACCCTTCACACACAAGGAATTAGACCGCAAAACCTGAAAAACCCTCCTGACCTGCTGGACATGAGAGTCCCAGTCATCCGAAAAAATCAAAATATCATCCAGATACACAATCATAAATTTATCCAAATAATCACGGAAAATGTCATGCATAAAGGACTGAAAGACTGAAGGGGCATTTGAAAGACCAAAAGGCATCACCAAATACTCAAAGTGGCCCTCGGGCGTATTAAATGCGGTTTTCCACTCATCCCCCTGCTTAATTCGCACCAAATTATACGCCCCACGGAGATCTATCTTAGAGAACCACTTGGCCCCCTTTATGCGAGCAAACAAGTCAGTCAGCAGTGGCAACGGATATTGATATTTAACCGTGATTTTATTCAAAAGCCGATAATCAATGCACGGCCTCAAAGAGCCATCTTTCTTAGCCACAAAGAAAAAACCGGCTCCTAAGGGAGATGACGAAGGACGAATATGTCCCTTTTCCAAGGACTCCTTTATATATTCTCGCATAGCAGCATGTTCAGGCACAGACAGATTAAATAAACGACCCTTAGGGTATTTACTACCCGGAATCAAATCTATGGCACAATCGCACTCCCGGTGCGGAGGTAATGAACCAAGCTTAGGTTCTTCAAAAACGTCACGATATTCAGTCAAGAATTCAGGAATCTCAGAGGGAATAGATGATGAAATGGAAACCACAGGTACGTCCCCATGCGTCCCCTTACATCCCCAGCTTAACACAGACATAGCTTTCCAGTCAAGGACTGGGTTATGAGATTGCAGCCATGGCAATCCAAGCACCAACACATCATGTAGGTTATACAGCACAAGAAAGCGAATAATCTCCTGGTGATCCGGATTAATCCGCATAGTTACTTGTGTCCAGTATTGTGGTTTATTGCTAACCAATGGGGTGGAGTCAATCCCCTTCAGGGGTATAGGAGTTTCAAGAGGCTCCAAATCATACCCACAGCGTTTGGCAAAGGACCAATCCATAAGACTCAAAGCGGCGCCAGAGTCGACATAGGCATCCGCGGTAATAGATGATAAAGAACAAATCAGGGTCACAGATAGAATAAACTTAGACTGTAAAGTGCCAATTGAAACAGACTTATCAAGCTTCTTAGTACGCTTAGAGCATGCTGATATAACATGAGTTGAATCACCGCAATAGAAGCACAACCCATTTTTTCGTCTAAAATTCTGCCGTTCACTTCTGGACAGAATTCTATCACATTGCATATTCTCTGGCGTCTTCTCAGTAGACACCGCCAAATGGTGCACAGGTTTGCGCTCCCGCAGACGCCTATCGATCTGGATAGCCATTGTCATGGACTCATTCAGACCCGCAGGCACAGGGAACCCCACCATAACATCCTTAATGGCATCAGAGAGACCCTCTCTGAAATTCGCCGCCAGGGCGCACTCATTCCACTGAGTAAGCACAGCCCATTTACGGAATTTCTGGCAGTATATTTCAGCTTCGTCTTGCCCCTGAGATAGGGACATCAAGGCCTTTTCCGCCTGAAGTTCTAACTGAGGTTCCTCATAAAGCAACCCCAAGGCCAGAAAAAACGCATCCACATTGAGCAACGCAGGATCCCCTGGAGCCAATGCAAAAGCCCAATCCTGAGGGTCGCCCCGGAGCAAGGAAATCACAATCCTGACCTGCTGAGCAGGATCTCCAGCAGAGTGAGATTTCAGGGACAAAAACAACTTGCAATTATTTTTGAAATTTTGAAAGCAAGATCTATTCCCCGAGAAAAATTTCAGGCAAAGGAATTCTAGGTTCAGATATAGGAACATGAACAACAAAATCTTGTAAATTTTGAACTTTCGTGGTGAGATTATTCAAACCTGCAGCTAAACTCTGAATATCCATTTTAAACAGGTGAACACAGAGCCATTCCAGGATTAGAAGGAGAGAGAGAGAGAAAGGCTGCAATATAGGCAGACTTGCAAGAGATTCAATTACAAGCACACTCAGAACTGAAGGAAAAAAAAAAAAAAAAAAAATCTTCAGCAGACTTCTCTTTTCTCTCCTTTCTCTGTCAATTAATTTAACCCTTTGTGGCCGGTCAAACTGTTATGGTTCTCAATGGCAAGAGAACATAGCCCAGCAAACATAGGAACTAGCTCTTGGAAGGATGGAAACTAAACTAACCATGAACTAAACCTGCCGCACAACTAACAGTAGCCGGGTAGCGTAGCCTGCGTTTTATCCCTAGATGCCCAGCGCCGGCCGGAGGACTAACTAATCCTGGCAGAGGAAAATATAGTCCTGGCTCACCTCTATAGAAATTTCCCCGAAAGGCAGACAGAGGCCCCCACAAATATTGGCGGTGATTTTAGATGAAATGACAAACGTAGTATGAAAATAGGTTTAGCAAAATTGAGGTCCGCTTTCTAGATAGCAGGAAGACAGAAAGGGCACTTTCATGGTCAGCTAAAAACCCTATCAAAACACCATCCTGAAATTACTTTAAGACTCTAGTATTAACTCATAACATCAGAGTGGCAATTTCAGATCACAAGAGCTTTCCAGACACAGAAACGAAACTACAGCTGTGAACTGGAACAAAATGCAAAAACAAACAAGGACTAAAGTCCAACTTAGCTGGGAGTTGTCTAGCAGCAGGAACATGCACAGAAAGGCTTCTGATTACAATGTTGACCGGCATGGAAGTGACAGAGGAGCAAGGCTAAATAGCGACTCCCACATCCTGATGGAAACAGGTGAACCGAGAGGATGATGCACACCAGTTCAATTCCACCAGTGGCCACCGGGGGAGCCCAAAATCCAATTTCACAACAGGATTGGTTTCTAGTATATCTCTCTCCTTGATGCTTTCCTTTATATCTAACCATTTTCTTTAGCATTTTAATATTTTAATGTGAGAATAAATACATCCAAATAATTTTAATCACATTTTTATTTGAGTCTACCTGGCTCTATCTGACTCATCTATCTCGATCCCCTTGGGTTCTCACAGTCTCCTCCATGGCACCTCAACTTCATGTCACTCACACTAATCGTGTTTAAACGTGACTCTGTGAGTTCTCGTTCTTCATGTACACTGATATTTTTACACCACATCATAATTTTAGAATTAATATGCAATGATACATTTTTAACCTTTTATTACCTTTATTTCTTCTTTAATGCAATACCAAAATGCCCAAGATGAACTTTGACACATCATATGACTTTCTTTTGGCACCACATTTTTTTAAAATCTCACCAGTATATATATATATGGCTGAAAATCAGCCATTTTTCATATTTTTTTTGTCCTGAAGAAGATTTTTGGTACTTTGAAACTAGTAGATGAAATAAAAAAATGCACATTATCTTAAAGTGTACCTGTATTTATTACCATCCACCTGCACTTTTTCCTTTCCACACAAATCAAGTACCCTTAACAGCTGCGGTTGAAGTGGTGCTCTGCCCGTGGCTGTTAATCTGTGAAGTCCTGCTGGCAATCACTGACAGTGGGATTTAACAGGACAGCCGGGGTGCGTATCACAAATCGCCCCCAGTGGATTGTCTTGAGGGTCTGCAGAAGACCCCCGTGCCTGTCATTGTAAATCTCTTATGTATGCTGGCTGGTGGCTGGCCTTCATAGATTGTGATTTTCTCTATACATAGCTGAAGCACTGCTATGTATAGCACAGGCGATTGGATGATCACAGCTTCAAGTCTCCTAAGGGAGTTAATGAGGTCAGTGAAAAGTGTGGAAAAAAAAAGTTTTTAAAAAATCTGAAAAAATAAAAAAACTGAAGTTCAAATTACACTTCTTTGGCCCCATTGAAAATAAAGCAATTTTAAAAAATACACATTTGCCATCATTGCTTTCAGAAATGTCCGATATATCAAAATCTAAAAACAATTAATCCGATCAGTAAATGGCGTAAAGAGGAACAAGTATCAAAATGCCAGAATTAAGTTGTTTTGTCCACCACAATATTGCAAGAAAATGCAATAAGACACGATCAAAACATCGTATGTGTCCCTAACGTGGCTCAATAAAAACACACGCCAAAAATAAGTCCTCACCCAGCCCTGAAAAACGAAAATGCTACTTGTCTTGGAAAACCACATCATCAAAATATTATTTTCTTACAAATTACAGAATTTTTTTCACTACTTAAATGGAAAAAAAACCTATACATGTTTGGTATTTGCGTACTCCTACTGACCTGGGGAATCAAATTGCCAGTGTTAGCATACAATGAATATTGTAAATAATAATAAATAAAAAGAAATTGTGGATTTGCGCTGTTTTTGCAATTTCACTGCTCTTGGAATTTTTTTCCTAGTTTTCCAGTACATAGTATGTTAAAATAAATGATGCCATTCAAAAGTAAAGCTTGTCCCACAAAAAAACAAGCCTTTATATGACTATATTGTTGGAAAAATAATGTTATGGCTATGGGGGAAAAAAAAGAAAAAAACAAAAGTGCAAAAATTGAAAAGTCATGAAGGGGTTAATATCTATGTCCTAATTTGGCTACTAAAGAAGCAAAAAAAAAAAAACAACAACCGGGCATTCAATGGGCTGCAGTGTCATATTGCCAATGAACAACATATACTGTATGTATTAAATCATACCTGAAAACTCTTCCAGGCTATGTTCACACCTTGCGTAAATGGATGCAGAAATTTCAGCGCCATTTCTGCATCTTTTGGCAGGAAAAAAACAGCTGCAAAAGCTCACTTTTTTATGCTTTTCTGCCCTGCCCTTTTTGACTGATTTTGACTGAGTAAGGTCAATGGTGAAAAACGCTGGCAAACGCGTAAAGAGAATTGACATTCTGCAGATTATGTTCTGCACCAAATCTGCAAGTCAAAAGTACTCAACGTGCGCATGAGGGTATGTTCCCACATTCAAAATCTGCTGTGGTTTTTACGCTGCAAAATGTACGCACCATTTCTGCACCTATTATGCAAATTAGCGGACACACATTTACGTTATTTACTGATGCGGATTTTCAGATTTTCCTCATTAATGCAAGTCTACGGGGAAAATCTGCATGCGTACCCAGAAAAGAAATTGACATGCTGTGGATCTAAAAGATGCGCCGCATATCAGTTTCAGCGTGTGACACCCAAGTGCACATAGCCACACAGTGGACATGCATTTCTAGATTATGATGTAACATCTATGACTATTATGTAACTAGACTATGCTGTAACATCTATGACTCTGATGTAATTAGACTATGCTGTAACATCTATGACTATGATGTAACTAGACTATGCTGTAACATCTATGACTATGATGTAACTAGACTATGCTGTAACATCTGGCCTCTTTGTTTTTGATGCGGCATAAATAAACATAATCAAAATAGGAGCAAATCCTGAATATGGGAACATACCCATGCACTTCAGGTTTCTGATTCACTTTGCTGTCATCAGGATTGCTTCAGGTTTTGCTTGCAAATCTGCATGGCAAAAAAACACCAAATTTGCAACGTGTCAACAAGCCCTTAGAATGTCCAGAAATGTTGCGGAAATTCCCAGTAGAGCTGGCAAATCTTGGAGTGAGTTTCCCTCCAGCAGACCTCTATCTAATGTGTATGGGGGCCTTTGGTCTGTGATCTACAACTATACTCTGATCCTTCTGTGCAAATCACTCTCCTAGTTATAGTCTCCTTAAAATAAAGGATGCCTGCATTTTACTAGTACACAAATCATAAATGTAAAATGTACTAACATTTACATCACCAATGGCACAGTGCACTGTAATGCCTCCTTAATATGCAGAATAAGCACTTTGCTGTATCCTCATTGCTAGTGCTCAAGTGAATGTCCCTGGACCCAGCTAGTAGTTCTGCAACACTGGAAGGACACTACAGAAGCCATGCCATGCTTAGTGTCACTAAGCCCTCTCCTCACTGGCTCCTGTCTGCAGTTATCGGCCAGTAGTATACTGCAGAAAAAAACCAGGAATTTAAAATGAAGGGGCGTAATGGTGCACCAGGCCCTTGGCCACTCCAAGAGTGCACCACAGCTCACTCATTTACATACAAAATATATAATTTTTTCCTGGCATCTGAACCACGAAAATATAAACTACTACAAGTATAATTTTTGTAGACATTAAGTAACTCACTGTTAGGTGTCGAGTTCCAGCTGCTGCACAGGGGGAATCTTGAAACATGTGCTGTTTCTCTGCGCTGCGGTCTCCCATTCCTCTCCAGCCACAGTGGAACCTGCTTAGCAGAGACATCGGTCCCAGCGCCTGGCTCGGACAGATACTGTACGTTTGGTTACTGCTGCTCTTCCAGGTTCAGCCATTATAACCAGTACTGTTCGGCGGCGAGCAGGCGCTCCTGGGACTAAGTCCTGCTTTTCTCCTTCTGAGCATGCCCAAGGGAGGACCTCTCATTGGAGGTCAGGGGTCACATGCTCAGGTCCTGTAGCAGCTCCTATTGGTCCACTAGGAAGGTCCTGGAGAGCTACAACTATAAAAGGTTCGCATGGCCGCACGGCCATGCGCTAGTATCATTTGTGTTTGGCTGTTGCCAGTGGATACTCTACCACTCAGTTTATATGTGGTGTGTGTCTGTTTAGCTTTGGGGCTGTACACTCAGGCAGGCAGCTAGCGTCAGTGGGGGCAATTAGCCTTGGCTTAGCATCTGGTTCCTTCATGTGTGCGGTTAGCACAGAAGAGTTCCAGAGCAAGCACAACCCTAGTTAGGGTATTATTCTCTGTATACAGCTTGACTCTGTGAGGCGACAGAGCTCGCTTTCATTTCACACGGGGTGAAGTTTAACCCACATGTGAGCTCAGTGTCCATCCACCATTACTTTGCAGCAGGTATCTCTGCACGGTGGACCCACGGCTGCAAACGCACCTCGTATCAATCTCTCTATTACTTGGTGAATTCCGCTAGCTCTAACACCTACAATACTTTAACGTCCTGGTTCCATACATATGCTACTTGATTTCTGCAAAAAATCACAAATTGTATTAACTGTTTGCTTTAATTTCTCTTTTTGAAATGTTTCGAGAAAAGATTACAGGTATAGTAAACCTACTTCAACCTTTATTTTCCCCATTTAAGTAAAAGATTTGCTCAAACCAATATATATACAGATATAAAAATAACTGTAACGCTTTCTATATTAATACATTCATATTAGACTTCTTTCGAAAAGTGCAGAATAAAGAAAAATATGACCTTGGGAAATGCTGAAGTAAACAAATGGAAAGCAGTTGAGATAATTCTATAGCTTTACCCCTCTAATGAGAAAACACTGTTTTTATTGATGAAGCCACATAGGTTAAGCGTTGTCTTTCAAAAGAATAACCTGGAGGTACTGTATGTAAACCATCCTATCTGTGTTTTTCTCAGAAACACTTCCCAAGTTAAAGTTAACATTCCGATTAGCATTTTAATAGAAAAATTTCCTGCTCTTATTTAGCAGAAAGTTACAATCTGCATTTAAATGGAAAATTGTGGACATGTAACATGAAAGTGGCTCCTTTCTAGTGTTTGAAAGATCTACTTTGTAGCGTTAGCATTTCTTTCACAAAGGGGAATAGATCAGGGGCCTACCATACTTTGCTGTATTTTAGAAGATGAATGAGACAACCTTCTATGAAGAAAACAATGGCTTAATGAGGCATAGACTGTGATAATAGTCCAGGATTTAATGGAAAATATTTCTCTACCTTCCTGTTTTAAATGAAGCTTTTGCCATTGTCAAGACATTGATGGAGAGCAGCTTTATATTATTTCCCCGCTAAATGAAGGTATAATGTAAAATATAATTTACTAATTCTGATGGCAGTGTATTAGGGACATTTCTTAATCTTTTGACAATTCGTTTATTACGTATTTTTACATATTATAATACAACTGCTGGTAAGGTAATATGTCCCAAAGTATTTTCAACATCCCAATACCAAAAAATTAAAAATTCTGGACAAAAATATATCCAAAATATACAGTAGAAGAAAATGTTATAAATATTGACACAAAAGGAGAATGCACAGGTTTCTCATATGGAACACACTTTGTTTAGTGGAATGTAGACAAGGTATGAGTGACATTTAAGGACACGTACAGTGAGGGAAATAAGTATTTGATTTCTTGCTAATTTTATAAGTTTGCCCATTGACAAAGACATGAACAAGTCTATAATTTTAAGGGTAGGTTAATTTTAACATTGAGAGATAGAATATCAAAAATAAAATCCAGAAAATCACATTGTATAAATGTATTTGCATTTTGCAGTGAGAAATAAGTATTTGATCCTCTACCTACCCTAAGAGTTCTGGCTCCTACAGACCAGTTAGACGCTCCTAATCAACTCGTTACCTGCATTAACGACAGCTGTCTTACATAGTCACCTTTATAGAAGACTGCTATCCACAGACTCAATTAATCAGTCCGACTCTAACCTCTACAACATGGGCAAGACCAAATAGCTTTATAAGAATGTCAGGCACAAGATCATAGACCTGGACAAAGCTGGAGTGGGCTACAAAACCATAAGTAAGACGCTGGGTGAGAAGGAGACAACTGTTGGTGCAATAGTAAGAAAAAAGAAGTAATACAAAATGACTGTCAATCAATATTGATCTGGAGCACCATGCAAAATCTCACCTCGTGGGGTATCCTTGATCATAAGGAAGGTGAGAGATCAACCTAAAACTACACAGGGGGAACTTGTTAATTATTTCAAGGCAGCTGGGACCACAGTCACCAAGAAAACCACTGGTAACACATTACGCCATAAAGGTTTCTGGTAAAAGGGGAGGAAAGGAAAAAAGTGCACTGATCTAAATGTAAATGTATAATAAGGTTGTAGGTGAATATAGGTGGCACTCACCTTTAAGACCATTAGGTGTTCAATGGTGGATTTTTTCTGTGGTCGGTATGCTGCAAGTCGCTGGTATCTAGTACGTCACTCAGACCAAGTAACCATAGGAGTGTTATCCAATAATCTTTATACCAGGCTATTTGCACTCCCGTGGGTGTAGGATCCAAGGCTTCTTATTATCCAAAAAAGGTATGTATTATTTCTCAAGCAAAAGCACATACAATGACAGTATAAATGTCTTCCTCAGGTATATTGTCATAAGTGTTCCAAAATAGTGGATAGCTTTATAGGAAGTAGTATTATGCTAAATAGATTGTGGACCACTAAAATTAGTTCCTAACACACCCACTATATAGCTGCTATACAAGTTAGATGTCTACAAGGTGACATATTGAGAGTAAAAGCATTACATAAATATATAAAAAATATATTAAAAAACCTTCAAAAAAATTAAAAAATTTAAAAAAAAGACAAAATCTTTCAAAAACTTAAAAAAACTGCATAAATATATAAATATAACAAAGTTAGATTATAACAGAAGATATTAATATCAAAATTACAAAATAATTATAGAGCAAATTTAAATGGTTATATGTGACATAAAATACATTTAAAACACATAGATTATAAAAAACAGTGCCGATTGGAATTATGGAAAACACTTTTTTGTGTTTTATATTCCCTCAATAACTTCATTTAATCATTTAATCCATCTGGATGTAAAGTCCCTATTTTAAAAAGAAGTTTTTATTCCACACAACTACAAAAATAAAGCATTCACTGTGTGCACAATTCTTAGGTAATTTTTATTTTTGAAGATTCATTTCAGCATTGAACAACTACATTGTTGTTGATCACTCCAACAGGTTAAACCTGAATATTTATAAGTAAAAGTGAGGTTTTGTCTTTCTTAGGGTACCGTCACACAGTACCATTTTCATCGCTACGACGGCACGATCCGTGACGTCGCAGCGATCGTATGATTATCGCTCCAGCGTCGTAGACTGCGGTCACACGTTGCAATCACGGCGCTGGAGCGATGCCGAAGTCCCCGGGTAACCAGGGTAAACATCGGGTTACTAAGCGCAGGGCCGCGCTTAGTAACCCGATGTTTACCCTGGTTACCAGCGTAAACGTAAAAAAAAACAAACCGTACATACTCACATTCCGGTGTCTGTCCCCCGGCATTCTGCTTCTCTGCACTGTGTAAGCAGCAGAGCCGGAAAGCACAGCGGTGACGTCAGACGCTCGCTTTCTGGCTGGCCGGCGCTCACAGTGCAGAGAAGCTGAGACGCCGGAGGACAGACACCGGAATGTAAGTATGTACTGTTTGTTTTTTTTTACTTTTACGCTGGTAACCACGGTAAACATCGGGTTACTAAGCGCGGCCCTGCGCTTAGTTACCCGATGTTTACCCTGGTTACAAGCGAACACATCGCTGGATCGCTGTCACACACAACGATCCAGCGATGTCAGTGGGAGATCAAGCGACGAAAGAAAGTTCCATACGATCTGCTACGACGTACGATTCTCAGCAGGATCCCTGATCGCTGCTGCGTGTCAGACACAGCGATATCGTATGGATATCGCTGGAACGTCACGAATCGTACGGTCGTAGCGATCAAAGTGTGACTGTGTGACAGTACCCTTAGGAGAATATCTATGAGTACAAAATTATTGGGCAACTATTAGTTTGCAGATTTATTTAAATGAAAAATGTACATCATATATTAAAGTGAGAATAATAACCAAACTCAAAATGTGAAAAATACATTTCTGACAGTTAAAAAGAAATATCATTGTCCAATATATGCCACCTGATGAAGACGTTAGAACGCTGTTGAAACGCGTTGTGGACTTATTATACAGTGGACTTATGATTCAATAAAGGTTTGCACGTTTAATCCTACCTGGCTCTGATCTTCACCAGCCTAGTGCTCCTCACTAGACCGCATTCATCCTTTCATTATTGTCACTTTCACTCTGCGAGAGCATGTTGCAGGAGCTGCTTACACAGGCACCTCACCATTGCTTCAGGACCTTTCATCACGGGACCACTAGAACCTGCGGTCACATGACTCCCAGCATGCACTGCAGTCCTCTTGAACACAGCAAGGAATTTTCATCTACCAGCAGGGAATCACTCAAGGCCTACCTGACCACAGTGGATCACCACACCATCTGGAGTGTCAGCCTCTTTCCTCCACTGGTCTTATCCATTTACATCACGCACACACCAAAGTTATGCAGGGGTGCATAACCTCTCAAGGTTAGTGGCTCTACAGCTCCACTTATCCTGCTTAACCCCACTGGTTCTGCTCACGTGCGCCCCTGTTCACTTTTTTATTGCAATGTCCAATATAGTCATAGTTCTTTTCAGTAAGGGACATAAGCCATCCATCCACTCTTCTGTCAGTTTTTAACCTGTTGAATATCAACATTTTGGGCCTCATCAACCACAACCTTCAAGACACTGTTCAGAGAGGTGACTGTTTTTCCTTCACTAAGAATCTTTTATTTAATGAAGGCCCAAAAGTTCTTAATAGGGTTTAGATCAAGTGGGGAAGGGGCCATGTCATTGTTGTTTCATCTTTAAGACCTTTATTTACTAGCCTAGCGTGAAGACTTTAATGCATGAGACGGAGCATTGTCCAACATAAGAATCATGGTTTTCTTGAAAGATGCAGACTTTTTCTTGGACAACTGTCTGTAGAAAGTGCCCCCTAAAAACTGGCGGCAGGTTAGAAGTTGATTTTAAGTCCATCTTCAACCCAAACAGTCCAACTAGCTAATCTTTAATAATACCAGCTCATAGCAGTACTCCACCTTCACCTTGCTGGCTTGTGAATCATAGCAGAGGTCTGTGTCAGATACTGATCCAGCCAAGGGCCCATCTATCTGGTCCGTCAAGAGTCACTCTCATCTCATCAGTCCATAAAACCTTTGAAAACACTGTCCTCAGATTTTTTCTTGGCCCAGTCTTGATGTGTGATGGGTTTTAGCCTGCCTTACTTCGTCGGTGTCTCTGAGCACTGAACACCTTGTATTTCTGGGCACTCCAGGTAGGTTGTAGTTCTGGAATATGACAGCACTGGAGAATAATGGATTTCTCTTCACTTCATATGGGACGCACATTTTTGGCAATTAATGTGCGTCGTTTTATCTCGTTTTATTAACATTTTTTGTGACCCTGTTGACTGTTTGCAACAAAACTTGGTTCTATTATCGTGCTTCAAATTATTACCCACTTCTAGAGTGCTGCATCCATATGTAAGACTTGTAACAATGTTTCCTATCTCAGAGTCCATGAAATTTCTTTTTTGGCGCATTTTTTCTGTGGAAAACAAGCTGCCTAATAATTCTGCACACCTTGATAAAGGTTGTTGTATCTTTAGGTCGCACCCTCCTCATTACACAAATACACAGCACCTGATTTGCTGTTTGGAGTTGCAAAATCTGCAAAAAACTGATGAAATGGTCAAAATACTCACTTGCCTAATGACTGTGCACACAGTGTAGATATTGATTTTATGAAAGATAAGAAGGCCATTTTTTTCCTCAAAAATGGTTTAGATACATGATGATGTACTTTTTCTTTTACAAATGCAATGTTGCATGTCAGCAAAATGTAGACCTATTGCAAAGTTGAGTCATTTTTCATTATTTATATATTCCGACAAAAAAATGGAAGTGTGTATATCCTATACGCTGTGACTTTCTGTAGCATACTGTAGGTTATAATGATATAGTATGAGAACATAGCATGAATTCCTATCTACAAATATTTGTATTGTATCAAATTTTACATCAACGCAAAATAATTCTTTAAATTCACAATCTGTTAGGTAAACAATGAGGAGCTCAACATGAATGAGGAATACATTTAGTAAAGCAGATCATAGCTGCTGAAAATATGAACAAGCCCACACCGTATGGAGGAAATCCCCATACACTCACTGACATTTATTCAAGGGAAAATGTAAATATCCAACTGATAAGAGAGGGTATGATGAAATATTTATCTTTTTATAATTTAGATTTTTAAAATTCTTTGAAATTATTAGTAATTAGTAAAAAATCAATGGGTTTACTCATGTCATTATTTATCGTGGACAGATTTGAAGGACATATTACAATTGCCTGCAACATGTACTGTGATCTATCAACCTACAGGGTACTATATGGTCAAAAGAGTGTGGACGCGCAACCATCACACCTATGTGAGTGTGTTAGATGTTCCATCACAAAACTCTTAATACAGAGTTAAAAAAATAAAGACAGAAACATAATGATTAATTACCCTGCAGTAAATAAATAAACAGCATAGTGCATGGAAATAATATAGCGCACTTAGTTAAAATACTTTTTTATTAAAAAAAATAATGCAAAAGCCACCTCACCTCTCCTCGGTGACTGTAATTGGGACAGTCCTAACTCTACCATGCAAGCGCTGATTTTGGATGAAAAGATCTGTTCCAAAACACAGTTCTAATTGATTGCAACATTGTTTGGTGGGCACTGAAATTTAAAGAATTTCATTGAGGATCAAGTATGGTGATGTTGACAGTCACTTTAGAATCTTCCCAGACTTCTGAAACCAAGCCTGGTGGACTTTGAAGTGTACTTGAGATCAATGTCCTGTTGGAAGGTCTTAGAAGTCTAATGACTTTAAGGCTGTGTGCACACGTTGCGTTTTTTTCGCATTTTTTCACTATAAAAACACTGTAAAAATGTATAAAAAGCGCATACATATGCATCCTATCATTTAGAATGCATTCTGCAATTTTCGTGCACATGATGCGTTTTTTTTCAGCGGTAAAAAATGCTGCATGTTCATTAATTTTGCGTTTTTTTCGTGGTGTTCCCGCTATATAATGCATTGGGAAAACTCTGGAAAAAATGCGCAAAAAATGAAGTAAAAGCGTGAAAAAAACACATGCGGTTTTCTTGCACAAAATGTCCGGTTTTCCTCAGGAATTTTCTGCAAGAAATTCTTTTGTTTGCACATACCCTAAAGCTTCAGCTTCCTCACACAATGCAGGATGTTGTCTGGTAGTATTTCATGATTCTTGATTAAATACATATTGTGCTCCACACAATGCAGGTTTCCAATGCTGGAGGAAGCAATGCAGCCCCAGAACATCCACTAGGCATGGTGTTCTTTTCATGCAAGACATACAGTATCTCAGATGCATAAGGCCAGAAAGTTCAAATCTTGTTTTGTCGATTTAGAAAACAATATCAGAATGTCTGTGACATAATTGTATGACAAGTCCTCAGACAGTTCTCTTCTCCTCTTTCTGTTCTCCGTGCTTAGTGGGGCACACACAGACACATAATGCACAGATTGAGTCAACTTCTGCCTTTTTTTTATCAGGTTTCAGGTGTGATTTTCATATTGCCCACGCCTGTTACTTGCAAAAGGTGAGTTTGAACGAGCATCACATTCTTGAAACAAAGTTGTTTACTCACTATTTTGGAAAGGCGCCAACAACTGTGTTCAGACCGTTATCGAGGTTTTGTGTGAAATCATGTCCAATTTGCCATTTTTTTGTGTTGTTCCAATACACACAAAGGAAATAAACATGTATAAGAAAACGTGAAATTGAAATAATTTTCTGGGAGAAATACTTCATTTTCTGGAACAACTTCATGAGCGCCAACACTTTCAGCCATGAGTGGACAGTATATACTGTATGTATGCATAATTCTTATATAAAAGTGTATGCAACAAATAATCTAAAAAAGAGCATGGTGAATATACAGGAAGATTGAGTGTGTATATATTTAAATATATATATATAGATTATTCTAGATTTTTTCATGACCGAAAGTAAAACCACTAGAAAATATTTAATATGCATATGTAAATTTGGTCCAGACAGTGTTAAGGTAACTGATGAACTTGGATTTGCTCTGCAAATAAAATCAAATAAGAATGCTAAAAAAAGGCACTCAGCCAGTCGTTTACAAGGTCCCTGCTCAAAAGAGCTTACCAAGGTCGTAAATCATACAGTATACAAATAAGATTAGAGAAATAAAACCATTTAGAAAAATGAGTAACACTAAGAACAAGTCTATAAATGCATTATAGTGCGCATGCATAATGACATCTTCTGTGGGATCGCTGTTTACACACATCAAATTATTACTTTCCTGCCTCTTAGGCAGAGAAATGTTTGATATCGGTATAACAGGTTATTTAGCATGGCCTGTAATTTCTTTCACAATATCGAGCAGAGAATTGCATTTGCCTGTTAAGTGTTTACCTAGAATGAATGCTTTGAGATTCCCCTTGTTTTTCCAGTGCCTTTAGTGTTACTAACATTATTGCTATACATTTCAGAATTATTATTCTCTGGGTTCATATGGAGTGCATGTTATTAAATTCCTACTTGTAGAAGCAGAATGGAATGAGTTTATATAGAATTTTTCCAAATAGATGTAGAAAAGATACATGCAATTTAGAAGGATCACTTGGTGCTCACAGTAAAAACATGTCGTGCTAAATAGTTTTACACATAAGACATATCTAATCATTTAATCAAAAAGATATTTGGTAAACAAAGCAGAAGTTCATATAGGTGAGAAGTTAGGGATTTATTTTACTCATCTATATATAGCTCTATCAATTCAACAGCGCTTTGCAGATGTTATTGGCACTGTCCCCATTGGGGCTCACAATCTAGATTTCGTTAAAGTATGTATTTGGAGTGTGGGAGGAAATCGGAGAACCCGGAGGAAATCCATACAAACACAGGGAGAATATACAAACTCCTTGCAGATGTTGTCCTTGGTGGGATTTGAACCCAGGACCCCAGTGTTGCAGAGCAACAGTGCTAAACACCGAACCACCGTGCTGCTCTTTCAAAAGAAAACCTGTTAACCAAGATGTTTACGCATGAACTGCCAATATCCAATTACTAACCGATTAACATGCCCATCATGTAAATTTCTTAATGAATGACTGCAGACATCTAACAGTATCTTGGAAACTTCAGCCCTCTTCCTGTGCAAAGGGAATCTGTCAGTCGATTCATGCTACCCAAACCATGGGCAGCATGAATCCAAGCATGGTTGATATCATTTTTATCTGAAACATTCTTGCAGTTCAGAGAAAACACAGTTTGGAAATGGATTATAGGGAGAGATCGGACTAATCTGGTTGGCTTCTCCTCGCACCGCTCCAGGTGATTGACAGATATATCCTTATGTAGACACATGGGAGAGACCTAGCAATCTTGCAGCCAGGCACTGATTCATGGTGCTTGCAGTGTGGGAAACAAAATCAAGCGACGGTTTCCCTTTAAGCTGTTATAAATTAGGGTTCTAAAATAAAATCTAGCTAAAAAGTCTACAATTTCTATAAACAGTACACAATTTTATATACAATCTACAAGTACATTATTGGGTTATGAGGATTGGAAACAGGACTGTAAAATCGGTAGGTTCCATCTCCAACAATCGTCGACTCTTTTTATAACTGTATTGCCGTGATTTTTTTTCTTAAGTATAAGTACGAATGTGTGATTGATTGATAAATTATACAATGTATTTATTTTTAGAACATTTGTAAACATGTCTAAATTCCTAAGAAAATTACCGTATTTTTCTGACCATAAGACGCACTTTTTCCCTCCAAATTTGGGAGGAAAGTGTGGGTGCGTCTTATGGTAGGGATGTAACGTGGGGAGGTGGCAGCAGCGAGTGGGATTGCACTGGGAGGCAGGAGGCAGAAAAATGTCCCTGCACGGCTTCAGGAATCAGCACTGGGGAAACCACATGGTCCCGATCATTAAAGTACAGTGAATATTCATTAGGTGCTTCCCGCCCACCTGTCAGCTGAAAGGTGAGACAGCAGCTGGGGAGATCTGTGTGTCTGGTGGAGGAGGCAGCAGCAGCAGGGGCCAGAGGAGACAAGATCGCTGCATACCTGCCTGCCGGGGCTGTGCTGGATGCTGAGTGCTCCAGCACAAGGACCTGTGTGATGTCATGAAGAGGGCGGGTGGAGCAGCACAGAGCCCTCCCTCTTCTAATGTCATCACAGGTCCTGCAGACACCACACTACAATCTGCAATCTTACTCCTGTGCTGTGGAGAGGCAACAAGAGGGAGCGCTGTTGTGAATTCTGCTTTTGGGCTCCCTCCGGTGGTTGTAGGTGGTAATGCAGTTGCCCCTGAGTTGCAGTCCTGGTCAGGTGTATCTGCTGATTGCAGATCTGACTGGGGTATTTAGGCGTGCAGGATTCATTAGTCCTAGCCAGTTGTCAATTGTTGTTGGGAGGTGTAGGACCTCTGCCTTGTTCCTCCTGCCTTTCTGCCAAATCAGCAAAGATAAGTGTCTGGTTCTTTTTCCCTGTGGCACACATGTTGTGTGCTTCACAATTCAGTGCTATTCTTTGTGTTTTCTTGTCCAGCTGAGATTGTGTCAGTATTTTCTCAGTCTTGCTGGATTCTCTGGAGTGGCAGATATACATTCCATGTCTTTAGTTAGATTGTGGAACTTTTTGTATTATCTGCTGTGGATATTTTTGGAAGGGTTTTAATACTGACCGCCTTGTTATCTGTCCTATCCTTTCCTATTTAGCTAGAGTGGCCTCTTTTGCTAAATCCTGTTTTCTACCTGCGTGTGTCTATTCTTCTCCTACTCACAGTCATTATTCGTGGGGGGCTACCTATCCTTTGGGGGTCTGCTCTGAGGCAAGATAGCATTCCCATTTCCATCTATAGGGGTATTTAGTCCTCCGGCTGTGTCGAGGTGTCTAGGGAGTGTTAGGCACACCCCACGGCTACTTCTAGTTGCGGTGTTAGTTCAGGATTGCGGTCAGTACAGGTTCCACCGACTCCAGAGAAAGTTTAATACGGCTCCAAGGTCACCAGATCATAACAGAGCGCTCTGTGGTGTCATGGGATGGGATGGATGCTCCAGCATTTTACCTCACCACAGCTGGCTGGCTGCCACAATTAAAAGGTTAGTCACTACAACACACAATAAAGCACTCCGCCACTTCTGTGGTGAACTGTAACTCCCAGCATGCCATAGAATCTGCAGGACATGCTGGGAGTTATAGTTCTCCCAATGGGATCTCAAAGCAGCACTCATGTGTTATTTTTCAGTGCTGGAGTGGTGCTTTAAATATAAGCCCTGTGCCCCCATTTTTATACTCACCCTCCAGCATCTTCATATAGTAATTTACAGACACCCGCAGCTTCCAACATAATAACATACTATTATATATAATAATAACAACACATATAATGGTATGTTTATGTTATTAAATATTTTACCACCTTTTTTGCTTCAAATATTTTTTTCCCTATTTTTCACCTCTAAAACCTGGGTGCATCTTATAGTCCGGTGTGTCTTATAGTCTGAAAAATACGGTAATGAATTAATTAACCAATATTTATAACTGACGGTACATTTCTATCAACTCCATTTCTGACACCACCTAAAATTAACTCGATCACTACAATTTTGCACCTTTATGACTGCACAAGCCTGCCTGGAAGTATATTCCATAGGAGGGGAAAATGTGACTGACTCGTGATGAGTAAAAAAAAAATCTGGGTTTGCAGTTTCAGAGGTTACTTCTTTTTACATTATTACAGTTATTAGTTTATAAATCACGATTGCCAGAACCTAAGATGTTTTCATGCATCGGCGTAGGATGTTTGCAGATCCGAGCAAACCTAATTTCTTGCCAATGACTGATGATTCTATCAACAGTGAGTTGTTGAATGTGCTTCCTGTGGTTTTTGGGGATAGCACTCAATGTTCCGAATGCCGATGACCAGTGATCTCACAATTTCCAGTTTGTGCCACAGTCTTCAAATTTTTATTTTTTTAGCCTTGACCTTGCAATCTCTAGGAACTGCTATGTAAACAAAGCACACCCTCTTTATCTCAATAATGCTTAAGTTGGGTGTGTTGTGGGCCAATACTTTGCCCGTTTGTATGGGAAAGTCCCACAATATTTTCACATGCTCATTTTTTTACCACCAGTTTTAGTGGGCAGCTCGTAATTTTTGCAAATGTTCCAATTATTCATTTTTGCCACAGTATTTTCACTGTAATCAAACTGTGTGATATTTTTTTTAGCCAAACTGAGCACATGATCTACTGATTTGTCTGATTCCTTGCACAGTTTGCACTTGGTATAACTGGAAGACTTTCCTATCCTGACTCAGTGTGTGCCCCACACTCTACATAATATATCAGGTAATCCACCCATCCATTTCAATGCTCCGGTGATATCCCAAGAAAACATATATGGGTACAGATTAGTATTGTTTCACACCTGCGCACAGTCGGCAAAAGAGAAAATGATAGATCCGTCAGTTGTGGTGAAGGAATCTAGAGGTGGAACAAATATTTGTGTTGCTTCAGTGATATCGCTGCAAAACTATGGAGGTCAAGTGAGATTAAAAAAAATTCCTACACATTTCAAAAAAGAGCTCCTTTCTTCGTCAGGGATATCACAAGTATCCACAGTGTCTCATTTTTTAGTAGTATGAACAGCGGATTCCATGTGCACTTACAGCATTGATGAGAAGATGTGACGAAGATCAGACAAGTGGTGATGAGGAGTGGAGGGGCCAGAGACCGGGAGCAGGGAGGTGAGTAAGATTTTTTTTTTCTTTTTCACATTTTACATTTATTATGTTCTGGTATCTTGAAAGACATCAGAATGTAATAAGGGACATTAAATTTGCAGAGAATAACTTCTGTGCGAATCAAATTTTCCGGGAAGATCCACACAAACAGGCAGTTCGAATTTTGCCTAATCAGCTCATCTATCATTAGGTCATGAGGACAGGGATGCCAAGGTTACCTGTGTAAATGGTGCTATAGTTTGAATGGTGCATTAGTATGCATGTGTGACCACCTCTCCACTCAAATCGACAGTGACTGGAGTTGTGGTCGTGCTTGCATACAGCTACTCTTTTCACAGGAGACTTTGGAATCCTTCACTTTTGTTATCAATGAGGGTCCCAAGAAATATGGTTAAAATGTTTCTTGTATCTTTAACTAAAGATGGATCAAGTACATATAGTGTAAAATAGTAGTGTTATCAGGCAATGGATGTGTGAAGTATAGAGCACATTAAGTATAAGGAACCATGTTGATAGTTATTGTTACATGCATCTTACCCTCTATGGACTTTGGATAGTTTTGTTCTTTTCTCCCTGCAGCAATGAGTCCCATGAAATCTGTCCCTAAGGACCTAATTTTAAATGAATTATTATGTTACAAAGTTAAAAGGTGTTACAGGTGCTTGGTTTGCATGAATACAGAAGCCACATTCTATATACGGCAAAGTCACTTTGGGGCACACAAAGAATCCATTGGATACCGTCCTGACCACCTGTACTGTAATAGTGAAAGTCTTCAATATTTGCAGTCATTTTCTACTGTGTGAAAATGGTTTCAGCAGGATCACCCACAGAGCCCTGATTCAGATAGGATAACTTAACCAGTTGACAAATCTTGGATTGAATATAGTCACACTGTCTGAACGCCTCTAGTGTTTTTAATTTGAAGCTTTTTTACATGTGTGACAGTTCTATAAATCTGTGTGGAGCAGCAATTACTTTCCGTTTTGTCAGTGCTGTTCATGAAGTGCTGAAATTGTCATATCTAAATTAGGTTTGTTTACACAAAACATTGAGGTCTCATACCCTCTAATAACGTGTCTGTACTTTTTACTGTGTGTTTGTACTTTTTTGTACCATTTTTCAGATGTAGATTTTTTCAATACTTTACATTATTACAGTAGTTTTTTGTTATATTTTTGGAAAATGATAAACATAGCTTTTGCTTTCCTTCGACACCTAAAACCTCATACACCCAGAGTCTACTAATAATACAGCATCATGCATTGTATCGAGAGTTGAGCAATTTGATTGGCAGGAATCTGTTACCAGCCATGTCAGTAGTCCACGGCCACTGGATGGGAGCTCTGCGAACCGCCTACTGTTAGCAGTTTTGGAGTCTCTTATTATTTGTAGGCTTGTAACAACATCATTGTTGCAGCATTATGCCTACAAGACGTCATGCTGGGCATACTAATCAGAAAAGTTGCTGGAGAAGTTGTCAGTTAGGGATGGTCCACGTGGCTTCTATAACGTGGCCACTGACTACTGACCAGGTTGCTGGACTAGTTCCTGAGCATTAATGCACTCATCTATAATTGTATTAATAGATATTCCACTTTTGTCCTTTCAACATCAAATTAACTTGGCATTCTCTGTGAAAACTATGACCTAACGAGGATTATTAGATGTAAAGTCTGAACTGAAATAAAGCTAAATTCTGCATTTCTCTCTGTCTGAGAAAGCACTATAAGAGATGCTTTATAGCAGTGTTCACCAGTTCCAGTCCTCAACAGTAGGGCAGGAACGAGGGATGGACAGGATAGACACCTGCCTAGGGTGCTACCTCCTCGAGGGGAGCGCACTGTGCTGAATCTCTATGTTTGCCCAGAGCTTTCTCCAAGCCACAGACATTCAGCACAGTGATGGCCGGTGTGCAGGCACAGAGGGAAGCGGTGTGAGTCACTGACTCATTGACCCCAATCACTTCTTTATGTCCTACGCCCCCGCTGTCACTCTTTTGCTGCACTCAATTGTATTTATGTTTATAAGATGCAAATACAATTGAAGTGAGTGCCACCTGGGACAGGAGTAGAAGACCTGTCATCAGCTCCCTGCACTGCCAAGAACTCCAGCAGAATGCAGGAACCTTCTGGCCTGCACCCTGTTGGAGACGTCACACTCAGGGGAAGTTGGATGGCGCGACACAGTGATGTCATCATGCCATCCAGCATCGACTGCTGTGCATCATAGCAGAGTTGACAATGGCTGTGCTGGGCAGGGAGTTGAGATTAGGTGAGTATATCCCTTTTTTTCTTATACTATTTAGCTAATAAATGGGGGCTATCACAACAGGGGTCGTGGGGATAGTATACTGGGGGTTGCTGGCTATGGGGATATTATACTGGGGGCTGCTGGCTGTGGGAATATTTTATTGCAGGCTGCTGACTGGGGATATTATTATTATATTATATTATAATGGGGGTGCTGCAATATTATACTGGGGGCTGCTGGTTGTGGGGATATACTGGGGTTGATTGCTATGGGGAAATAATACTAGGGGCTGCTGACTGAGGATATTATACTAGGTGCTACTGACTGGGGGTAAATATACTGGCGGATGCAGGCTGTAGGGTACATAATATACTGGGGAATGCTGGCTGTGGGGTACATATTATACTTGGCAATGCTCGCTGTGGGGTACATATTGTACTGGGGGATGCTTCCTGTGCAGTACATTATACCTGAGCTGTGGGATCATTATACTGTATATTGGGGGTTTGTTGTGGATATCGCTCTGGATGGGGGGTCGTGGTGACATGTGATACCATGTAGGGGGATAGTGTGTACAGTTTGGAGGGGACAATGTGGTGGGCAATATGAGGGCATAGAGTGAAGAGGGGGGCACAGAATAGATATGGAGAAGAGGCAGCATGAAATTGGGGGTACAGTATTGAATGAGGTTACCATGGCGGAGGACAGTGTGGAAATATAGAAAGTGTAAGGGAAAACAGTAGAGAGGGGACAGCTATGGTATAGGCTGTGGTTTATAGGGGCAGAAGATGTAGCAGTTATATCTGATAATGGCAGACAGTGGGGTGCTTTTAGATCATTAAGGTGGACAGTGTGGCAAGTGTAGCTCATAAGGGAAGACCGTGTAGAGGTCATATAGCATAGAAGGTTTATATAGGGCATAGTATGGAAAGATATTTTTGTACAAAGGACATTTTAATAACACTCCTATTTTTAAAGACACCGTGTGCGGATGTACTTCAGAAGATTGAAGCATAAGAACGTATGGAGAGATGAAATGGGGATGTGAAAAGTCTTTATGGAGTCTGTACAAGTATGTCACATATAAGGTACCTGGATGTAAATGTTTATTTGTGATCCTGCCTGCTTCTCATCAGCACTGTGGATCCTGTATGGTTCGCAGTCTGATAATGATTAATGACAACAACTCCAAGCATCTCCTTACTATTGTTAAGGACATACCGGGAGTTGTAGGCTTATGCAGCACAAATGTATATGGGTCTGACTTTAAAATACAATTGTTTGCTGTAATGAGCTTGGTGATGTAGTCATGTACTTATGGTGATTCTGGTGATGCATTTGTATACTGGTGGTGGTTCTAGAGATGTATCCATGTACTTTATGGTGGATTTGATCATGTACTGATGGTAGTTCTAGTGACCTATTTACAGACCTATTTACTGATGATGGTTCGGGGCCTTATTTATATACTACTGATGTCTCTGGTGTTCTATTCATGTACTGATGATGATTTTGGTTTCATTATCATGTAAATCTCAAAAACAACCATTACTACATGAATGTCACCAGAACCAAAATCAGTATAAGAATACAACAACAGTCTTTTGCTGGTATTTTTTTTGGTGAAAATGGTAACAATTTTAACCCCTTCCCGACCCATGACGCCACGTAGGCGTCATGAAAACCCGTGCCTTCCCGACCCATGACGCCTATGCGGCGTCATGGAATGATCGCATCCCTGCAGATCGGGTGAAGGGGTTAATTCCTATTTTACCCGATCTGCAGGGAGAGGGGGAGTTGTACTTCAGCCTAGGGGGGGTGGCTTTGCCCCCACGTGGCTACGATCGCTCTGATTGGCTGTTGAAAGTGCAACAGCCAATCAGAGCAATTTGCAATATTTCACCTATGAAAATGGTGAAATATTGCAATCCAGCCATGGCCGATGCTGCAATAGCATCTGCCATGGCTGGAAATCATGTACTGGCCCCCCCCACCGCCCCCGATCTCCTCCCCAGTCCTCCGTTTTTGTCCGGTGCCCCCTCCGTTCCCCTGTCCGCTCCCCCGTGCTCCTGTCCGCTCCCCCGTGCTCCTGTCCGCTCCCCCGGTCCTCCGATCCCCCCCCCTGTGCTCCGATCCACCCCCCCCCCACCCCCTCATACTTACCGAGCCTCCCGAAGTCGGTCCGTCTTCTCCCTGGGCGCCGCCATCTTCCAAAATGGCGGGCGCATGCTCAGTACGCCCGCCGGCCGGCAGATTCATTACAAGTACATTTTGATCGCTGTGGTAGGTTCTATCACAGCGATCAAAATAAAAAAATAATAAATAACACCCCCCCCCCTTTATCACCCCCATAGGGACAATAATAAAATAAAGAAAAATTTTTTTTTTTTTTTTTCCACTAGGGTTAGGGTTAGAACTAGGGTTAGAACTAGGGTTAGAACTAGGGTTAGAACTAGGGTTAGGGGTAGGGTTAGGGGTAGGGTTAGGGTTAGGGGTAGGGTTAGGGTTATGGCATGTGCACACAGAGCGGATCGGCCGCGGATCCGCAGCGGATCGGCAGCGGATCGGCCGCGCATCCGCAGCGGATCGGCCGCGCATCCGCAGCGGATCAGCCGCGCATCCGCAGCGGATCAGCCGCGGATCCGCAGCGGATCGGCAGCGGATCGGCCGCGGATACCCGCGGATCGGCAGCGGATCCGCAGCGGATACCCGCGGATCGGCAGCGGATCCGCAGCGGATACCCGCGGATCGGCAGCGGATCCGCAGCGGATACCCGCGGATCGGCAGCGGATCCGCAGCGGATACCCGCGGATCGGCAGCGGATCCTCAGCGGATCCGCAGCGGATACCCGCGGATCCGCAGCGGATCCGCAGCGGATCGGCCGCGGATCCGCAGCGGATCGGCCGCGGATTGGCAGCGGATCCGCAGCGGATTGGCCGCGGATCCGCAGCGGATTGGCCGCTGCGAATTCGAAGCAGTTTTCCATCAAGTTTACAGTACCATGTACACCTAAGGAAAACCAAATCCGCTGTGCCCATGGTGCGGAAAATTCCGTGCAGAAACGCTGCGTTGTATTTTCCGCAGCATGTCAATTCTTTGTGCGGATTCCGCAGCGTTTTACACCTGTTCCTCAATAGGAATCCGCAGGTGAAATCCGCACAAAAAAACACTGGAAATCTGCTGTAAATCCGCAGGTAAAACGCAGTGCCTTTTACCTGCAGATTTTTCAAAAATCGTGCGGAAAAATCTCACACGAATCCGCAACGTGGGCACATAGCCTTAGGGTTAGGGTTGGAATTAGAGTTAGGGTTGGAATTAGGGCTAGGGTTTGAAATAGGGTTAAGATTAGGCTTGTGGTTACGGATAGGGTTAGGGGTGTGTTGGGGTTACAGTTGTGGTTAGGGTTGGGATTAGGGTTACGGTTGGGATTAGGGTTAGGATTAGGGTTGGAATTAGGGTTACGGGTGTGTTGCGGTTAGGGTTGTGGATAGGGGTGTGTTGGGGTTAGGGTTGTGATTAGGGTTATGGCTACAGTTGGGATTAGGATTAGGGGTGTGTTGGGGTTAGTGTTGAAGTTAGAATTGAGGGGTTTCCACTGTTTAGGCACATCAGGGGTCTCCAAACGCAACATGGCGCCACCATTGATTCCAGCCAATCTTGCGTTCAAAAAGTCAAATGGTGCTCCCGCCCTTCCAAGCCCCGACGTGCGCCCAAACAGTGGTTTACCCCCACATTTGGGGTACCAGCGTACTCAGGACAAACTGGGCAACAACTGTTGGGGTCCAATTTCTCCTGTTAACCTTGCAAAAATAAAAAATTACTTGCTAAAACATAATTTTTGAGGAAAGAACAATTATTTTTTATTTTCACGGCTCTGCGTTATAAACTTCTGTGAAGCACTTGGGGGTTGAAAGTGCTCACCACACATCTAGATAAGTTCCTTCGGGGGTCTAGTTTCCAAAATGGGGTCACTTGTGGGGTGTTTCTACTGTTTAGGCACATCAGGGGCTCTGCAAATGCAATGTGACGCCCGCAGACCATTCCATCAAAGTCTGCATTTCAAATGTCACTACTTCCCTTCCGAGCCCTGACGTGTGCCCAAACAGTGGTTTACCCCCACATATGGGGTATCAGCGTACTCACAACAAACTGGGCAACAAATATTGGGGTCCAATTTCTCCTGCTACCCTTGTGAAAATAAAAAATTGCTTGCTAAAACATATTTTTTGAGGAAAGAAAAATGATTTTTTATTTTCACGGCTCTGCGTTGTAAACTTCTGTGAAGCACTTGGGGGTTGAACGTGCTCACCACATATCTAGATAAGTTCCTTGGGGGGGTCTAGCTTCCAAAATGGGGTCACTTGTGGGGGGTTTATACTGTTTAGGCATATCAGGGGCTCTGCAAACGTAACATGATGCCCGCAGACCATTCCATCAAAGTCTGCATTCCAAAACGTCACTACTTCCCTTCCGAGCCCCGGCATGTGCCCAAACAGTGGTTTACCCCCACATATGGGGTATCAGCGTACTCAGGAGAAACTGGACAACAACTTTTGGGGTCCAATTTCTCCTGTTACTCTTGCAAAAATAAAAAATTCTGGGCTAAAAAAATATTTTTGAGGAAAGGAAACACATTTATTATTTTCACGGCTCTGCGTTATAAACTTCTGTGAAGCACTTGGGGGTTCAAAGTGCTCACCACACATCTAAATAAGTTCCCTTGGGGGTCTAGTTTCCAAAATGGAGTCACTTGTGGGGGGTTTCTACTGTTTAGGCACATCAGGGGCTCTGCAAACGCAACCTGATGCCCGCAGAGCATTCCATCAAAGTCTGCATTTCAAAACGTCACTACTTCCCTTCCGAACCCCGACGTGTGCCAAAACAGTGGTTTACCCCCACATATGGGGTATCAGCGTACTCAGGAGAAACTGGACAACAACTTTTGGGGTCCAATTTCTCCTGTTACTCTTGCAAAAATAAAAAATTCTGGGCTAAAAAAATATTTTTGAGGAAAGGAAACACATTTATTATTTTCACGGCTCTGCGTTATAAACTTCTGTTTAGCACTTGGGGGTTCAAAGTGCTCACCACACATCTAGATAAGTTCCCTTGGGGGTCTAGTTTCCAAAATGGAGTCACTTGTGGGGAGTTCCTACTGTTTAGGCACATCAGGGGCTCTGCAAACGCAACCTGATGCCCGCAGAGCATTCCATCAAATTCTGCATTTCAAAACGTCACTACTTCCCTTCCGAACCCCGACGTGTGCCAAAACAGTGGTTTACCCCCACATATGGGGTATCAGCGTACTCAGGAGAAACTGGACAACAACTTTTGGGGTCCAATTTCTCCTATTACCCTTGGGAAAATAAAAAATTGTGGGCTAAAAAATCATTTTTGAGAAAAGAAAAATTATTTTTTATTTTCATGGCTCTGCGTTATAAACTTCTGTGAAGCACTTTGGGGTTCAAAGTGCTCACCACACATCTAGATTAGTTCCTTGGGAGGTCTAGTTTCCAAAATGGGGTCACTTGTGCGGGAGCTCCAATGTTTAGGCACACAGGGGCTCTCCAAACGCGACATGGTGTCCGCTAATGATTGGAGCTAATTTTCCATTCAAAAAGCCAAATGGCGTGCCTTCCTTTCCGAGCCCTGCCGTGCGCCCAAACAGTGGTTTACCCCCACATATGGGATATCATCGTACTCAGGACAAACTGGACAACAACATTTGGGGTCCAATTTCTCCTATTACCCTTGGGAAAATAAAAAATTCTGGGCTAAAAATCATTTTTGAGGAAAGAAAAATTATTTTTTTATTTTCACGGCTCTGCGTTATAAACTTCTGTGAAGCACCTGGGGGTTATAAGTGCTCACTATGCATCTAGATAAGTTCCTTGGGGGGTCTAGTTTCCAAAATGGGGTCACTTGTAGGGGAGCTCCAATGTTTAGGCACACAGGGGCTCTCCAAATGCGACATGGTGTCCGCTAACAATTGGAGCTAATTTTCCATTCAAAAAGTCAAATGGCACGCCTCCCCTTCCGAGCCTTGCCGTGCACCCAAACAGTGGTTTACCCCCACATATGAGGTATCGGCATACTCAGGAGAAATTGCCCAACAAATTTTAGGATCCATTTTATCCTGTTGCCCATGTGAAAATGAAAGAATTGAGGCTAAAAGAAATTTTGTGTGAAAAAAAAGTACTTTTTCATTTTTGCGGATCAATTTGTGAAGCACCTGGGGGTATAAAGTGCTCACTATGCCTCTAGATGAGTTCCTTGGGGGGTCTAGTTTCCAAAATGGGGTCACTTGTGGAGGAGCTCCAATGTTTAGGCACACAGGGGCTTTCCAAACACGACATGGTGTCCGCTAACGATGGAGATAATTTTTCATTCAAAAAGTCAAATGGCGCTCCTTCCCTTCCGAGCCTTACCATGTGCCCAAACAGTGGTTTACCCCCACATGTGAGGTATCGGTGTACTCAAGAGAAATTGCCCAACAAATTTTAGGATCCATTTTATCCTGTTGCCCATGTGAAAATGAAAAAATTGAGGCTAAAATAATTTTTTTGTGAAAAAAAAGTACTTTTTCATTTTTACGGATCAATTTGTGAAGCACCTGGGGGTTTAAAGTGCTCACTATGCTTCTAGATAAGTTCCTTGGGGGGTCTAGTTTCCAAAATGGGGTCACTTGTGGGGGAGCTCCAATGTTTAGGCACACGGGGGCTCTCCAAACGCGACATGGTGTCCGCTAAAGATTGGAGCCAATTTTTCATTGAAAAAGTCAAATGGCGCTTCTTCCCTTCCGAGCCCTGCTGTGCGCCCAAACAGTGGTTTACCCCCACATATGAGGTATCAGCGTACTCAGGACAAATTGGACAACAACGTCCGTGGTCCAGTTTCTCCTTTTACCCTTGGGAAAATAAAAAAATTGTTGCTAAAAGATCATTTTTGTGACTAAAAAGTTAAATGTTAATTTTTCCCCTATTTGTTGCTTCTGCTGCTGTGAAACACCTGAAGGGTTAATAAACTTCTTGAATGTGGTTTTGAGCACCTTGAGGGGTGCAGTTTTTAGAATGGTGTCACTTTTGGGTATTTTCAGCCATATAAAACCCTCAAAATTACTTCAAATGTGAGGTGGTCCCTAAAAAAAATGGTTTTGTAAATTTTGTTGTAAAAATGAGAAATCACTGGTCAAATTTTAACCCTTATAACTTCCTAGCCAAAAAAAAATTTGTTTCCAAAATTGTGCTGATGTAAAGTAGACATGTGGGAAACGTTATTTATTAACTATCTTGTGTCACATAACTCTCTGGTTTAACAGAATAAAAATTCAAAATGTGAAAATTGCGAAATTTTCAAAATTTTTGCCAAATTTCCGTTTTTTTCACAAATAAACTCAGAAATTATCGACCTAAATTTACCACTAACATGAAGCCCAATATGTCACGAAAAAACAATCTCAGAATCGCTAGGATCCGTTGAAGCGTTCCTGAGTTATTACCTCATAAAGGGACACTGGTCAGAATTGCAAAAAACGGCAAGGTCATTAAGGCCAAAATAGGCTGGGTCATGAAGGGGTTAATGTAAGTGGCTGTTAGAGCGTGTTACCTGACCCATCGGAGGTGGAGGTGGGTGTGCTAGGGGTCCTGTTACCTTAGTCTTATTCCTTTGCTTGGGGGCTGTGTTCCTCAGGGGAAGGCACCATTTAATTCATCTGCACCAAAATGCCTCATCTTGGCCCTGCTCAGGAGCCACCAACAGATCATGATTTCAAGATTTCCTTAGTACTGCATAGATGAAAATGAAATTACCTGTGCAATACTAATGAAATCCTGAAAACATGATCTGTTGGTGGTTCTTGAGGACTGGAGTTGGGGAACACTACTTTAAAGGCTTAATAACAACAGGGCACATTATCAGGCATCGACATAGGTTATATATTGCTGATTATTAAAGGTCCAACCACTGGGACCTCCACGATCGAGGATGAGGCTCTAAAATGCTTAATTACAATGATGCTAACTGGAGATTTCCAAGTGCAGCGCTTAAATGACTCTGGCAGTGCCATTGGCAATGACAGGAACAATGGTGCTCCATTGTAATGCGACATTTCAGAGCGCTTTGCTCTGAAACCTCTAGTCCAGAATCTAAGACTATATAGTACTGGATCCTAAAAATTTGGGAGATATTTAATTTGCTACTCTTTTAAGGAACTGTGAAATGTAAACAATCTATCGCCTTAAAGTGGAGTCCCATCTCCTTTACTATCATCGTAAACAGTGAAGTATATGCCACCAAGGTAATCTCTAGAAAGTTCTAAACATGATTGCATGGTAAAAGTCAGAAAGTTATGTTGCTCTGTAATGTACATTATCAAGAATAATATGAAAGACAGAAGTCACACACAGCCCTGTTATGCACTGAACTAAGAGATGTAATTACTGTGTTTGAGCCAGTGTATTAAAGTCTTTCTTTAACCCCTTCCCGACCCATGACGCCACGTAGGTGTCATGAAAGTCGGTGCCAATCTGACCTGTGACGCCTATGTGGCGTCATGGAATGAACGCGTCCCTGCAGATCGGGTGAAAGGGTTAACTCCAATTTCACCCGATCTGCAGGGACAGGGGGAGAGGTACTTCAGCCCGGGGGGGTGGCTTCAACCCCCCCCCCCATGGCTACGATCACTCTGATTGGCTGTTTCACTTTCAACAGCCAATCAGAGCGATTTGTAATATTTCACTATGAAAACTGGTGAAATATTACAATCCAGCCATGGCCGATGCTGTAATATCATCGGCCATGGCTGGAAACCCTGATCTGTCCCCCCCACCGCCACCGATCTCCTCCCCAGCCCTCCATCCTGTGCTCCGCTCCCCTCCATCGTCCTGTCCGCTTCCCCGTCCTCCTGTCCGCTCCCCCATGCTCCGATCACCACCCCGTGCTCCGATCCCCCCCTCATACTTACCGAGCCTCCCGGTGTCCGTCCGTCTTCTCCACGGGCGCCGCAATTCTCCAAAATGGCAGGCGCATGCGCCCTTCAACCTTAATAACTATGTAACTATGTAACTATGAATCTGCCGGCCGGCAGATTCGTTCCAACTACATTTTGATCACTGTGATAAAACCTATCACAGTGATTAAAATAAAAAATAGTAAATGAACCCCCCCTTTATCACCCCCATAGGTAGGGACAATAATAAAATAAAGAAAATATATTTTTTTACCACTAGGGTTAGGGGTAGGGTTAGGGTTAGGGGTAGGGTTAGGGGTAGGGTTAGGGTTTGAACTAGGGTTAGCGTTAGAATTAGGCTATGTGCACATGGTGTGGAAAATACAGCGCAAAAATGCTGCTTTGTATTTTCCGCAGCATGTCAATTCTTTGTGCGGATTTTGCAGCATTTTACACCTGTTCCTCAATAGGAATCCGCAGGTGAAATCTGCATAAAAAACACTGGACATCCGTGGTAAATCCGCAGGTAAAACGCAGTGCCTTTTACCTGCGGATTTTTCAAAAATGGTGCGGAAAAATCTCACACGAATCCGCAACGTGGGCACATAGCCTTAGGGTTGGAATTAGAGTTAGGGTTGGAATTAGGGCTAGGGTTGGAAATAGGGTTAAGAATAGGCTTGTGGTTAGGGTTATGGTTAGGGGTGTGTTGGGGTTAAAGTTGGGGTTAGGGTTGGGATTAGGGTTAGGGTTGTGGTTAGGGGTGTGTTGGGATTAGGGTTGTGATTAGGGTTATGGCTAGAGTTGGGATTAGGGTTAGGAGTGTGTTGGGGTTAGTGTTGGAGTTAGAATTGAGGGGTTTCAACTGTTTAGGCACATCAGGGGTCTCCAAACGCAACATGGCGCCACCATTGATTCCAGCCAATCTTGCGTTCAAAAAGTCAAATGGTGCTCCCTCCCTTCCGAGCCCTGACGTGTGCCCAAACAGTGGTTTACCCCCACATATGGGGTATCAGCATACTCAGGACAAACTGGGCAACAATTATTGGGGTCCAATTTCTCCTGTTACCCTTGCAAAAATACAAAATTGCTTGCTGAAACATAATTTTAGAGGAATGAAAAATTATTTTTTATTTTCACTGCTCTGCGTTATAAACTTCTGTGAAGCACTTGGGGGTTCAAAGTGCTCACCACACATCTAGATAAGTTCCTTGGGGGGTCTAGTTTCCAAAATGGGGTCACTTGTGGGGGGTTTCTACTGTTTAGCCACATCAGGGGCTCTGCAAATGCAACGTGACACCCGCAGACCATTCCATCAAAATCTGCATTTCAAAACGTCACTACTTCCCTTCCGAGCCCCGACTTGTGCCCAAACAGTGGTTTACCCCCACATATGGAGTATCAGTGTACTCAGGATAAACTGGGCAACAACTATTTGGGTCCAATTTCTCCTGTTACCCTTGTGAAAATAAAAAATTGCTTGCTAAAACATCATTTTTGAGGAAAGAAAAATGATTTTTTATTTTCACGGCTCTGCGTTGTAAACTTCTGTGAAGCACTTGGGGGTTCAAAGTGCTCACCACACATCTAGATAAGTTCCTTGGGGGGTCTAGTTTCCAAAATGGGGTCACTTGTGGAAGGTTTCTACTGTTTAGGCACATCAGGGGCTCTGCAAACGTAACATGATGCCCGCCGACCATTCCATCAAAGTCTGCATTCCAAAACGTCACTACTTCCCTTCCGAGCCCCGGCATGAGCCCAAACAGTGGTTTTCCCCCACATATGGGGTATCAACGTACTCAGAAGAAACTGGACAACAACTCTTGGGGTCAAATTTCTCCTGTTACCCTTGGGAAAATTATAAAATTCTGGGCTAAAAAATATTTTTGAGGAAAGAAAACACATTTATTATTTTCACGGCTCTGCGTTATAAACTTCTGTGAAGCACCTGGGGGTTTAAAGTGCTCAATATGCATCTAGATAAGTTCCTTGGGGGGTCTAGTTTCCAAAATGGGGTCACTTGTGGGGAGTTTCTACTGTTTAGGCACATCAGGGGCTCTGCAAACGCAACGTGACACCCGCAGAGCATTCCATCAAAGTCTGCATTTCAAAACGTCACTACTTCCCTTCCGAACCCCGACGTGTGCCCAAACAGTGGTTTACCCCCACATATGGGGTATCAGCGTACTCAGGAGAAACTGGAAAACAACTTTTGGGGTCCAACTTCTCCAGTTACCCTTGGGAAAATAAAAAATTGTGGGCTAAAATATATTTTTTGAGAAAAGAAAAATTATTTTTTATTTTCATGGCTCTGCGTTATAAACTTCTGTGAAGCACTTGGGGGATCAAAGTGCTCACCACACATCTAGATTAGTTCCTTGGGAGGTCTAGTTTCCAAAATGGGGTCACTTGTGGGGGAGCTCCAATGTTTAGGCACACAGGGGCTCTCCAAACACGACATGGTGTCCGCTAATGATTGGAGCTAATTTTCCATTCAAAAAGCCAAATGGCGTGCCTTCCCTTCCAAGCCCTGCCGTGTGCCCAAACAGTGGTTTACCCCCACATATGGGGTATCATCGTACTCAGGACAAATTGGACAACAACGTTCGTGGTCCAGTTTCTCCTTTTACCCTTGGGAAAATAAAAAAATTGTTGCTAAAAGATCATTTTTGTGACTAAAAAGTTAAATGTTCATTTTTTCCTTCCATGTTGCTTCTGCTGCTGTGAAACACCTGAAGGGTTAATAAAGTTCTTGAATGTGGTTTTGAGCACCTTGAGGGGTGCAGTTTTTAGAATGGTGTCACTTTTTGGTATTTTCAGCCATATAGAACCCTCAAACTGACTTCAAATGTGAGGTGGTCCTTAAAAAAAATGGTTTTGTAAATTTTGTTGTAAAAATGAGAAATCACTGGTCAAATTTTAACCCTTATAACTTCCTAGCAAAAAAAAATTTTCTTTCCATAATTGTGCTGATGTAAAGTAGACATGTGGGAAATGTTATTTATTAACTATTTTGTGTCACATAACTCTCTGGTTTAACAATAAAAATTCAAAATATGAAAATTGCGAAATTTTAAAAATTTTTGCCAAATTTCCATTTTTTTCACAAATAAACTCAAAAATTATCGACCTAAATTTACCACTAGCACGAAGCCCAATATGTCACGAAAAAACAATCTCAGAACTGCTAGGATCTGTTGAAGCGTTCCTGAGTTATTACCTCATAAAGGGACACTGGTCAGAATTGCAAAAAACGGCCAGGTCATTAAGGTCAAAATAGGCTGGGTCATGAAGGGGTTAAGTGGTTGAGCATCTGAACTTATTTTAGGAATTCATGGAAAGGACCCTTATGTTTGTGATTTCATTACATGTTGTCATTACATATACAGGGGATTTCACAGAATTTTTTTTTTACTTTTACAAAAGCCCATAGTGGCAAAATTTAAATTCATATAAGAAATGGTCTTCAACAGTGACCACACTGAACATGAGTTACGGTACAACAATGTATAACGTAGAATTAATTGCTCTTTATACCGGTTTCTATCCAAAAATAAGAAACATTTCAGTCTCAATCAATAACATTCAACCCTATGATTTTTATCTTGACACTGTACTTTATTTGCTACATTTCACATGTACATGCTCGCTTCTGTGTTTATATATTTTATGTACTCTCCTCAAAATTGATGTTGACGGCTATTTCTCCTGAAGCTGCAGACATCGCAGGGTTATCCCCATGGAAAAGAAGAAAAAAATCTATCATGAATCATCTTTGTCTGTGCCACAGGCCTTGAGAATCCTGAATTATGGCATCTCCAGAAGAATTGAGATGCTTGACGTCGTGACAGATGATGCAGAGATTTTTTTTTCTTTTATATTGCTATTTAAATTGTATATTTAGTGACTTTGCTTTGATTGATGACAGTGTATTAGAGACTTGCTAGTTCTTCCAAAGAAAAGATGACATGTTTTAACTGTATTAATGCATTCAAACATAAATATAGTTGTTATACATTTGTGATATACTTCGGTAGGCAAGGTACAATTTACACAAGTCTCTGTGCTATTTTTTCGGGCTTCAGTAAGTCTGACAAAATGGCATTTAAATCGATGCAGCTCAACAGTCACCGATGCAAAGGCTGAGATTTGCTGCTCAGCAGGATTTCATGTTTAAGTAAATTTAAGGGGAAATTGTAACTTTTTAACTTTTTATATTTCTATGCTCTGTGGAAATTGTATCTTAGTTAATTTTTTAAAAATCTATAGATTGTGTCAAAAGTTAATTCTTCACAATATGTTCTCTGCCTCTGACACTGTGAAACATTCTGACTTGTTCTTAGATAATCCTCTATTATTTTTGCCAGAACATTCAGTGTCTCCTATTCCCATCATTTATTCTTTTCTCTAGTTTTTCTATTGGTCTATCACGATGCATATATCAGCTCATAGAGACTTAAATTGTCATTTTTCCCCAAAAGTCTACTCCAAAATCCAAAATGTTCTTAAAGGCAGTGTGTCATTAGAAAATGGCCAATTATCTCAATCAGATTTCTAAATATTTTATCTATCTATTTATCTATCTATCTATCTATCTATACAGAGATTGGAGGCAGCACACCATTATTCAGAGTGAAAAAGACTTCTGTTTAATGGCCTATCTTTAGGGTGGTTTGGTGGTTACCTGGGAGGTTTTGGACCCGTCAGCTAATTGATAGTGCTGCTCTTATTTTGCAATTTTCACAATGGTCTCTAGGCTTATGAAAGACTCATAATCTCTGTTCTGTATGGAACACTTTTCAGTAGCTGGCATAGTGTGCTGGCCAAAAGAAGAGGAGGAAGCTGCAGATGTGAAGACACAAGATCTCCTCACAATGTATGGAGGTCTCCACCCTAAGTCTAACACCCAAAGATTGTATACCAACATAAAGGAGGGTGGTCGAGACTTGATACGCATCAACGCCATCATCAAGGATGAAACAAGGAGTATCCAGGAATACATCACAAAAATGGCACCAAAAGATGAGATGCTGAGAGAAAGCCTAAGGCAGCAACAACAACAGATCTGGAAAGAAGGACAGGAACATGAAGCTCCATGGCAAGACAAGCCGCTGCATGGGACATACCATCGACAGATAATGGGAGGTGGCTGACATGGAGAAATCCTACCAATGGCTGGAGAAAGCTGGACTCCGAGACAGCACAGAGGCATTAATCATAGCAGGACAAGAGAAAACACTAAGTACCAGATCCACAGAAGAAAAGACCCAAGGTGAAGACTATGCAAAGAAACCTCAGAAACAGTCCAATACATAGTGGCAGGATGCAAAATGCAAGCAGGAACAGCATATACCGAATGCCACAACCAAGTAGCGGGAATTGTATACAGGAACATCTGCACAGCATATGGGCTAAGTCCAGGAGGGAGACCCCAGAGAAAGTGGTGGAGAATGAAAATCCTATGGGACTTCAAGATCCAGACTGGTAAGCAAGTGTTGGCTAACCAACCAGACATTGCGATAGTAGACAAGTATCAGAAGACAGCAATGATAATAGATGTGGCAGTGCCAAGTAACAGCAACATCAGAAGGAAGGAATATGAGAAGCTGGAGAAATACCAGGCCCTCAAAGGAGAACTGGAGAAAATGTGGAAGGTGAAGGCAACAGTGATTCCAGTGGTGATAGGAGCACTTGGAGCAGTGACCTCTAAGTTGGGAAAATGACTCCAACAGATCCCAGGAGAAACATCTGAGCTCTCTGTCCAGAAAAGTGCAATGCTGAGAACAGCTAAGATCCTGCGCAGAACCCTCAAACTCCCCGACCTCTGGTAGAGGACCCAAGAATGAGAGAGGACAACAAAGACCACCATATATATATATATATATATATATATATATATATATATATATATATATATATATATATATATATACAGGTGGGAGAAAAAAATGAAATTATGCTAGAAAGTAAGAATTTTTTTTATACCAGTCAATGAAATGCAAATTGAATGAACAAAACAGAAACAGAACAAAGCAGAAATGTACACCAAATCAAAATGTGGTGTGACCACCCCTTTACCTTTAGAAAAGGATCATCATTTCTTCTAGGTACACTTGTACAAAGACAGGGATCTTGTAGGATTTTAATTATGTCTATCAATATCCATTTATACCAAATAGATGATCATCATCATTTTCACATGGAGGATTAGAACTGGGTAAGGAAAAACCCAAATTTATTCTGCACCGTAACTATCCCAAATTTATAGCCAATGTCAGTTTTCAGCCTAAAGAAGAACAAGAAGTCCTGGAAGAGATAATATCATAGAGCCCTGATCTTTCAACATTATAAAGATTTTTTGTGATTACATGAAAAGACAGAAGTATTTGCACAAGTGACATCCACAGAAGATCTGTAGTTAGTTCTCCAAGATGTTTGGAACAACCTCCCTGCCGAGTTCCGTCAAAAACTGTATACAAGTGTACCTAGAAGAACTTGTGCTGTTTTGAAGACAGAGGCTTGTCAGAAGAAATATTAATTTGATTAAGAATTTATTTTTTGTTCATTCAATTCGTATTTCGTAAATTAAAAAACTACTAACAATAGAGATGGGTGGATTTTTTGAAATTCCAATTTACTAGCTTTGCTGAATTTTCCCAAAGAATTACATTTGTGACAAATAGATTTGCCATGGATCATAGTGCTAAAATGCCTCTACATACCTGGAAATTATGTGCTTAACACTTGGAGGTTTTCTATGATTGTGTTAAACCTCTTTTGAGCTCTTTAATACAAACACAAACGTATTAATGTACAAGTGACCTACTTCCTACTGGAAACCAGTGCTAACCAACATCGGTATTCAGATGGCACACATGGGTCTAATATTAGCTTTTTACGACAACAAAGTGTGGAAAAATATTTATTTTTACAAAGCACTCACTTTGTAAAGTAGACAGTTTTATTTACATTTTTAGATTATGAAGATTTTTCTTTTGTCTTTGAGAAAAGAAAATATATATGTGTGGCTTTCCTATCACACAATCCAGTCAATCTTTTTCCAATTGATGCACTTATTATCCGTCTAATTGTCACTTCCAGGTTAAACAGTATTTTTTGCTTTGGATTGTTTTTATTGTAACATGTGCCTAAAACATTTGCACAGTGCAGTATTTTTCTTTCTTTTTCTTTTAAATGCTCACACTACTTAATTTTTCATAGACCACCTGCTCAGTGGTGTTTAAAGTTTATGACCCCTTCAGAACTCTCCATATTTCTGCATACATATGGCCTAAAACTACATGCGCTTTTTAAATCCTAAAAGTAGGTAAAGAGAACCAAATCAAACAAATGAGTCAAAAATATTAAACTGTCATTTATCACTAAGGAAAGTGGTCCAATATACTGTATATACTCGAGTATAAGCCGACCTGAGTATAAGCCGAACCCCCTAATTTTGCCACAAAAAACTGGGAAAACTTAATGACTCGAGTATAAGCCTAGGGTGGGAAATGCAGCAGCTACCGGTAAATGTCAAAAGTAAAAAATAGATACCAATAAAAGTAAAATTAATTGAGACATCAGTAGGTTAAGTGTTTTTGAATATGGATATTGAATCAAGAGCCCCATATAATGCTCCATTAAGTTTATGATGGGCCCCATAAGATGCTCCATATTAAAATATGCCCCATATTAAAATATGCCCCATATAATCCTGCATAAAGGTTAATAATGGCCCCATAAGATGCTCCATAGACACATTTGCCCCATATAGTGCTGCACAAATGTTGATTATGGCCCCATAAGATGCTCCATACAGACACTTGCCCCATACAATGCTCCACAAACGTTAATTATGGCCCCATAAGATGCTCCATAAAGATATTTGCCCCATATAGTGCTGCACAAACGTTAATTATGGCCCCATAAGATACTCCATATAGACACTTGCCCCATACAATGCTGCAGAAATGTTAATTATGGCCCCATAAGATGCTCCATAGACACTTACCCCATATAATGCTGCACAAACGTTAATTATGGCCCTATAAGATGCCTCATACACACACTTGCCCCATTTGCTGTTGCTGCGATAAAAAAAAAATCACATACTCACCTCTCGTTGCTCAGGCCCCCGGCACTTGCTGTATTCACCTTTCTTCATTCCAGGCGCCGCTCCGTCTTCAGTGTCTTCTGCACTGACGTTCAGGCAGAGGGCGCGCACTAACCACGTCACCGCGCCCTCTGACCTGAGCGTCACTGCAGAAGATGCTGAAGACGGAGCGGCGCCCGGAACGAGGAAAGGTGACTATCACGCAGCACTCCCCCACACCATTATACTTACCTGCTCCTGGCGCGGTACTTGCAGGTCCCTGGTTCCCCGACACCGCAGCTTCTTCCTGTATTGAGCGGTCACCGTTACCGCTCATAACAGTAATGAATATGCGGCTCCACCCCTGTGGGAGGTGGGGCCGCATATTCATTACTGTAATGAGCAGTACCGTGTGACCGCTCAGTACAGGAAGAAGCTGCAGCGCCGGGGAACCAGGGACCTGCAGGGACCGCGCCTGGAGCAAGTGAGTATAATTAGACAGTCCCTGCTCCCCCTCCCCTGCCGACCCCTGGGTATGACTAGAGTATAAGCAGAGAGGGGGACTTTCAGCCAAAAGAAATGGGCTGAAAATCTCGGCTTATACTCGAGTATATACGGTAATAAGTCTGTGAGTTGCAAAAGTATGTGAACTTTTGCTTTCAGTATCTGGTGTGACCCTCTTGTGCAGCAGTAACTGAGTTTCAGCACTTGCAGTAATTGTTGATTGTTCCTGCACATCAACATGGAGGAATTTTAGCCCAATCATCTCTAAAGAAAAAAACAAACTATGTTATGTTGGCGGGTTTTCTCCCATGAATGGCTGTCTTCAGCTCCTTCCACAACATTTCTATAGGATTACGGTCAGGGCTTTTACTTGGATTTCCCCAAACTTTTAATTTATTCTTCTTTAACCATTCTTTTTTAGATCGATTTGTGTCATTGTCTTGCTGCATGACCCATGTTCTCTTGAGATTCAGCTGCTGGACAGATGTCCTGACATTTTCCTTTGGAATTTTCTAATATAATTCTGAACTCATTGTCTCATCAATAATGTCAAATTGACCAGCTCAGATGCTGCAAAGCAAGCCCAAACCATGATACAACCACCACTGTGTTTCACAGATGGTATGAAGGGTTTTATGCTATAATGCAGGGTCTCACTTTCTTTATTGATAACACTTCTCCTTCAAACCAAAACATTATATTTCCATTTCATCCATCCACAAAACATTGTTCTGACAGTCAGCAATTTTATTTTTGAGGAGCAGTGGCTTTCTCCTTATAATCCTGCCATGTACAACATTGTTCGGTGTCCTCTTGATGGTGAACATTTCCATTAGCTAAGGTGAGAAGGGCTTTTAGTTCCTTAGAATTTACCTTAAGTTCCTTTTGTGAACCTCATTGACTATGGTATGATTTGAACTTGGAATTACATTTGTTGGTCAGCCATGTCTGTGGAGAGTAATAATGGTCTTGCATTTACTTGTACATCATCTGTCTAAATGTGGATTGGTGGAGTCTAAACTCTTTATGGATGGTTTTGTAACCCTTTCCATCCTGTTGTGAATCAACAACCCTTCTTCTGAGGACCTCAAAATTCTCCTTTTCTTGCGTTATGAAACACTTCCATGGACAAGTGTTGTGCAGATCCTACTTTGATAGATACCTGTTCTTCAAATAAAAGTCATCCACTCACACCTATTTATCATCCTATTGATTGAAAACACCAGACTAATTTCACATTTACATTATTTGTTAATCCTAAACGGTGATACGCTTTTTTCACTCATGAACATTTGATATTGGATCATTCAATTTATATATTATACATATACATTGTACATCTCCAAAGGTAGTTAGGCTACTATTGATATAGCAGTCATCTGGCTGCATAATGGCTGATTGCTAGTGTCTCGGCAGCGCAACCATTGGCATTTTATTAGGTGGCATAACATAATTTTAACAGCTCATCTTACTACTCTGAGGCATAAAGCCATGCTTTTTTAATGGGAAAGTAAAAAAGGATGTGCTTCCTATAATAGCTATTATCTACCTTATACATAATGCATTGACATGTCTATGCACCTGATGAGTAAGCTGCGTTCACTAAAAAAAAAAGAAAAAAAACTTTAGAAGATGCATTGCTTCATAGAAAAGATCTGCTTATGTGAACCTTTCACCTGAAACAACCCTTCATAACAATGGGAAGTATTTTGCAGAATGATGCATCACTTCTAAAGGCTCACCGAGGGTTATTCAATCAAATGTTGAAGTGCCAAATTGGCACTTTCTCATAGAAACTCCCACTGACTGAGATGGCAGTGTCTGTGTGATTGTGTTGAATCAGCACCATGGAAAGTCTGCAGCGCGTGATGCAGCGGTATAACACGTCAGCCATCAAACGCTAAAAAGTCAACAGAAGACAACTCTATGGAGACAGCAAGCACTATATACCACTCTTCTAGAATGTAATTATTAATTGCCATTGTGTGCAACTAATCATTATTCAAACGTTATATAACAGGAATAGATTGTGTAAGAAATGAAGTTCTGCGGCCAGGAAAAAATTGCTGCATTGAAAGTAAGAGGTTTCTTTTACACAATGTAAAGTAACAATTATGATGATTCTGATAATCATTTTCTCTGTCAGGAGGCATAATAAATTCTACATTTTGCATCTCGATATTTTTTGCATTTTTTATTTAAAAGGATAAGCCGAAGTCTGGGTAAATAAAAAACAAAACAAAACAATGCTGTATTATTATAATAATTGTGGTGTTTGTGGATATTCAACTACAGTGTGTGATCACTGATCATGACATGTTACAGTGGCAAAAGTATTCACTCCCTTGGCTGTTAACCTATTTAACCTATTTTGTTACATTAAAACCTGTATTTAAATATTTTTGTTCTCCGATTTGTGTGTGCTGCCTCAGAAATACATACCATATATACTCGAGTATAAGCCGACCCGAGTATAAACCGAGACCCCTAATTTTGCCACAAAAAAACAGGGAAAACGTAATGACTCGAGTATAAGCCTAGGGTGGAAAATGCAGCAGCTACTCGTACATTTCAAAAGTAAAAATAGATACCAATAAAAGTAAAATTAATTGAGACATCAGTAGTTTAAGCGTTTTTGAATATCCATATTGAATCAGGAGCCCCATATAATGCTCCATACAGTTCATGATGGCCCCATAAGATGCTCCATACAAAATACGCCCCATATAATGCTCCATACAGTTTATGATGGGCCCCATAAGATGCTCCATATTAAAATATGCCCCATACAATGCTGCACAAATGTTGATTATGGCCCCATAAGATGCTCCATAGAGATATTTGCTCCATATAGTGCTGCACAAATGCTGATTATGGCCCCATAAGATGCTCCATACAGATATTTGCCCCATATAATGCTCCACAAATGCTGATTATGGCCCCATAAGATGCTCCATAGAGATGTTTGCCCCATATAATGCTGCACATGGCCCCACAAGATGCCCCATACAGATATTTGCCCCATATAATGCTGCACATGGCCCCATAGAGATATTTGCCCCATATAATGCTGTACATGGCCCCATACAGATATTTGTAGTGCAAGAAATTACCCTCATAAGTCACATGCTTAATGAAAGGAAGTCCACCTGAGTGCAATCTAAGTGTTACATGGACCGTCAGTATATACACACCTTTTCTGAAAGGCCACAGAGGCTACAACACCATTAAGCAAGAGGTACCACCAACCAAACACCATGAAGATCAAGGAGATCTCCAAACAGTTAGGGACAAAGTTGTTGAGAAGAACAAGTCCAGGTATGGTTATAAAAGGATATCCCAGTTTGTGATGATCCCCGGAGCACCATAAAATTCATTATCATTAAATGGAAAGAACATGGTACATCAACAAACCTAGCAAGAGAGGGCTGCCCACCAAAACTCTCAAGTCGAGTAAGGAGGGCATTAATAAGAGTGACAGCACAGAGACCAAAGGTAACCCTGATGGACCTGCAGAGTTCCCAAGCAGAGACAGCAGTATCTGTCCATATGACCACAATAAGCCACACACTCCATAGAAGTGGACTTTAGGGAAGAGCAAAAAAAGCCTTTACTTAGACACAAACACTGTAAGGCTCATTTTGAGTTTGCAAAAAAACGTGGGAGACTCCCCAAATGTATGGAAGGGAAGGTGCTGTGGTCAGGTGAGACCAAAATTGAACTTTTTGGCCACCAAGGTAAGCACTATGTCCCCACAGTGATGTCGGGTCGAGGGGAAGGTGGATGGTGCGAAATACAGGTATATTCTTGAGCAAAAGCCTGTTTCATCTTGTCAGTGATTTGATACTGGGAAAACAGGTTCACCTTCCAACAAGAAAATGAACAAAGCCTACTGCTAAAACAACACTCGAGTGGTTTAAGGGGTGAAATGTAAATGTTTTGGAGTGGCCTAGTCAAAGCCCAGGCCTTAATCCAATTGAGAATCTGTGGTCAGACTTTAAGATTGCTGTTCACCAGAGGAAACCATATAACTTGAAGGAGCTGGAGCAGTTTTACCTTGAGGAATGGGCAAAAATCCCAGTGGCAAGATGTGGAAAGCTCATAGAGACTTATCCAAAGCGACTTACAGCTGTAATTGCAGCAAAAGGAGGCTCTGCAAAGTAATGATTTTATAATGCTACTGAAGTTTTCAGTTATTTTGTCATATGTGTTGCTTGTTTCACAATAAAAATAAAACCAAATGTTCACAGTTGTAGGCATGTTCTTTATATGAACTGATGCAAACCCTAAACAAGTGAAATTCCAGGTTGTAAGGTAGCAAAAGATGAAAATTGACAAGGGGAAGAATACTTTCACAAGCCACTGTAAGTGCAATACATGTGGTAACATGTTCCCATATTTTATCAAGGATTTCCCTGGACTGGTGTCTTCCATTTTTCAAAAAGCATTGAACTGTGGATCAGCTCTTTAACCTGCGTATTTGTTAATGGTGGGTTTGCGTTCTTGTCACAATATTAGACTGTTTATATTGAGTGACTTGCATTACAATAGGTACATAATTGATAGATATTACAGACAAATACAGATGTAGCATTTCTTAGCCTAGCACACAATGTTACCAGTCACAGGAAGTTATCTTCGTGCAGAAAACTGTAACAAAACACTTAAAAGGATTGTCAGCTACTCAGAGCACTCCTTCTCAATTGTTATATTCCTCCATATAAGGTAACAAGTCCATACTGACTTCTGGTGGAGGCAGTGTTCCATCGACGATGACGCCAGGTCTCACGTGACGTTATTATTCCACTTGGAGCCCTGTAGCCAATCAGCAGCCACTTAACCTTCATGTCATTTGGACGTAACTGACGTTTGGTGGTAGTCAGAGAGCAGCAGTAGCTCTCACGTCCTCTGGTTGTCAGTTTCATTCTAAATAGGCAAAATTGAAGCAGCTGCTGATTTGCTTCAACAATTAAATGTTCACTTGATAGCAAATAGAAAAATTGTAAATCATTGTATTTGCAGAACATGTTACCTTACCCCTGTAAAAGTCAAACACCAAGTGTCTCCCTCCCCTGTAACTTGCTATCCACTGCCTGTTACATTATATCTCTAGCAGCAGAGAAGCAGAGGCTGATCATAGGAAATTGCGGAGGGATTTTACTTCTAGTAACTGTGAGTAACTGTGCTCAGAGCAGATAGTGCACGGTGTGCATCTTAGGCCGGGGACACACTTAACGTATAAAAAAACGGTCCGTTTTTCACGGCCGAGAATCGCACAAATGTTTCAAAAACAGTGATCCGTGTGCAGTGCGAGGATGCGATTTCCTCGCATCAAATGATCCGTGTGACATCCGTGTGACATCCGTATGGCATCCGTATGCCGAGATTTTCTCGCAAGCTTGCAAAACCGACATCTAATGGATTTATGTGCTCAAATGTTCGGGAAAACATATATACAGTGTATATATATATATATATATATATATATATGTCATTGAGACACATA